>NC_050454.1:14281735-14581735 GCF_903995425.1 Onychomys torridus
ATTCCGTAAGCCACAGAATCCTCTAGAAGACTCTTAGCAGGAGCATGCCTTGAGAGAACAGCCAAAAATGCTCATCTAACTGTGGGACTGTGGGTGGTAAGTGCTGCTAGGGGGAGAAGATGGGTCTGAGAGTGGAGGGGCAGGGGATGAAGGAGCTAGAGAAGTAGTGTTGTTCCTCTAACGAAGAGTCTGAGCTGTAACTAACCCCTGTAGCTTGAAAAGACCTCTGTCCTAGTTAGGGTTACCATTGCTGTGAAATGAAACACGGTGACCAAAGAGCAAGATGGGAGGAAAGGGATTATTCAGCTTATGCTTCCACCTCACAGTTCATCATCAAAGGAAGTCAGGACAGGAACTCAAGCAGGGCAGGAACCTAGAGGCAGGAACTGATGCAGAGGCCATGGAGGGGTGCTGCTTACTGGCTTGCTCTGCATAGTTATCTCAGCCTGCTTTCTTCTAGAACCCAGGACCACCAGCCCAGGGGTAGCACCACCCACAGTGGGCTGGGCCATCTTCCATCAATTACTGATTAAGAAAACACCCTACAGGCTGCCTACAGTCCAATCTAATGGACACATTTTCTCAACTGAGGTTCCCACCTCTCAGATGACTCTAGCTTGTGTCCAATTGACATAAAATTAGCCAGTATAACCTCCAATACAAAATCTAGAGAAAAAGAGGGTCCAGAAGAGAATATATTTTTGTGACCAGACCTGAAGAGCAGGAAAACTGAGGCATTGGCTTCCATCTGGGGCAGTTTGCTCTGTGGCTATCTCTAGACGTCAGCCTGTGGTTCTCAGTTAATCTATTTAAGCCAAATGACTGGTTTCAGGATAGAAGGAGACATTCAGGGTGGTGGTTCAAAAAGCACTTTTTCAGAACTGGCACTGAGTAGTTTCAGTTGTACCAGGGTTTCTAGGCACAGCAATGACTCGGGAGTGTAAAAACGAGGAAACTGTAGTTGGGGGGGGAATCCCCAAGATTATCCTGAGAAGTGCATAAGTTGTTCTCAGCTGATAATCACCTGTGCTCAGTGTCCATGCTGATGGGGACTCTCAACTCCTCATGTGTGTGCTAAGTCTGGTCAGGCCCCAAACAGTACAAGGCCCAGGGCACAGAGGCTATGGCGATATGAGCTGCTACCCTAGACAATATTCCGAGCCCAAGAGGAAACGGATTGGTGGATAGCTGTGGTAGGCCTCTTGGGAGAGCTTTGTCACAAAGCACTTATGCTCTAGGTCCTAACATGTTGTCAAGAATCTTTGTAAAGTCCCAACGAAAGAGAAAGGGTGTTGGAAAACTCTAAGCGAACATATTTATTTATGTTTTGAAAAACAGAAATTAGAGTTTGGGGAGATGGCTCAGTCACTAAAGTGCTTGCTGGGCAAGCATGAGGACCTGAGTTCAATCCTGAGTATCCACATAAAAAAGGCATGGTGGTGCTCACTTGTAATTCTAGCTCTGGAGAAGTGGGGTTAGGGGGTCTTCTGGGGCTCACTGGCCAGCCAGCCTAACCTAATCAGTGAATTCAAGGATGAGAGAGACCTTGTCTTTAAAAAGGTAGACTTTGGGCTGGAGAGATGGCTCAGAGGTTAAGAGCACTAGCTGCTCTTCCAGAGGTCCTGAGTTCAATTCCCACAACCATCTATAATGGGATCTGGTGCCCTCTTCTGGCATGTAGGCATGCATGCCAGCAGAACACTGTATGAACACTGTATGCATAATAAATAAATACATCTTTAAAAAAAAATGGACTTCTGGGAGCAGCTCGGTGGTGGAACACCTAACTAGCATCCATGAGGTCCTAGGTTAAATCCCCAGTACTAGGGGGATAGCCAGAACTTAGAGTGGATGGCTTCTGAGAGACAACACCTGGGTTGACTTCCAGATACAACACACACACACACACACACACACACACCTGGCGGTGGGGGGAGGGGGGAGAGAGAGAAAGAGATTAGCTTTGCAAACTAGTTCTAGTCACTAAAAAGCAAAAATGTGGGGCTGTAGAGATGGCTCAGCAGTTAAGAGCACTTGATGCTCCTCCAGAGGCCTGGAGTTAGTTCTCAGCACCCACACCAGTCATCTGTTAGTTACTCCATGGGATCAGACACCTCTGGCCTCTTTGGGCATCTGCACTCATGTGCACATGGCCTACACATGCAATTAAAAATAACTAACTAAATACAATCTTTTTAAAAGGGAAACTTAGAGCTGGGTAGTGGCAGGTCATGCCTTTAATTCCAGCCCTCAGGAGGCAGAGGCAGGTAGATATCTGAGTTCAAGGCCAGCCAAGTCAGAGGCTAGAGAGATGGGCAGTGGTCTGTAATGCTGTTCAATCATGAAAACTGAACTGGAACTTGCATCCCAGCAACCTTGTCAGGAGCCTAACAAATACCTTTAACTCCAGCTCCAGAGAATCTGACAGCCTCATCTGGCCTTGGTGGGAACCTTCACACATGGCGTGACTAACCCCCCCCACACACACACACAAATTAAATCATTTTTAAACTTAGTGTCTAAAGCTGGGTATAGTGGCACAAGCAGAGGCAGGCAGATCTCCATGTTCAAGGCCAACTTGGTCCACAGATGGAGTTCCAGGACAGCCAGAGCTACACTGAGAAACCCTATCAAACAAACAAACAAAAACCTAAAACAAACAAACAAACAACAACAAAAAAAAAACCTTCATGTCCTTAGCCTAACATTTAAATGTCACTGTATGAACAAAAGAACGAAAGCTCATTGAGGTTTCTGGTGCGGGCACTGTCCCTTATGTTAGCTCACTTAATCATGTGAACAGGATTATTAGCACCATTTCATAGGTGGAGGAAAGTTGGACCCGGCGAAAATCAAATGATACCGAATAGAGAGTAGAGTGAGAGAGTGGAGGGGGGAGACACGCTTTCATGAATTATGTGGGCTTGCTAAATGTGTGTTTCACCTATCCATGTCTCTCACAGGGCAAGATTTGTGTGACTATTTCGGCTGTGAAAAGGATAAGAGCAACTGCCAGAACGAAGCTGTTCAGTGCAAATGCAAACCTGGGTGGATAAGGCCAAACCAACTGATTCCCTTTTGTCTTCGTAAGTGTCCCACTGGCTCCCAAAGGGGTCCCTCACAACTCTGTTTCCCTCCTCTAGTATTTTCTTTCTTTCTTTCTTTCTTTCTTTCTTTCTTTCTTTCTTTCTTTCTTTCTTTTTTTTGGAGGGTGGGGGTATTTCAAAACAAGGTTTCTCTGTGTAGCCCTGGCTGTCCTGGATCTCGCTCTGTAGACCAGGCTGGCCTCGAACTCACAGAGATCTGCCTACCCTGCCTCCCGAGTGCTGGGATTAAAGGCATGTGCTACCACCACCTGGTTTCTTTTTAGTTTTCTATTTTCAAAATACAAACATGACTGCTTGAGTTCCCATGGGCTAGGGGCTTCACAAGAGGCACATCTTTATTTCACTTAGAAAAACCAATGTACAAAATCATACGCTGTCACAGGTCACCTTGGGGTTGAAGCTATCATCTCTGGGCTGGTGAGATGGCTCAGCCATCCAGGGCTCTTGCTGAGCAAACCTGAATTTCTTTCCCAAAGGCAGGAGAGAACTGACTCTGCCCATAAACTTGTCCTGTGACTTCTCACATGTGCTATGGAATATGTCTTCCTCCATCACACACACACACACACACACACACACACACACACACACACACACTTTTAAAAAAAGATATCATTTCTGATAATGACCTTGAAATTCCTTTATTTTAAAGGTCAAGAGTGTCCTGAGTCCTGCAAAGCAGAAGACAGGAAGCAATGCTTAGTGAAGGATAATGGCGTTTCGGAGTGTGTGTGCATGCCAGGCTACCAGAAAGCTACTGATGGGAAGTGTGAAGAGTAAGAAATCACTCCATCTTTATCTTGTCACAGCATAGCTAGGCTGGAGCTTGCAGCACATATGAAGGTTTAGAATCGGGAAGCTGGCAAGCTGACATGGGTTGGCAGGTTTAGTGCATCTCTGTGTCATCATCATCCCAGAGTTTTGGAGCATTCTGTATTTCTAGGAACTGCAGTAGGTAGAACCTATCATACAACAGTTGGAAACGTGATGGGTGCCCATTACGAGATGAGGAAACAAAACTGAGGATGAGTAATATGCCCTTGCTCACCAGTTGCCCCTTGAGAGGGTTCCGTGCTACTCCATGCTTCTTGGGTTCAGCTTCGCCTTAATTGCCAAGCCTTCCTGGAGTTCAGAGGAGGCTATGTTTGGTCTGTGGCAAATGAAGCCACATTGGATTGAGTACACTTCACCGTACCAGAACCACATGGAATCTTCTCTTGGGAAAATGGTAGCGTTAAGCAGAGAACAGAAAGGGTAAGGGAGGACAGAAGGAAAGGCAGATGGGAAGGGAGAAACGGAAATTGGGGTGGGAACTCCAGCACACTCCCCACGAGGGTCTTTAACCTGACTTCCTATTGTGACTGTGTTCCAGGTGTCCATTTGGATACAGCGGGATGGATTGCAAAGACCGTAAGTACAGACACCCTAAGTTACTAAACATCCAAGAAACATATCCAGAGTCCTGCTCACTCCACCAAAGTCTTCCTTCATTCACTGAGGGAGAAACTCGGCTTGGAGCTTGTCTCCCGGGCCTCACCTCCCATGTCCACACTTAGGTGATGGGCAGCAAGAGTTCTGCCTGCCATTAATGAGTTTTCCAATGTTTTTCAGGTTAAGTGTTTGGAACTGGTGTGTATGTTATGTTCACAGGCTATTCTTATGGCCATATTCCAAGAGTCCATAGCAGCCAGGCTTAGTGTTGAACTTCTGTAATCTCAGTACTAGGGATGCTGAGGCAGGAGGACCGCTGTGAGTTCAAGCCCATCCTGGGCTATATAACAAAGGATCTATAGCACTAGTCTGAGGTAGAAGAGTGTAGGCATTGACAGATTCCTCCCTCATAAGCCATTACCTGCCTCCTCTGCTGATGACATGTTCCATCCCCATCCAGATCCTCTGGATTATGAAAAGGGAGAGCTATGGAGGACAGACAGTGGCGAGAGAGATGGAGAGGGAGTGTAGACCTCAGTGAGGTCTTCCACCCCACACAGCCCAGGAAGACCTTGCCACCATCAGCCTCTTCTGTATTTGTGATTTTAGAGCCGGAAAGGCTGCATGTAATGATTGTGTGCTGCAGACAACCTAATGGTGAGGGTATGGCTAGGGACAAGGACAAAGAAGGGTGGCAGCGGAGACGAGCATCTGCCCTGTGTGCCTCTGCAGGGCTGGGAGACAGGAACCTGATGGAGCTCACACCGTGCAGGAGACAGCAGGACCCGATGGCTGGGAGCCATTTGTTCCTGTTTCACTTCTGTGGCTGAGACAAATACCCTGACCAAAATCAGTAGAAGAGAGAAAAGCTTGGCTGGGCGGTGGTGGCGCACGCCTTTAATCCCAGCACTCGGGAGGCAGAGCCAGGCAGATCTCTGTGAGTTTGAGGCCAGCCTGGTCTACAGCGAGATCCAGGACAGGCACCAAAACTACACAGAGAGACCCTGTCTTGAAAAACAAATGAGAGAGAGAGAGAGAGAGAGAGAGAGAGAGAGAGAGAGAGAGAGAGAGAAGCTTTGTTCGGTTTTATATTTCCAGGTTACAGTCTATTATTTTGGGGAAATCAGGGCAGGAACTCAAGCACTGTATCCACAGTCAAGAGCAAAAAGAGAATGAACACATGGATCCTTGCTTGCTACTCTCTTGCTCCCAGCTACCTTTCTTTTCTCTTACTGTTCCAGAACCCCTGCCTAGGGAATGGTGCTCCCCACAGTGGACTGGGTCTTCCTGTATCAGTTAACAGTCAAGACAGCCCCTGACCCAGACATACCACATAGGCTAACCCAGTTCAGATAACGCCTCATGAAGACTCTCTTCCCAGGTTAGGTTGTGCCAAGTTGACAGGTAAAACTAACCAGGACCCTGCCCTTGTCTCTTCCCTTTCAGAATTTCAGCTCATCCTCACCATCGTGGGCACCATTGCTGGAGCCCTCATCCTCATCTTGCTGATTGCACTGATCGTCTCGGCAAGGTATGGGGGTGGGTAGATACTGCTGGATACGCTGCTTTCCAAAACACTCTCATGGGTGAGAAGGAGGAAACAAGGGAGGCCTCTCTCCCACAACTGAATGTTTTTCCTTATTTAAATTATTTTCTTTCTTTTTGAAGGATTTATGTTTGTTATTTTTATGTCTGTATAAGTTTGTATTTTATGCCATCATTTACTTATGGATGTTTGTAGAAGTGCATGTGAGTACAGGTGCTCAAGAAATCCAGAAGAGGGTATCAGATACCCTAGAGCTAGAGTTATAGACAGTTGTGAGCCACCCAACCTGGATGCTGGGACCTGAACTCGGGTCCTCTCCAAGAGCAGTATGTGTTCTTAACCATTGAACATCACTATAGCCCTTACTCAATTTTATCTTTTTAAGTGATATTATATACATGGTTGTGTATCCTTTAAGATTTAATTTTTTTATTCAATTTTATTTTTGCTTCACACTAATCAGACCCAACAATCAGTTTTCTATGGCATTAATAACTCTTCACTAGGGCCGGGTGGTGGTGGCGCACACCTTTAATCCCAGCACTAGGGAGGCAGAGGCAGGTGGATCTCTGCCAGTTTGAGACCAGCCTGGAGTGAGTACCAGGACAGTTATGGCTATGTAGAGAGGCCCTGTCTCAAACAACAGAAAATCAACTTTCCATCAGCACCATTTAACTCAAGTTATGCATAGCTGTACACACCTGTATACTCGATTCTTGGAAAGTGGAGTCAGGAGGATTAAGAGTTCGGGGCCATCCTCAACTACATAGCAAGTTTGTGGCCAGCCTTGACTACATGAAATCCTACCTTACAAAAAACAAAATCCAGGGCTGGGTCTGGGGCTCAGTTGGCAGAGTGTTTGCATCGCCTGCATGAAGACCAGGATTTGATCTCTAGCATCGCATAAACCAGGTGTGGTGATGCCTCCCCGTCATCCCAGCTCAGGTGGTAGAGACAGGAGGCTCAGAAGTTCCAGGCTATACTTGGTTACATAAAGAGTTTCAGGCCAGCCTGGGCTCTGTGAAACAGTGTCAAACAAACAAACATCCATTTAATCCCATTGATGTTGTCAAATATAACTTCCCCCAAACCACCCTCTTGGCTAGAACTCTGCTGAATGGTACAAAAGCCTCCTCAACAGGTCCCAAAGCAACCTCTGCAGAAACCCTGGGTTTTAAAGTAGTGGGGTCATCTCTTTGTGACTCTTTCTCAGCTTGATGCCTTCAGTCTCTTAAGGGAAAGGAAGTAGTGTCTTTAGTCATTCAGCGATATTTAGCAATGCTTCAGCTCTTCCAGTAACCAGAAGAAGGATGCTGTGACCCTCTTCCCATCTTCATGTGCCCAGTGGTTCCACATTGTGAAAAGCAGCTACCTTCTCCTCCTAACATTTAGCTTAGATCTTATATTCTGGCCTTTTCCTGATATAACTGTAGAAGATGGACAGACATTCGATTCTTTTTGTTTTACTTTGTTTTGTTTGGTTTTTTTGAGACAGAGTTTCTCTGTGAAACAGTCCTGGCTGTCCAGGAACTCACTCTATAGACCAGGCTGGCCTCCAACTCACAGAGATCTGCCTGCCTCTGCTTCCCGAGTGCTGACATTAAAGGCGTGAGCCACCACCTCCTGATATACTCGGTTCTTGTTCTATTGTTGATGTTTTCTTCCATTTTGATGTTAACCCTTCCCAGAACAAAGCTAGAAGAATCAGTCACATGGGCATCCCTACAATATCTACCTTTCTCACTTCTAGGAAGACAGGTAGAACATTCCTGGTTTTGGAGCAAGCCTCTTTTCTTAAGGTAGCTGGTTGACTGTCCTGGCCCTTCAGGGACCAGAGTTACTATAGAGTTGTGTGGCCTTGTGACAGTTTTATATCAAGGCTTTTCCATCCCACTGCAGAGTCAGGTTCTTAGCCCAGCCACAGAATCAGAGTTCTTGGGGATACAGCATGACATTTTGCCTCCTTGATCAGTCCATAGGGAAGGGGAGCCTTTGCTACTCTGGATGAGAGACTGTCAAAAGGTGTAAACTGAGCTAGCTAGCTAAGGCACCGGGTGAATGACATTCCCAATGTGACTGAAGCACAGATGTACTGGGAGTGGCCTGCATCATAGACACAGCCGTCCCCACTCTCTTGTTCTGGGGAGTGGGACTATGGCCCATGGGCAGGAAGATGAGCAGGTGTCTAATCTGAGTGAGTAGGACAATGCCTCTGTGAGCACAAATGCTTACACTTGGCTTAGAATTCCCACACTAGAGACCCCTGAAGTGCCCCAACCAGCCTTGTCATACTGCCAAACCCTATTTCCTTTTCTCCTTGGTGTGTGTGTGTGTGTGTGTGTGTGTGTGTGTGTGTGTGTGTGTATAAACACATATATACTGGTGTGGGTACTATGCATGCGAGTGAATGTGTAGGCCGAGGGTTGCCATCAGGAGGCTTCTTCTGCTAGCTGAGGCAGGGCCTTCCAGTTGCCCCAGAGCTCACAGATATGGCTACCCCAGCTAGCTACCTTACTCCAGGAATCTCTATGCCAGGTCCCCTCCTTCCAAGTACTAAAATGACAGACGGGCCTCCTTGCTCACCTGACATTTGTATAGTCTCTTGAGATCCCAACTCTGGTCCTCACACTTCTATGGCAAGTACTTGAACAGCAGAGATACCTCTTCATGCTCCTTTTTCCTTTTCGTTGTTTTGGCTTTTTGTTGTTGGTGTTGCTGTTGTTTCAAGACAGGGTTTCTCTGTGTAGCTTTAGTGCCTGTCCTGGAACTCGCTCTGTAGACCAGGCTGGTCTCGAGCTCACAGGGATCTGCCTGGCTCTGCCTCCTGAGTGCTGGGATTAAAGGTCTGCACCACCACTGCCTGGCTTCTTTTTCCTTTCCTAAGGCCTTGGTATGCTAAGCTCCTTTCCCTCACTGAGAGGTCTCTGTAGACATTTATTCTGCTGGTGTCATCAGTCACGGTTTCTCTTTCATTTTTATTAGTTTCATTTGAAAAGCGCACTTAAGGCTAATGTGGGCCCGGGTAGTGGTGGCACACCCTTTAATCCCAGCACTTGGGAGGCACAGGCAGGTCTCTGTGAAATCAAGGCCAGCCTGGCCTACATAGTGAGTACCAGGACAGCCAAGGATGCAGGGATACAGATCAGGGGAGGGAAAAATTCCTTCAAGAAACTTTGCTGCCTTTCCTAGGTCCTAATTCATTTTCCTGATTATAGCTCAAAGAGGAGAAAGAAGGATGTGGAAGAACAGAATTTGATTGAGAATGACTTCCACAATGTACAGCTGCAGCAAACCGGCTTCAGCAACTTCGGAGCAGACAACAGCATCTTCCCCAAAGTCCGGACAGGGGCCCCCAGGCAGACCCAAAATCCCTACGACAACCAGCGAAGCATGCCTCGCCCTGACTACTAGGTGAGTGCAGCCTCGGACTTTGCAGAATTTAATGCCCAGGCAAGGGAGAGCTGAAGCAGGGATGGAGAGGTGGTTACTTCCATTGCCATGATAAGACACCATGACCAAGACCCCTTGTAGAAGGAAGAGTTTACTGGAGGTTTACAGTTTCAGAGGGTGAATGCATGGCCATCACAGTGGAGAGTGTGGCAGCAGGCAGGCAAGCATGGCACTGGAGCGTGAGGGGTCACATCCTTAGGAGGCAAAGAGAGCTAACTGGGAATGAGCTTTTGAAACCTCAAAGCCTGCCTCTAATGATGCCCCTCCTCCATCAGGGCCACACCTCCCAATCCTTCCCAAACAGTTCCACCAACCAGGGACCAAATATTCAAACATGTGAGTCTAAGGGGGGCATCCTCATTCAAACCACCACCTCAGGCTAGGCTACATAGATCCTGCCTCAGAACAAACAAACAAACACCCTAAAGACATAGAGAGAGAAAGCTGGAGAAGATGAAAGTGTTAATAACTGACAAATCTCAGTGTTCTCTTGCTGCAGTTTGGAAATCTTTTCTAAGCCTCATCTCTGTATCTCTCCTCTTGTCTAGAACGACATGCATTTGGAGTCCTCCCTAGCCCAGCCCACACAAGCTGTGATCTTGAGTGTTTAGCGGACAAGAGAAGTGGGCAGAGACAAAGGCTTGGCCTCCAGGGCTCTCTGCACCCCATCTCTCAACCCCTCTGAGTATGGACTTGTGTGAAGAATGCAGCTTGCTGAGGACACCTATGACATTAAATGCACATAGACACTATGAGCCTTGTAGTGTTGCTTTCCTCCGGTTAGGACAAAATGCTAAGATGGAAACTGGTACAGGCTTTTCTTTCCTGGTGTGTCAACAGCATTTCCAATCCAGAGGGAGCACCCTCAGAACCCAACCATGGGCAGCACCGCTCCTGAGCTCTGGACTCCGGCCACCTGTGAACAGCCAGTGGCTTGTGGCAGGGCAGGAGACAGAAGCATCTCCCAGCTTTCTCAGGAGGGCTGTGGGAATGCGGGAACCTTCCAATGAGAATGAGAAGGCATGGGTTAGCTCTGCCCTCCGTGGGACAGTCTTTCAGATGTTAGCTAGTAGGAGCAGCAAGGAGGAAAAACATGAGCCTAGGTAGTCGAGAGAGGCCAAGGAAGCTGTGCTGGAAGGGTGAGTGAGGGAGAAGGGAGCAGGTGGCACCTGATCCCTAGGTGTCCCTCTTCAGGAAGTAAATGGGCATGGCATGTCTCAGATCCTGAGAAAGCTGTAAAAGCGTAGTGAAATTCTATGACCGCACAGGCCTTCTGTCTGGAGCTGTGCCGAAGGGTCCAGGTGTCCACTCTATGTTGATGCAGGTTTCACGGGTGCTTCACTGGGCCTCAGCCTGCTCCATGGTGAAGACTTAGCAGTGTGCCCCCCAGAGCCCCCCCCCCCCAGGATAAGTACACTCAGCAGTCATTTAAAATGTTAATTATGCCCCTGTGTCTGATGTCTGGTCCTTTTGAAAGGTACTTTTATTTGTTATTATTATTTGTTTGACTGTTCATTGTGAAAGGCAATGATGCAATAAAACATCTTTGGTACACAGAGTCCTTTCTTGTTTTGGGAGCTCTTGGTGGTATACACAGCAGTGAGCCTTGTTTTATTTTGTTTCTGGTTTGAGATAGGTCTCACGTATCCCAGACTGGCTTCAAACTTTCTTGAGAGCAGAAGATGACCAGAGATTTCTGACCTTCTTGCTTCTACCTCTCCAGTGCTGGGATTATAGGTGTGTGCCACCATGCCTGGGGTATGTGGTGGGTAGGGATCATACGAGGGCTTCATGCATGCCAGACAAGCCCCTTAGCCACCAAGCTAGTTCTTAGGCCCTAGCACAAATCTCATTTCATTTTTTAAGGATTTGTTTTATTTTTAAGTGTGTGTGTGTGTGTGTGTGTGTGTGTGTGTGTGTGTGTGTGTGTGTGTGTGTAGGTAGGTAGGTAGGTAGGTAGGTAGGTATAGATAGCCGTGGAGGCCAGAGGCATTATATCCTCTAGAGCTAGAGTTAAGGGGAATGTGAGCTGTCTAAGATACTGAGAACTCAACTCAGGCCTTCTGTAAGAGCAGTAAGGACTCTTAACTGCTGAACCATCTCTCTAGCTCTCCCTCTCCTCTCATTTTAAACAGAAAATATGATACAACAGCCACGAGCAACTGACATTTGCTGCCCTCTTTAAGGTTTTTGGATCACCCACAACATTTTTACCTGTCATAGATCATGTGGGCGCTAGCCCCCAAACACAACTCTGTGACAAGTAGCCAGGCTGTGGGTGGGACTCATGCCACTCCTGGCTCCGGGGATTGGCCCAGACCGATCTGTGGAATCCCATCTTCTGCCACTGGGGTGGACTTAGCTGATCACCTGTGTAATATATTGGAAAATCGCCATGTGCTAGTTCAGATTGTTGAAAGCAGACTCTGGGAACAAAAGAATCTTTGCCCCAGACTCAGAATGTTTATTTAAAGTTCGTTACCAAATTACCTGTCTTGTGGCTGGTGAGATGATGTGGTTGGTAAAGGCGCCTGCTGCTAAACCTGACAACCTGAGTTTGATCCCTGGAACCCACGTGGTGAAGAGAACTGACTCCCACAAGTTCTCTGACCTTCACACTTAGGAGCAGAGGCAGGTGGATCTCTGAGTTCAAGGCCAGCCTGGTCTACAAAGAGAGTATATTTAAACTTCTCTGTCCTGGGTCAGGTTGGTCCCCAACTCTGAAACAGGAAGAAAAGAAAACAGATAATGATGTGAAAAACCATTGTGTCCTTGAGAACAGCTGGAGGGTAAACCGTGTCCCACAGAAGTTACTATTGTTTACCCTTGGTGTAAAAATGCCCGTGGTGGGAAGAGGAAGCTGGAAACTCATCCATGGAGAGAAAGCTCAGCCAGGAACTCCAGCTGCCTGCCTCGACCTCCCTAGCTGATTTCTGGCTGGCTGTTGGAAGTCATTGATTTGATGTGTGAACTAGTTTTCTGGAGGAGGGGGGGAGGGAGAGGCAGAGGATTACTATAACAGTAATTTTTATAAGACTCCTGTTGGGAAGAATCCTGTGACAAGAGGGGTCTGGGTGCTCCATGAGTCACAGGAAGTTGGGAGCTACCTGATATGTAGGTGCTGAGAACCAAACTCGAGTCTTCCAGAAGAGCAGTACATGTTTTTAACTTCTAGGCCATCTCTCTGATCCCCTTAAAGCACATTCATTAGCTACTAGAGCCCACAGTAGAGAAAGGCTTGGAGAAAACTGACTGGCTAATGCAATCATCAATTAACAATGTCAGTATAAATGCAGGAATTAAGTCAGCCAGACACTGCAATGCCCGCACAGACTTCACTCCCATGCACACAACCTGCCTCTTTTGTAGGCAGCTCCAGGTTTTAGTTGGCTATCTGAGCCCTGTTTGCCTCTGACTCACGACATGCCAGCTCCCAGCACTTCTCAAACATCCTGAGTTCATGGGCCATTCTTCAGAGACATGCTGTTGTGGTAGGAATACAAAGTCTTCTGAAGACCAGATGTGGTGGTGCACACCTTTGATCCTAGCACTTGGGAGGCAGAGATATGCAGATATCTGTGAGTTCCAGGCCAGTCCCAACACCCTATCTAACAAACAAACAAACAAACAAACAAACAAACAAACAGGGTCTGCAGTCCAGGCTGGCCTCAAACTTAATTTGTAACCAAAGATAACCGAGAACTCCCGGTCCTCCTGCCTCCCTCCCAATGCTGGGATTGTAGGTGTGCACCTGTTGAACAGGACTTTTCTGATCCAAACTGCCACCATCTTCAAGAGTTCTGCTGAGCCTGCTTGCAAAAATCCATCACACCCAGGCCTGTTGACTATTTATCGTCCCTTCATAGAAGAAGGGGATGGGGAGGGTCATGGGACCCTCACTTGTCTCACCCGAGTATCCACAGCCACCCTATGTAATTCTCCCCTAATCGTGTGTGGTCTTGGGGCACCAGGCCAGAGGGTATAGATGGGGAAAGATGAGGAAAGGGGACTCCATCCATCTACACAGCTGTGGGGAAGTTGTCATCTCTGTGGGGTGCAGACCTTTTAGTGGGCTGCTTCCCCGCTGCCACCATCCCCACCCCATCTCCCCACCCCTCACCCCCACCCCCACCATTCCACCCAAGACAGGATTTCTCTGTATAGTCCTAGCTGTCCTGGAATGTGTTCTGTAGACCAGGCTGGCCTCAAACTTAGAGATCTGCCTGCCTTCCGAGTGCTGAGATTAAAGATGAACTCCACCACCGGCCAGCCCTCACCAACTGCTCTGAAAGTAAGCCTAATTAACTCATTGGTTCCCCCTGGTGGGCTTCTGTGGAATCACACCTGGGGTTGTCATTGGGCTCTTGGAGGGAAGGTGCTTTAGCAATGGCAAGCTCATAAAGGACCAGGGATGCTACATTTTGATCTTGAATGGTCCCCAAAGGTCCCGAGTGTTAAAGGCTTGACTGAAGTTTGTGCTGCTACTACAAGTACTTGGGGCTTCAAAACAAGGCCTGGCAGAAGGAAGTGTGTTGTGGAATATTATTTTCAAGATGTGTTGCATTCGTTGATGCTATGGAACATTTGTTTAATGATGCAAAGGTGTGTTGCATTCTTTTATGTTGCATTTGTTTAACTCTGTGAAGCTGTGTTAGTGTGACTGTCTAAAACACCTGATTGGTCTAATAAAGAGCTGAATGGCCAGTAGCAAGGTAGGAGAGAGAATAGGTGGGGCTGCCAGGCAAAGAGGATAAATAGGAGAAGAGAAAAGAGGGAAGAGAAAAGGAAAAGGAGGAAGACACCAGGGGACAGCCACCCAGCCACCCACGGAGTAAGAAGGAAAGAAAAGTATGTAGAATAGAGAAAGGTAACAGCCCAAAGGCAAAAATTAGATGAGATAATTAAGAAAAGCTGGCTAGAAACAAGTCAAGCTAAGGCTGGGCATTCATAAAAAAAGAATAAGTCTCTATGTATTTATTTGGGAGCTGGGTGGCAGGCCCCCAAAGAGCAAAGAGAAAAAAAAAAAAAACCAAAAAACAAAAACCAACTACAGAAGTTAGTCACTGGGGTGCGCCCTTGAAGAGGAGACAGATGCCAGCCCCCTCCTTGGTTTCACTTCCTGGCTGCCATGAGTTGAGAAGGGCATTCAGTCCTGCCGTGATGTCCTCTGCTGGACAGGCCCAAAGCAACAGAGCTAAGTGCCACAGACCAGAACCTCGGAAACTGGGAACCAAAACACTTCTTTGCTTCTTTTACATCAATGGCTTTTTGTTTTCTGTTTTTGAGACAAGGTTTCTCGTGTAACTCTAGCTGGCTTGGAACTCACTCTGTAAACCAGGATATTCTTGAACTTGCAGATAGATATCTGCCTGCCTTTGCCTTCCAAATGTTGGGACTAATAAGAGCATGCTCCACCACCACCACCCCCAACCAATTAATTTTTTTTCAAGTGTGTGTGTGTGTGTGTGTGTGTGTGTACAGACAGGCAGACAATGTATCACAACATACATGCGGAGATCAGAGAACAGTCAGCTCTCTCATTCCACTATCACATAGATCCTAGGGATCGGACTCAGGTCATTAGACTTGCCCCTCCAGCACTGTACCTGAGGAGCCAGCTTGTTGGACTCCCTCTTCTAAAGTTGATTTATCCAGAGTTTGTTTTGGCAGTGAAAAGTGGATTAACATGGGTGGGATCCAGACATTCAGATACCAGCACATTTTTAAAAAATCATCTGAATACATCAGGAAACCATCCTTCCCCCTGGCCAGGTTTTCCTAACCACACCTTCTCAGACCCTCAGCCCCGGAAGTACAGTTCCTCCTGTCCCAGCTTGTTCCTAGAGTCCAGGAAATTTCATGGTCAGTAGATGGCGCTGTCTCCTATAATTTGCAGAAAACGCCACTAGAGGAGCCCGGTTCCAGCAGTTATTTCTAACTGCTGATTCCCTTCCTTCCTTCCTTCCTTCCTTCCTTCCTTCCTTCCTTCCTTCCTTCCTTCCTTCCTCCCTCCCTCCCTCCCTCCCTCCCTCCCTCCCTTCCTTCCTCCCTTCCTCCCTCCCTCCCTTCCTCCCTTCCTCCCTCTCCTCCCTCTCCTCCCTCCCCCCCCCCCCCTCCCTCCCCTCCCTCCCCTCCCCTCCCTCCCCTCCCCTCCCCTCCCCCCCTTGCTTTTTTGTTTGATGTTTGTTTTGGGACAGGGTCTCAGGTAGCCCAAGCTGGCCTGAAGTTGCTATATAACCAGAGGATGACTGACCCACCTGGCCACTACCTCCCAAGTGTTGGGATTACAGGTGTGTACTACCACACCCAAGTATAATCATTAACTTTAATTTTTAAGTGTGTGTGTGTGTGTGTGTGTGTGTGTGTGTGTGTGTGTGTATGTATGTATGTGTGTATGTGTGTGCTCGTGCACGCACACATGCATGCTCCAATGCCACAACATGCATGTGAGGGTCAGAGAGCATCTTTGGGAGTCAGTTCTCTCTTTCCATTGTGAGTTCCAGGTACTGAACTCAGATTTTCAGACGTGAGGGCCATAGCTTCTGACCATCAAGCCATCTTTCGGCCCTTAGACAGAGTCTATGCAGTAGTGGAGATCACTCCACACGTGCTGCGCACACTCTGCACCAGCTGAGTTAGATCCCCAACCTACTTCGTTGTTGTGTTTCTTGTTTGTTTTGGGGTTTGTTTGAGACAAGGTCTCACTGTATAAACTGTGGTATCCTGAAACTCCCTCTGTAGTTCAGGCTGGCCTTGAACTTGTGATATTCTACCTATAACTCTATATTGTTGGGACTTCAGGAGTGTGCCACCATACCTGGCTCAGCTCGATTTTATTGAGATACTTGCATCGTTTTCACTAGAGCGTTAGAGAGCCTTCATTGTCTTTTCTATTGATCTTCTAACATAACTGAGTGTTCTCGGGACTGGAGGTGGGACCTGGACTGTCAATCATTTTCACTGAGCACTGGCTCCACCATGGAGCTACAGCCCCAGTACTGAGCAAGGCTACCGTGACATCAGTGGCACATAAAACTAGGCACAACTGTTTAGATGATAAACATTTTATTTTGTGGTAATTTTATGAAATAAGGAGTTAAGGCTATTTACATGGGGAAATCCTTCAGTTGAGAAGAAAGACAAAAGGGTCCCAGTGAGAAGTTTCTGTCTTTCATCAGCTTTTATGAGGTGAGCAGGAGCTGCTGGGATTTTTCAGTGTTCTCTGGGTACTTTGATTTGGCCTCTGTTGACAACCCACAGCACAGTAAGAAGGTCAGCCTAGGGGAGCCTGGGGCACACATGGAGTCTCCACCTCAGAGCTGGGAAGTAATCTCTTCTGTTCAAGGGCAGAGGCTTGGGGCAAACCATACAAACTGCCATTCTGCAGGCCAGGGAATATATTTCCTGAGCCCACAGTCACAGTGCCCTGGCAATTCCAGAAAGCTCTGTTGCTTCTAGATGAAAAGTGGTAATAGCCAGCCTGTTACAGGGCGCTCCTGGAATCCAGGTACAATTCTTGGTGCCCCATATGTAACTTCTTTACTTCTCATGACATTTTGACGTAGGCAGCATTATTACTTCCACTCAGGAGCTGGGTAAGGCGAGGTAAATAACGTAAGTCAGAAGGCTAGTAAAAAGCCTGGCCAGGATTTGAGCCCAGACTGTCCAGCTCTACAGCCCACCCCTATATCATTTATGCCAAATTATCCATGTAGGTAACTTTGGAGATCCACACTGAATGGGACAGTGTCCTGTATTTCCTGGGCCTAGGTGATGGATCCAGTGGAGGAAACAAGTAGTTATATTCCCAGAGTTCATGAGCTCATGAGCCTTTAGTCCCCAAAGCTGAACAGAGCTGCCCAGGGGTTGAGCTACTTCTTGCTCTTAAGGAGGACCTGGATTAAATTCCCAGCACCCACGAGGGTGGCTTGTCTGTAACTTCAATCCCAGGGATTTCATACCTTCTTTTGATCTCTACAAGAACCAGGCATGCATGTGGTACATATACATACATGCAGTCAAAACATTCAATCACACAAAGTAATAAAAAAAATCTTAAAAACAAAATCACCTACATTTTTTTTTTCTTTTTGAGACAGGGTTTCCTATGTCTGTCCTGGAACTCACTGTGTAGACCAAACAGGCTGGCCTCCAACTCACAGAGATCCACCTGCCTCTGCCTCCCAAGTGCTGGCTCACCTACAATATTCTTGTTTGTTGTTTATTACCTCAGGTCTAGCTCCCCTCTATGGACCTTCTAGCTCTTTCCCACATTCTCCCTCTATCCCCTGAACAATTGTGGTGTCCTGCCCCTGTATGGTGATGGAAAGATCTTTGAAGTTTCTTCCTTTTTGGGTGGAAACAACAATGTCTTCATTAGCCCCTGCTAGGAAGGGGCTTCTCAAAGGGCCATGCCCTTCCACCCCCATCTTAGTTCTCTGCTATGAAGAAAGACTTCTGTGGTATTCGAGGAATGTAAAGAGCATGCCAGGGCAAAGAATGTCCTGGAACATAAAAGCAAATCAATAAAATCAAGGCTAAGAAAGGGCATCTTTAGAAGTTTTTTTTTTTTTTTTTTTTAAGATTTAAAAGATTATTTTTTATGTACACAGTGTTCTGCCTGCATATATGCCTGCAGGCCAGAAGAAAGCACCAGATCTCATTACAGATGGTTCTGAGCCACCATGTGGTTGCTGGGTATTGAACTAAGGACCTTTGGAAGAGCAGTCAGTACTCTTAACTGCTGAGCCATCTCTCCAGCCTGTTTTGTTGTTTTTGAAATGATTGAATGTAGCCCTGTCTTCAAAGTCCCGCTTCTTCTGACTCCATCTCTTGAATGCTAGGATTATAGGTGTATGCCACCATGCACAGTTGGGAAAGCATCTTCGAGCCAGTTCTGAGTCAGATTCATCACTGTGGTGGTTTGGATGAAAATGGCCCCATAGGCTCCTAGGGAGTGGCATTGTTAGGAGGTGTGGCCTTATTGGAGGAAGTGTGTCACTGTGGGGGTGGGCTCTGAGGTTTCAAATGCTCAAGCCAGACCCTGTGTCATTCTCCCTTCCTGCTGCCTGAGGATGGAGACGTAGAACGCTCTGCTACTCTCCAGCACCATGTCTGCCTGCATGCTGCTATGCTCTCCGCCATGACGATCATGGACTGAACCTCTGAAAGAGTTGCCATGGTCATGGTGTCTCTTCACTGTACTGGAACTTCAACCAAGACAGTCACCATGTAAAAATATTTATGTGTGAGCATGTGCATGTGTGTGTGTGATGTCACAGGTGTGCTATGGCACTCTTGTAGAGGTCAGATGACAACTCCTGTCACCTTAGGAGATCCTGAGATTGAACTCGGGCCATGAGGCCTATGCACAAAGGCCTCTACCAGTTGAGCCCTCTCCCCGGTCTCCACTTTCTTAGTGAAAACATTTAAGGAATACAATTACTCTCCAACCCATACATATTCTCATTTCATCATAGGGCATCTGCCATTTTCCAAGGTCATCTTTTTTCTGTTATTAACCTAAGTTTCAAGCTTAGGGAAAAAATATTCCAGTATGTTTTTTTGTTTGTTGTTTTGGCTTTGTGAGACAGGGTTTCTCTGTGCAGCTTTGCGCCTTTCCTCGAACTCACTCTGTAGCCCAGGCTGGCCTCGAGCTCACAGAGATCCGCCTGGCTCTGCCTCCCGAGTGCTGGGATTCAAGGCGTGCGCCACCGCCGCCTGGCCCAGTATGGTTTTAAGTAGACATTGGGACAATGGATCCACGGGAGTATTTTAGCAATGTGCTCTGTAGTTCGCTTCGAGACCTGTCTCTTCTGAAGCTTCCATGCTGGTGACTGGGAGTCTCGTCTTCTTCTTTGATCCAGCAGGAAGGGAAGCATGGAGGATCTTGAGAGAGAGAGGCTCTTAGCTGTCTGGCCTGGCAGTGACTTGGAAGGCTTAGTCCTGAGCCAGGACCCCCCCCCCCATCTTTATTCATTCCAAAGGAGGAGGGGACAGACAGACTTAAGAAAAAGTCTCACTCCAGCTTGGATCCAGGAGATGAGTTTATTTGCATCCTTTACAGGAGCGCGGGTGATGTACAGGCAACAGTACCACAGAAAAGTCTGAGCCCTGCCCACCAAGCTCCTGTTTTATTTATTCTTTGGTTTTGCTTTTTGAGACAGAGTTTCTCTGTGTAGTCCTGGCAGTCGTGGAACTCTGTAGACCAGGCTGGCCTCAAACTCATAGATCTGCCTGCCTCTTTAGGCAACTGGGTTTAAAGGCGTGCACCACTACTGCCCAAGCTCCTGTTTTATATGGCTGTAAGTTTACTGCAAAACTGATACAACATTGGGTTCTGCATGCTGCCTAGGCTTAAAGCAGTTGGGTGTCTCTATAGGGGTGTCTCGGGCTCAGACAACACAGTGCCCAGCCAATTTAGACAGTTCTAAATTAAGTATGCTCCATCCTTGCCCTTATCAGGGGCTCTGATGGGCTGTAATGACTGTCCCATGAGAGAGAGGGCCAGTTTCACAGCAGTCTGTCACATAGGGCCACCAAGTGACAGCTTACTGGAAGATGGAGTCACTCTGGCCAGGAATTGGACGACTAACCCCAGCACCCCTCACTAATTTAACCTGTATGATTTTCTGAAACAGTCACAAGCCCAATTGGATGAAAATGTTAGGTTTTAAGATTTATTATTTATTATATATACAGAAGAGGGTGCCAGATCTCATTACAGATGGTCATGAGCCACCATGTGGGTGCTGGGAATTGAACTCGGGACCTCTGGAAGAGCAGTCGGTGCTCTTAACCTCTGAGCCATCCCTCCAGGCCGAGAATGTTATTGTACTTTAGAGGACATTAGGGTATGATGGTTCTTTCAATCAAACTCTGGTTAAGTTGAAGACTGTGGCGGTCTGAATGAGAATGGGCCCCAGAGACTCATCAGTTTGAACACTTGGTCCCCAGTTGGTGGAACTGTTTGGGAAGGACTAGGAGGTGTGGTTTTGTTGGAGAAGGTGTGTCACTGGGGGTGGGCTTTTAGGGCTCAAAAGATTCATGCCATTCCCAGTGTTCTCTTCCTCCTCCTCCTTTCTGATCCAGATGTGAGCTGTCGGCTGTTTCTGCCCCATGCCTGTGCTCTGCCATCATGGACTCTGACCCTCAGAAACTGTAAGTCCAAACTAAATACTTTGCTTTATATGTTGTCTTGGTGGTGGTGCTTCGTCACAGCAATAGAAAACGAATACAAACATGTTATTTACTTATGTGTATGTGTGCATGGCTGTGGGTGTGGGATCCTCTGCAGTTGGGGTTACAGGTGGTTATGAGCTGCCCAGCCTGAGTGCTGGGAATGTGACCCCGGTCTTCTCTAAGAGCAGTAAGCATTCATCTCTCTCCAGGCCCACACGAACTCCAATGATATGGAGACTGTCAGAGTCTCACTACAGATCAGAAATTCCATTCAGAGGGAGGCAGCTATGAAAGAGTGCAAGGGGGTGAGCCTTGGGCTGAGAGGACCTTGACACTGCTGTTTCTGTGTCTCTGAGTCCCACTGTCCAATGTGCAAAGGTTTTACCCTGTGGAGTCGCGTGAGTTCACACAATAAAGACCTACTGGGGCACCGTCCTTTAAGGGTCTCTAAGTGAGGTGACAGGCCAGATTCTTCTGAGTCAGCCACTTACTCCAAGTGTCTATGGGACTAAGGATAGAGGCACTATCCCATAGGTAGAGGACTTGCCCGGTATACCCTGAGATATCCCTCATAATCCCCACATAAACATGAGACCAGCTTTCTCCCTTTCTCTGCATATTTCTTTCCGTTCATTTTACTTTCCTATTGAAGTAACTGGAAACTGGTCTGCACCCTGTAGGCACTTGTGAGAAAACATGTAGAAAAAGTAAAACAAATGATTACTGCTTGTTGTTGACTGGAAAGAGAAGAAGAGATAGAGACTCCAACAGACATTCCCTCTAGGTTGAAGGTCTGATGACAATAAAAAGTTAAATAAAAAAGATACATTTTGTATACACAAGCACAAGCCCTAACATAGACACACATAATTATACACATGAATAAAAATAAATATCCTTTTCTAAGAAAGATTTTGAGCCAGGTAGTGCCCATGGTGTATGCCTTTAATCCCAGCACTCAGGAGACAGAAGCAGGCAGATCTCTGAGTTCTGAGGCCAGCCTGGTCTACAGAGAGTTTCAGAACAGCCAGAGCTGTTACACAGAGGAACCCTGTCTTGGAAAACCAAAAAAAGAAAAAAAAAAAAGAAAAAAAAGGAAAAAAAAAGATTTTATGTTTTTTATTTTGGGATCTATTGTTTAATGTGTACGGGTGTCTTGCCATATCTTTATCTTGTATATTTACGTACCACACACATGCAGTGCCTGTGGAGGCCAGAAAAGGACACTGGATGCCCTAGAACTGGAGTTACAGATGGTTGTTAGCTGCCACCTGGGTGACTGGAACCAAACCTGGGTCCTCTTCAAGAGCAGCAAGTGCCCTTACCCACTGAGCCATCTCTCCAGTCCTTTATTAGAAAGCATGGTGAGCCAGGTGTGGTGGCACACACCTTTAGTCCCCGCACTACTGATGCAGAGGCAGGCAGGATCACTGAGTTCGAGGCCAGCCCGGTCTATAGAGTGAGATCCAGGACATCCAGGGCTACACAGAGAAACCCTGTCTCGAAAACAAAACAAAACAAAAAGGCTCTGTCAGTGAAAGCAGGGGTGGCACATGGCCCCTGCTCCCCTGTTACTTAAGATTAGGACCTCTGTCTAGTTTTCTGAGCCCCAGTGGCTCCTCCTGCTGGTGACGGTCCCATGTGAAGGATGAAGTTTGGCCCCTATGAGCTTCAGTTGCAGCCTGGCAGTGAGAGGGTGCCTGTCTGAGAGGAATGCTGGCACTCTGCTGCAGCTCCTGGAGTGTGAGATGGGGAACGAATGCCAATAGGCCAGCTGCTGTGGGCCAGCTGCTGTGGGTGAGGGGGTCCAGAGTTCAGGGTCAGCATCCTGCCGGGCAGAAGCCACTGTTCTCTCCGAGTCTGGGTGGCGGTGCCGCTTCTTACCGCTTCTTACCCCACTCCACCTGCACCCTGTTCCCTGCTCCTTTGCCATTTAGGGTGTTTGTGGGTTTTTGCAGCAAGTGGCCGAGGAGAAGCAGAATGTTAAAACCATAAATTGGGGAACTGCTGGGGTTCCTTTCCCCTTCTATTTTGATACTTCTCATTTACTCTTTACTTGTTTTTCCAGTTCAGTTGGAGGTAGGATTGACAAGTATCGGAAAGAAAAAGTATAGGTTTGCATTATACAGTGATGTCTTAATATGTGTGTGTGTGTGTGTGTGTGTGAGAGAGAGAGAGAGAGAGAGACAGACAGACAGACAGACAGACAGACAGACGGTGCTTGCATTTATGATTGGCTCTCTTGGGGCTGGAGAGATGGCTCAGTGGTGAAGAGCACCCGCTACTCTTGCAGAGGACTCAGAATTGGTTCCCAGTCCCCACATGCAACCCTCTGTTACTGCAGTTCCAGGGAATCTGGCGCCCTCTTTTGGCTTCCATGAGGGCTGCACACAAGTGGTGAATATACAGACATGGAAGCACATTAAAAAATAAATAAATTCTGAAAAAATACTTCTTATCCATTTACAAACGCACAGTGTATTATTTTGCCTGTAGTTGCCATACTGTACAGTAGGTCTCTAGAACATGTTCACCCCATCTACAATTTGGTGCCTTTGACTTACAATCTTGCTCCCCATCCCGTGTGCCCTTGGCAACCACCATTCTGTTCTCTGCTTCTGTAAGCTTGACTTTCAGATTCCATGAGCTTGCTGCATGCAGCAATATCCTTCAATGACTGGATTTCACTTTTAAAAACTTAACATTTCATTATATGTACAGACTAAATTTTCTTTATCATTGATTATATATATTTTTAAATTAAAAAAAAATTTGAGGCAGGTTCTCACTACTTAGTCTGCCTCTACCTCCCAAATGTTAGGATTAAAGGCATGTGCCTTCTTGTCCAGCACAATAAAAATAAATAAAATAAAAATAAAATTTCATATTTATGTGTGTGGGTATGGGCACCTTAGTGCATGTGCCTTCAGAAGCCAGAGACATCACATTCCTTAGAGCTGAGGTTATAGGTGATTGTGTGCTGCCCAGCCTGGGTTCTGGGAACCAAAGAGGGTCTTTAGCAGGAGCAGTATGAACTTCTAACTGCTGACTCATCTCTCCATCCCTTTGAGGTGGGGTCTTACATAGCTCAGGCCAGCTTTGGACTTGTGTTGATGAGGTTAACCTTGACCTCTCGACCTTGCTCCCTCTTTTCCAATACTGGGTATACCTGTGTGCACCACCTCACTTGGCATAGGAAGTGTTAATGGAGCCCAGAACTTGCTGCACACCAGGCAAGCATTGAACTGAGCTATATCCTAGCACTTAGTCTATAATCCATGTTGAGTTGCCTTTTGCATGTGGCGGGAGTTAAGGGTATAGTTTCATTCTGTTGTGCGTGGGTGGCCACTTGTCTCAACACTGCTTACTGGAGAGACTAAGCTTTTATTGTGGTTGTTAGCGCCATTGCTGGAAATCTGTGGACCATAAATGTGAAGTTTTACTTTTATGGGCTCTGTTTTGTTCCACTGGTCTGTGTATCTGCTTTTTTATTTTTGGGGGTTTGGGGTGGGGCAGGGGCAGAGGTGGGGCTGGTTTTAAGGCAGGATGAAAAAGGCAGGGCAAATTCTGGGAACACAAGGAGAATGGGCACCCCTCACTCAGAAATCTGGTTGAGGCCACAGGAAAGCAAGGACAATTACCAGCTGCTTTAGGCTTTTCTCTTCCCATCTGCAAACCTGCAGTTTTCTAGGAATCTCACCAGAAAACCCATTTACAGAGAAAGGACTTCTTCTAAGACCCTTGTGCAACCCTGGTGGCTTCTGGTTTTTCTTTATCAGATTATAATCCTGCCAGAGGCATCTCTCATTTAAGAGACAAAGAGGGGCTGGAGAGACCATGGTGTAGTAATTAAGAGCGTTTGTGACTCTTCCAGAGGACCCAGGTTTTGGGTTCTAGTACCCACATGGAGGCTAACAACTATCTGTAACTTCTGTTCCAGGAGATCTGACACCCTCAGGCATGGATGCTATGCACATACATCCATGCAGACAAGACACTCATATACAAAAGAAAAATAAGTCTTTTCAGTAACCTCTTTTTCATAATTTACTTTTATTTATTTTATGTGCATTGGTGTTTTGCCTGCCTGCATGCCTGTGTTGAGGGGTGTCAGATTTTGGAGTTACAGACAGTTGTGAGCTGCCATGTGGGTGCTGGAAATTGAACCTGGAAGAGCAGTCAGTGCTCTTAACTGCTGAGCCAGCTCTCCAGTCCCCAGTAGCCTCTTGAAGTACCTTGAGAGACACCAAAATGATCTATATTGGTAACACTAAGACAGTTTATAGCTTACTCTCCATGGAGGAGCCCATACTTATACTTGGGTGTGTCTTTCTTCTTACTTAAGCTTATATTAAAGTGTCTTCAATAAAAAAAAATCTCCCAACTCTGCTTGATAAACTGGCTAGTCCTGAAATTCTTTCCACTGTTGAAGCCATGAACACTGGTTTGGGCCAAGTCAAGGCCCTAAAAGATTAGGGAGCTCCAGTTGCCAAGGATGAACAGTAGGAGCCAGTCTCCATCTCCTCCCCACTGACATTTTCTTCTTCTCCCTCCCCTGCCCCGAAGCTGAGGACCGAAGCTGAGGACCGAACCCAGGGCCTTGCTCTTGCTAGGCAAGCACTCTACCACTGAGCCAAATCCCCAACCCCCCACTGGCCTTTTGATTAGTGTAGATTGGTAGTATATTTGAAGCTGGGGAGTATGATACTTCTGGCTTTTGTTCTTTTTGTTCAAGACTGCTTGGCCTCTTTGAGATAAATTTTAGGAATTCTTAGAACAATTTCAGTGGAAAATGCATAGGACTTGGATAGGAACTGCATGACTCTGTAGGTCCCTTTGGGTAGCATATGTCTTTTAAACAATTATTCATTCTTCCAACCCATGTACATGTCTTTACCAGGGTTTTTCTTTTGGGCCATCAACCAGCCCCAAATTGTAACACAGTGACCTATTAGTTTTGAATGCTCAGCCCTAGCTTAGCTCCTTTCTGGCTGGCTCTTTTAACTTAACCTGTTTCCATTTCTCTGCCTTTTGCCTCGAGGCTTTTTACATTTTCCCCTTCTGTATGTATATACTTTACTTTCACTGCTTCTCACTGGCTGGTGGCTGCCTGACTTCTGGCTCTGGATGTCTCTCTCATTCTCCCCCCTCTTGTTTCTCTTTTCTCTGGAGCCTAGATTTCTCCTATTTATTTCCTCTGCCCGCCAGCCCCTTCTGTCCTTTCTCTGCCGAGCTATCGGATGTTCAGCTCTCTATTAGACCAATCAGATGCCTTAAGCAGGCAAAGTGCAACTCATCTTTACATAATTAAACAAATGTAGCGTACACAAAAGTAACACACCTTTACATAGTTAAAGTAATATTCTGCAGCAAAAATGAATGTAACACATCTTTGCCTAGTTAAAATAATATTGTATAACACATGTCACTCCATTTTTCCCCCCTCCCAAGACAGGGTTTCTCTGTGTAGTCTTAACTGTTCTGGATCTCACTCTGTATACCAGGCTGGCCTCAAACTCAGAGATCCACCTGCCTCTGCCTCCCAAGTGCTGGGGTTACTGCCTGGTGTCACTCAATTTTTTAATGCCTGTTTATTTAACGCGTGTGACTGTTTTGCTGCATGTATGTACATGTACCATTTGTGTGCCTGGTTCCTGCAGAGATCAGAAGAAGGCACTGGATTTCTAGAACTGGAATTACAGATGGTTGTGGGCTGCCAGGTCCTTTTCAAAAGCAGCCATTGCTTCTCTCTGGCCCTGTTCTCCTTTTTTCTTTTCTTTCTTTATTTCTTCTTCTTTTTAGATTGGAAATCCCCTTCATTATTGAAATTTATTTCTGAGTTGTTTGCTTGTGTTTTGATGTTGTCTATGAAATCGTGTTCTTTATTTTTCAGAGAGCTTGCTGTCAGTGTGTAGAACTATACTGATTATTTACAATATTAGTTTTTAAAATTTTTTAATTTACTTTTGTGTGTGTTTGTGTGTGCAAGCATGCTGCCGTGTATATGTGGAGGTCAGAGGACAACTTTGGGGTTGGCTCTCTCATTCCACCTGTACGTGGATTCTGGAGATTGAATTAGGTCATCGTGTCCGGCAGGTGACTTTACCCACCGACTGAGCTGTCATGTGGGTTTCTCTCAATAATTACGTTTAAGATATTTAGTGGGACTTGGGAACACTCCCCTATTTCCCTGTATTTCCTTCACCATTCTCTGTTTAATTTCTTTGTTTTCTTTTCCTCCCTTAAGAGTTGAACTGTTGTCAGGCGCTTTGACACATTCTTGCAATCATAGTGGCTGGGAGGCTGTGGCAAGAGGATTGGGAGCTGGGGTCAGAGATAAAAAAGTAAGCGAAACCCAACAAAGGCCCGAACCTTCCTCCTCCATCCTCCTCCATCTGGTGTGCACTTATCCTGGCCTCTTTACAAAGCAGGGACCAGGCCGCCGACGGGTCTGTTAATTAGGTCATCCTCATTCAGAGACAAATTCTGGAGCCGCACACAAGCTCCGCTCTTGGCCCGAGGCCATCTGCAGTTTCTGAGAGGAAGGGAGAGACAGGCATGGTCAACTCCACCAAGGACACCTGTGCTGTCAGCACAGTAGAAGAGGGAGGAGAGAGAGCAGCAGATTTAATCTCACTGCCACAGACAAGTCCTCTCCCCCAGATGAGTGGGATGGGAGAGGGAAGGCTGGCCTGGCTGTGAAGTTTCCTTCTAATATTAGCTTCCAACTTTTTTATAACTAGGAATGTGTGCTGAATTGAAATTGTCAAGTCCTTTATTACTTTTTTGAGGTGGGGTTTCTATGTATCCTTGGCTGTCCTGGATCTCGCTCTCTGTAGACCAGGCTGGCTTCAAACTCACAGAGATCCACCTGCCTCTGCCTCCTGGGATTAAAGGCATGTGCTACCACTGCCCAGCAAAGTCCTTTATTTACTCGGGAGGCAGAGGCAGGCGGGTCTTTGTGAGTTCGAGGCCAGCCTGGTCTACAGAGCGAGATTCAGGAAAGGCACAAAGCTACACAGAGAAACCCTGTCTTAACCACCACCCTTCCCCCCCCCAAAAAAATTTCATGAATGTGTACGTACATGTTGGGTGTCCTCTATCACTGTCTGACTTATTCCCTCGAGGAGGCAGGGTCTCTCACTGAACCTGAGCTAGGCTGGTGGTCAATAAGCCCCAGTGATCCTCTTGTGTCTGCTCCCCCAACAGTGCTGGGGTTACAGCTGCGTATATGGCCAGGCCAAGCTATAGGTAGTTGCTAGGGATTTGAACTTAGGGTGTCATGCTGTATTTCTGCTGAGCCGTCTCAATAGCCCCAGAATTAACACTCCCTCCCTCCTCCCTTCCCTCCCTCCTTCCCCTTCCTTCCCTATCTTTGATAAAGTCTCATTATGTAGCTCTGGCTGATGTGGAACTTACAGAGACCTGCCTGCCTCAGGGGCACTAGGGTAAAGACATGCACCACCTCACCAGCAAAAACATTGAGTTTTGAAAGGTTTCCTTCTGTAGCTTAGCCAGCCTGGAATTCCCTCTGTAGCTCAGGCTGGCCTAGCTTCTGGTCTTCCTGCCTCTCCTGCGAGGATTATAGGCATGAACCACAACACCCAGCGTTTTCTCAGTACCTAGCAGACACCGATGGCCTTTCCCCCTCCTTGACCTGTTAGTAGATCTTCCGAATCAGTGGATTCCTCTATCTTAACCAGCATAGTGTTTCTTCACGAAGGGGTGTGTGCTGGCATTCAGTAGCTGTGGATTTTGATGAGATGGTATCCCGAGTAACTGGATTTCAGATTTTTATTTTTTAACATCTAAGTGAAACTGATCTCTTTTTCCCCCCACTTTCCCCCCATTTTTGGGTACTCTAAGTGTAAAAGGACCTTTCCTTCAGTCAAGGGGAGGATATGCTGAGTAACAGGGAAAAGAGATGGAGCCCCCATGGATGTAGCAGAATTAGGAGTTCCTAATTCAAAGGCCTGTGCTTGGCAGAGACTCCAAAGACTGTGTTGGCTTCAGCAAAGGAACCTTAACCTGAAATTAGGACTAGGGTACTCTATAGCCTCACACCTGTTAGGGGGTGACTCCTATCCTGTCCCTCTTCCAGGGACTCAGAGACTTCATTCGTGATATTATTATTATTATTATTATTATTATTATTATTATCATTATTATTTTGTTTGTTTTTGGTTTTTTGAGACAGGATTTCTCTGTGTAGCTTTGGAGCCTGTCCTGGATCTCACTCTGTAGCCTAGACTGACCTCGAACTTACAGAGATCTGCCTGGCTCTGCCTCCCGAGTGCTGGGATTAAAGACGTGTGCCACCACCACATTAATTATTATTAGTGTGTGCATGCACAAAGGCCAGGAGAGGGCATTCAATTCCCCACCTGATATGGGTGCTGGGAACCAAACTCCGGTCCTCTGGGAGAGCAGCCAGTGCTCTTCACCACTAAGCCATCCCTCCAGCCCCTGTCGATGATGTTTCTGGCCAGAGACTAATCGGTGTATCTTCATCTTGCTTTGAAGGGCTCAACATATGCTCTAGTGGAAGTACCACCTCATGTGAAGAATGTCTGTTAATTCACCCCAAATGTGCCTGGTGCTCCAAAGAGGTATGTGTGATAGGGGGCAGGGGGAGGAAAAGGAAGGGGGCGAGCTGGGGGGACCACAGCTCACAAATGGACATCAGAAGCTGAGCAGGGGCTGGCTCATTCACACGTCTCTGACTTGTTCTCGATATCTGCCTACAAGCTCTACTGCAGAATTAGATCTTCAGCCCCCGCCCCATCTCATCTCTCCAGGTTTTTTAGTTTGTTTGTTTTGACAGTCTCTTCATTAAGTTGCCTGGGCTGGCTCTGAATTTGCTCTGTAGTCTAGGCAAGCCTTAAATTTGCAGCCCTCTTAACCCCCTCACCTCCAGTACCTGAGATTATATCCCGTGCCACCGGGCCCATCTCAAAGCTTCCTTTTCTGGGTTCGTTCTTGTTTTGTTTGCTGCATGTGGCGCTAAAACCGAAGGCCTCGTGTACACTAGGCAAGCACGTTAGCGTTGAGCAATGTTCTAGCCTCAGACTGGCTTGCTTATTAGGTCACACTTTACTTTGGTTTTGATTATTGGGGATTCAGGGCCTTGATTTACCACTCAGCTAAATCCTCAGCTCACAGGTTCTGGTCCCTTTGTAGTGTTGATTTTTTCTTTCTTTTTTTTTTTTTCTGAGACAGGGTTTCTCTGTGTAGCTTTGTGCCTTTTCCTGGAGCTCACTTGGTAGCCCAGGCTGGCCTCGAACTCAGAGATCCACCTGGCTCTGCCTCCCAAGTGCTGGGATTAAAGGCATACGCCACCACCGCCCAGGGTAGTGTTGAATGTTAATCGGAGAAACCAGATTGTGTTCTCTTTGACATGGGAACCAGTGAGGACTCTGCTGTAGGCTCCTGATCTTTGGGCGAGCATTTTGAGGAAGAACTGAGCTGGGGAAGTGAGTTTCTTGTGTAACAATTCAGGCCTTGGGCTAGTGGTGTCCATAAATACCATAATGTAAAATAACGACTCTGCCTTTAAAGGAAGTAAAAAAAAAAGTTTATGCTGAGCCACTGTGGCCTAGGAACAAGGATTCCAGTATGCTCTACCGTAGACAAGTTAAATGAACTTTTGTAGTCACAGAACAAAAGGAAGTCAGATGTACATTTGCTGCTCACAGTGGTGGTAGCATCTGGCAGGTTCTGCCACAGAGCTAGGGATCTCTTTCATAGGTTTTCTTTTCCTTTACTTTCATTTATTAATTTATTTTTCTTTTCAAATTTTTTAGTTAGAGACAGGGTCTCACTATGTAGCTCTGACTATTCTGGAACTCACTATGTAGGCCGGGCTGGCCTTGAACTCACAGAACTCTGCCAAGTGATGGTATTAAAAACATGCGCCACCATGCCCGGCCCTTATTTTTTTTTTTTAATTTTTATTTTTAATTATGTGTGTAGGTTTGTTCATGTGAGTGCAGAGGCCAGAACCATCAGATCCTCTGGAGCTGGAGTCAAGGGTGGGTGTGAGCTGCCCAACATGGTTCTGGGTCTCTGGGTAGAGTGCTCTTACTGGCTGAACCATGTCTCCAGTCCTAGAGAGCTCCTCTTTTCTTTTGTAGGGTCTGTGATAGTTGGTCTTAATTGTCAGTTTGGTAGAGCCTAGGATCACCTGAGAGCAGGGTCTCTGGGCATGCCTCTGGGGAGTTCTCTTGATGACATTGATTAAGAAGGGACCGCGTACTTAGATCAGTCCCTGCTTTGTGATTGTGTCATGTGACCAGCTGCCTCAAGCCCCTGCTGCTGCGACTTTCTCACAGTGATGCATGGTACTCTAAAACTGTGACCGACTGTTCCCAGAACCGTGAACTAGAGTAAGCCCTTTCTCCTCTAAAACGAGACTCTAACAAAAAGCTTTTATTAGAGTCTTTCCTCACAGGACCAGGAAAAGAAACTGAGACAAGGTCTCTAGCTCGGGCTGGCCTTAAGCTCCCCACGGAGGTGAGGATGGCTGTGGACTTCTGATCCTCTTACTTCCGTTTACGGAGTGCTGGGACCATAGGCTGTGCCGCCACTCTTGGTTGATGTGGTGCTGGGGGTTGAAACCAGGACCTCGTCTGCATTAGGCCAGTGCTCCGTCAACTGCGCTGTATCCCCTGCTCTGTCATAGATTTTGGATGCTACAGCATCCTTAGTTTTAGGACTGGTGGAGCCCAGAGTCTGCCACGCTTAGGGATGCAGTGAGAAGTTTGTTTTGAAGTTGGATTGAGTACTACGGTTAATAGATCTTAAAGGGCCCAAGGCTGCCCAGGATAGTTTTGACTCTTCTTGACTTACATACAGCAGTGCGGCTCTCCTGAGTCCTCATGTTCTAGTCAGGTCCTTACTAAACACGCAGCTTCCTTAGAGAACTTTGTTTCACACAGCAAGATGCTGGATGGCTGTCATCATAGTTATGGCTTATTTAATGCTTATTAGATAATTAGCCCCCATGGAATAATTTTAGTCAAAAGATGGATGTAGCTAGGAGTGATGGCATATACCTGTGATCTCAGCACTTAGGAGGCTTAGGCAGAAGGGCCTTAGGTTAGAGGCTAACCTGGGCTACACAGCAGGACCCTATGTCAAAAGCAAAACAAGGCTTGAGAAATGGCTCAGCAGTTAGGAACACACACTGCTTTTGCAGAGGACCCAAGTTTGGTTTCCAGGACCCATACCCTATGGAAGCTAGCTCACAACCGCCTGTAACTCCAGCTGCAGGGAGTCTGCACTCCTCTGCACTTTGAGGATACCTGTGCTCACATGTACACATACCCACACATACAGATACACATATAACACATAATTAAAATAAGAAAGTAAATCTTAGTTTAGAAAATCAAAAGGCAACAAGGCTGTCATTTTTTTTCTTTTTCTTTTTTTTTTTTTTTTTTTATCTTTTTGAGACAGTCTCACTGTGTAGCCCTGCCTGTCCTGGAACTCTCTATGTAGACCAGGTTGGCCTGGAACTCACAGAGATCCCTTTGCCTCTTTCTCCTAAGTGCTGGGATTAAAATACGGTGTGATTTTGTTTTATCTTCGGCACAGTGGCTGCGCCTTAAGTTGCTGCTATTTCAGCTAGCAACTATGACTCCTCACTTACCCGCCTGCCTCTCTGGCTGCAGCCTGGCATGAATTCTGTTCCTGAAGGCACCAGCTCTGCTGCTGCTACTAAAGATAGCTTTAACTAAATCTCTATTGTTCTATTTATAAGTAAGACTTGAGATTCAAAGGCTGGGGTGAAAACCTGCTAGCTCAGAGAGGTTGAGTAGCAACTAGCTAACCTGCTCTCCTTGCTGGTGTCTCTGAAAAGGCCCCTCCTTCCAATCCACCAAATGAACAAACAAAATGCGCCACTCCAAATCCCTCCCTACTACTTCCTGTGTGTGTGTCTCTCTCTCTTCCAGGTAACCTCTGACACTCTCTGGTTACTTTCTGTCAACTAGTTGCTATCTCAGCCTCTTGGCACAAAACATGTCAGTAGAGGGAGACATAAAGTACACATCATCTTCCACCCTGGTTCATGAGGGACTTGTGCTTTGAACAATGTTTTGCATGTATTAAGCACTGTAATAGTCTCATTGTAAAATTTTAATATTTGTCCTGGGCTCTAACCCTAGTGTTTGGGGGAAATGAACAATTTCTTTTTTTTTTCAAGACAGGTTTTCTCTGTCCTAAAACTCATTTTTAGACCAGGCTGGTCTCGAACTCACAGAGATCCACTTGCCTCTGTCTCCGAGTGCTGGGATTAAAGGCGTGCCACCACCACCACCATTGGACCAAGATGCTCAATTTCTAAACTGCTCTTTCTTTTTTCTCTCTTTTCTTCTTTCCTTCCTTCCTTCCTTCCTTCCTTCCTCTCTCTCTCTCTCTCTCTTTTGAGACAGGGTCTCACTGTGTAGCTTGGGTTGGTCTTAAACTCACAGAGATCCACCTACCTCTGCCTCCCGGATGCTGGTATTACAAATGTGTGCTGCCATGCCCAGCTAAGCTTCTTGTCTTGAAGGAAGTTTCCAGGTCACTTCTCTGAACTGTTGTTAGAACCTGGAGCCCAAACTCTCCCTTTGTGAGTGACAGAAGGCAGACTTGTTTGGGCTGGCTCAGTCTGTACAGTGTGGTGTGTGGTGTGTGGGTGGTCCAGGAGGTCCAGGAGATAGCTTCTGGAGGTACTAATACACTTGTTTTATTGATGATATTGTGAGTCCCAGTGAGGTAGAGCAACTCCTTCAAAGACACACACACACACACACACACACACACACACACACACACACACACACACGTCAGAACTTGGCTTGGATTTGTCAGCCTTACTTCTGAACCTCAGGTCCTCTAGATGACAGGGCCTCTTATAACATGGACTCAGTGACCTCTGTGCAGTAGGAACCCATAACTAAACAAGTTACTCTGAGAAAGGGACCCATGTGGAAACCCACTTGTCCTGTTCATAGTGCCTTTGTTATGAACCTTCTCTGGAACCATGTTTAGTTCTCTGTGACGTCCAAGCCAGATCCAGGTCCTCAGGCACCTGCTTCCTGCTCACTGCTGTCCCTGGACCACCCTCAACGCTTCGTTCACCGAGGGCAACTGCTGAGACCCCGAGTGTCACTTGGTAAAGCCCACATAATGCCCCACACTGCTACCTGTCCCTGGGGGCCTCCCTGGCTGCCTCTCCTTCCCTCTGCTAGCAACTTCTGTTTAAGAGTCAGTTCAAGCCTGTCTACTCCGTGAAGACTTTCCATGATAGACCTGTCTCTCTGTCCATCCATCTACCCACCTGCCCATTCATCTGTCCATCTGCTGTGAGAAAGGGAACTGCCTCCACTGGAAACCTAGGGTATGGGTTTAATCTATCCTTCTCACTCACAATGGTCCTTGCCAGTAGTAGTTCCTCAGGAGGTATCAGTTGAAGGATTTCGTTGGATGGCTGTTTGTTGTTACATGCAGTGTTCAGGTCCTGACCCGCCCTTGTCTTTGTGTCTCCCAGTACCTCTGTATTATAACCTTTTCCCATGCTTATCTCCTCTTACTAGGTTAATATGTGTTCCTGCCTGTGGCCAATGAAATAATCATCTTTTTTGTCTAATCCATACCCAGTGTCCTCCCAAGGTTCGAACAGGAATTCATATTTGATAAAAAAGGCTTGCTAAACAGACATGGAGTTAGGCAAAGTTTAAATCCCAGCTTTGCCATGATTTACTCTTGGTCTGAGCCAGGGCCTTTTGTAGCCCAGGCTGTCTTGACTTGCTGTGTATCTTAGGATGACTTTGAACTTCTGATGTTCCTGTTTCTACCTCCTAAGCCTTAGGGTTGCAGGTGTATCACCACAGTCTGTTTGTTTGTCTGTTTACATAGTAGCTTATAATGTAGCTCAAGCTATCCTCAAATTCGACCATCTGCCCCTGCCTCCTGAGTGCTGGGGGTTTTAGGTGTGAGGTATTTCATTGCCCCACACAGCTACTGTTAATTTCTGGAAACATTCGCCAGTACCTAGCCTTACTGGATGTACATGAGGTTATGACCAGGAGGGCTTTTGATGAACTGAACCTCCCAAATGGCCGAATGGGTGAGCCGGTAAGTGGCTATTGTTGCCTATGAGTGTATTCTGATGAAATGGGCAGTGGGTTCTGGGAGCCAGGGACTCTTTTTTACTGTTTCTTTCTTTCTTATGCAATACTTCCAAAAGCCTGACCAGATACTGACAGTGAGCCAGTCATTCTAAGTGACACATTGTTGGTCTAGTCCACACACTGGATCCCTAGCTAGCCCACTGGGTACCCTCTGCTTGCACAGAGCCTCATTCTTGGCTGTACTGGAATGCAGCTTCCCAACTCTGGAGTGAGCTGTCCCTGGGACATTGATTGTGTTTTGGGATGCTAGGGCAGGCAAATTTGGGAATGGTTTTGATCTAACTTGCATCTTAGCAAGACAGAGCACAGCTTGTGCCTTCTGAGCCACATTCTGGGATGTTGCTAGAGGAGCAAGTTCCCTCTGCCAGGAGCATGTGACACATGAGCATACTCAGGGCTGGTACCCAGTGGACAGCCCCAGTGGATCCTAGCCAGAGTTAGCCAGAGAGGCTTTTTAATTTGTTTTCCAGACAGGATCTTAATCTGTAACCCAGACTGCCCCTTGAACTCAGGATCCCCCTTCCTTAGCTATGCATGCCAGGATTGCAGGTGTGTGCAGAGCTTATCCTGTCACCCACCAGCCTCATCTCCCAGGGACCCTCTGCTAGCCCCCCCCGCCCCCCGCATCTGTGCATTTGACACTAGCTGTGACCTCATGTCCGCTTCCCTGCCACTGTGTTCTCCCATAGGAACTGAGTTGGAGGCAGCCGGTGGCTTGTCGCCTTTTGTGCTTCCTGCTGGTTCTCTGCCTGCCTCTGCAGCATGGCCCTGTTTGCCCAGGCCTTCTTGCTTTGCTTCCCGTGGTGGTGGGAAGCTTCAGCCTCACTCTCTCTGCCTTTAGCGCCAGGCTCTCCAGACCCTTTCCTACTCAGAGAGTGGTGTGCAAGCCGCACTTTGTCTTACCCTGTCCATGGCCCTGTCTCTGTCCTCATGGCATACTCCCTCAACCTGTTTTGGCCCACCTGCCCCGAGCCTCTTAGAACACGTACACTCTTTGTCCTGCCCAGCAGGTCACACAGCAAATGCCATCAGTTTATTATCTGCTGTGATGTGATAATTTTGTCGTCCCCCCCCCCCCGAGACAGGGTTGCTCTGTGTAGCCCTGGCTATCCTGGAACTCACTCTGTAGACCTCATAGAGGTCTGCCTGCCTCTGCCTCCCACTTGCTGGGACTAAAGGCATGTGCCACCACCACTACCCAGCATCCATCACTTTAACTGTAAATTTTGCTCTTTTCCTTCAGCCAAGAATGAGAGTGGACACTTTGGTGGCAGGCTGGGGGACACTTTGGTGGCAGGCTGGGGGCAGCCCACACTCCCTCTACTGTCTCAGACACTACACCCGGCTACCATGAGAATGAGGAGATCGTGCAGCTGTGTGCCAGAAACCAAGGGAGAGGAGTTGGGTGACCTAGTGGTCTGTGTCCTGGGCAGGCAGGCCAGTGTAACCTGCAAGAGGACAGGCTGAGGAGGCCATGGTCCCAGGAGGTCGGAAGACAGGTTCGGGAGGACACAGAAGACAAAGGGGGAGGCAAAGCTTGCACTCAGATCTGGGGAGCATGGGTAGGTTGTGAAGGCGTGACTGTTAAGATTCAGTGAGGTGATGCTAGGAATTCAAGAAGGAGAAGCACCAAGCGAGGCAAGGCTGCCACTGTGGCTCTGAGGCCCTGTGGGAGGGCAGTGAACTGCATGGGCGGGAAGAGGTCAGAAGTGGAAGAAGATGGGTGTGGCCCCAGCCGGGGGAGGTGCCCTTGGCCTTGGTGGGTGTGGATAGGACAGGAGGGAGGTCAAAGCTTGAGGGAGACAGGTAGGAAGGCAGGAAGCAAGAGGAACATTCTGAGATGTGGTGGTGGCAGGAAAGGTAGAGAAACCAGTATCTTTTTTTTTTCTTCTTTTTCTTAAGCTAGAAAAGAAATGAAGTGTATACACACACACACACACACACACACACACACACACACACACAAGAAAACAAAGATAAAAACAAACAAATTTCCAAAACCAGTGTTTGGCCAACTCACAATGAAATGTACATTCATTAAAAAGACTCTCTCTGTGCTGGGCTAAGGGAGCAGAATCATCTTGGTCTACTGTGGATGCCTCATAAATATTTGTGCACTGAATTAAATGAGCCGGTTGAAAGCTGGCACAGCAATTTCTACACACACACACACACACACACACACACACACACACACACACACACCCGCCCTGAGGCAGGAAGCCTGCATGGCAGTGAGTTTCTGGCACACACCACACATTCTGGTTTGCTATCAGTTACCACACACTCCCCAAACCCCCCCTCGGTGCATGAGGGCCTGCCAAGCTGGAGTGCGGCTTGCGCTGGTCAGAGGCGCTGGCCCTGCTGTATCCAGTGAGCAAGGCCAGCTAGCTACAGAGAGCAGGCAGCCTGCTGGCTGTTGCACTTCTTCCCTTTTCAACCTTGTGCTTGGACCCACGAGGCTCTCTTCCCCCGGGGTTCTTCTTTTCTGGGGCTGCATTTTCTCAGTCTGACTGTTCCAGAACCAAACCCATCCTTCCTCCAAACAACCACCACATCACCCCTTAGCCGCAATAGATAGGAGTGTTTTGAAATGGTGTGAAGATGCCCTGGCACAGACAGAAGGGCCTGTGCCCTCCAGCCTTGATGCCAGCCTCTGGAGCTCCCCTGAGCACTGGCCTGGACTGCTGGGAAAGGGATTTGATTAGTAAGGTGTACAGGGAATAAGGGGTTTCTGTTGCAGCAGCCAATGGCTTCTTCAGTGACCTCCGAGTGGCAGGTGATGGACGGACGGACGGAGGAGAGCCTGGCGTGGTGACTCACAAGTTCAGGTTGGGAACACCTCCCTTTCCTTTCTTTGATCATGAGCATGGTGTAAAGCCATTGAGGAGGACTTGGGTTTCCATTTCTGTACTGTTACCACTGTTGATCACTTGCCTCTGACATGGGCCCTATGGGAGTCCATAGGAGACTTTGATGGGGGTGTTTCTGTGTGGAGTCCTTGTTCATGTCTGAAATAGTGAGCAGCTGCAGAGGCCCTGCGGTGAATGCCCACCTTGACCTAGTTTCCTCTTTTTCTGTCTTGAGATGAAGCCTTTCCTCATTCCTTAGTGGTTTGGACCTCTCTGTTCTTATCAAGAAGGTGTTTGTCCTTCAAGGCTGATGGGTGGTGGGAAGATCTTTGCATTTGGGGCTAGAAAGCATCACTGTGTCGAGAAGCATGGAGTCTGAGCTCGGTCATTTTCCTGCTGCAGAATTCTGCAGTGGCCTTGGATACAGAGAGCAATGAACTTAGACCCAGACATCAGGGGACGAGATGAACTCAAAGTTCTTGGGTGATTGAGACATGCGGATCTTTGATTCCTCAACCACAGAAGAGGGATGGGCAGTAGGCGACGCATGCACTTTGGAATGGGATGTGTCCAGCACCTGGCAGAGGACTGGGTGTGAGGTCTCTGTGGTCCGAAGCTCCTGAGACATCAGACATCCAGCCACTGTGAAGAAGACTTTCCCCATTATGAGTCTTTTTCATAAGGTTTTCTAATTGGTTTCAAGAGACGGCTCAGAGGTTAGGGCATATTAAGTCTTCTTGCAGAGTGTCTTGAGTTCAGTTCCCACCAACATCAGGCGGCCCACCATTTCCTGTGTAACTCCAGTTTCAGGAGATCTGAACTCTGTTGGCACCTGGTCTCACATGTGTGTGTCCACAGCTCCCCCCCCCCCTGCCTCCTACACGTGCACCCCCCCCCCCCGCCACACACACACACACACATACACGTACATGTAACCAAAAGTAAAATTTAAAAGGTTTATAATTTGATGTATCTTTATTCACAGAGGTGAATGTCTATTGGGACATTTTCTTAGTTTATATTGTTTTCACACCTGGAAGGTCATGGAGCTCAGAGCAGCCCCTGGTCTCTGTGGCTTTTCCTTCTTTTCTTTAAATTGCCGTCTGTCCTGTGCAGAACTTAATAACTAGGAAGGAGCTCCAGATAGCAGAAATCTTAGGCGTAGGGGTTCAGCTCCTTGCTGGGGTTTCAACACTCTGTCCTTTCATTAGGCCACAAGGAAGAAATTAGCTAAGGCTATATTTGGGCCATGTCAGAAAGATGGTCCGTTTTTAAGGCCATCCTACCTGCCTCTCATCCAAAAGTTCTATAGATATGCCATACCTAGTATTGTCTCAGCTGATGGACCTGTGGCACTGGTTTTTCTGAGACAATGACAAGTTTGTTTTTTTTTTTTTTTTGTTTTTTTGTTTGTTTGTTTGTTTTCTCAAAACAGAGTTTCTCTGTGTAACCGCTCTGGCTGTCCTGGAACTTGCTTTTTTTTGGGGGGGGGGCGAGGGGCTGTTCAAGACAGGGTTTCTCTGTGTAGCTTTGTGCCTTTTCTGGATCTCACTCTGTAGACCATGCTGGCCTCGAACTCACAAAGATCCACCTGCCTGTGCCTCCCAAGTGCTGGGATTAAAGGTGTGTGCCACTACCGCCCGGCAAGTGACAAGGTTTGACACATAGGTAGAGTATCTCAAGGACCGTGGAGCACATCAGGGCCTGTCCCAAAGCAAGTGGCTGATGTGGGAAAGGGGAACAGTCACCACGCAAGTGATATGGATGGATGGTGCTAAGAAGAGGTCTCAGTTTGGTCCAAGTGGTGTTCCGGGTTCACTGTGTTCTAAAGGGGACTCTTTCTGAGAAGAGGACTCGAGAGAGCGGACAGACTGGCTCTGACCTGGCCTTTGGCAGACTGTAAGGTGGTTAGAACCATGGGAAGGACCAAAAGGCGATGCTCATACCCGCTGGTGGTGTAGGGCTTTGAGATGGACTGGTCCAGACGGATGCACTTCACAGCTGAAACTGTCCAGCCGTTAGCTTTTAGAGCTGGAGGGATCCAGAGAGTCTTATGGGAACAGTGAGTCGGGAACTCCGGGCCCTTCCAGCTCTAGGCAGCTCTTGAGGCTCTGGCTCAGAACCCCAGGACTGCAGAGTGGCTCGTGGGCCTCAGGTGTGGACTCTCTCCCTTCCCCTTATCCTGTTTTCCTCCATCATAGCAGTTCTATCAAGACCAGGTGTGACTACCTGGGGGCCAGTTTGGAAGCCTCAGTTTTGAAATCTGGGCCCAAAATTATATATATATTTCCCTTCCACATTCATGGAGTATAGTCACCAAGGTTTTGTTTTTTTGTTTTGTTTTGTTTTGTTTTTGTTTTTGTTTTTGTTTTTTAAAGTGAAGATTCTCCAGGGGCTAAACAAAAGTTATCCCCCCCCCAAAAAAAAATCTGAAACACCAGTTATTATAAAACCCAGAAACAAAAATAACCACATGGGGCCAGCACAGTGCATTTGACTTGACTTATTTAAAATACTGTGTGTGCTGGGTGTGATGGGTTATGCCTACAATCTCAGCAGTCAGGAAGCTAAGGCAGGAGGATTGCCACAAATTTGAGGTCAGCTTGGACTAAAACAAGAATGAATTTCAAAATCTTCTTGACTTTATTTTCCCCTGATTTGAGACAGGGTCTCACTGTGTGGCCCAGGCTGGCCTTGAACTCACAGAGATCCGCCTGCCCCTGTCTCCCAAGTGCTGGGATTATAGATGTGGGCCACCATGCCCAAAGCTCTTGACTTTTCAGCCTTAAAGTTTGCAAAGATTTTCCGAGTCATTGATTAGTCCTAGAACAGCCACACCTTGACGGAGGCCGTGCCCACTAGATTTTTATGCTTCAGTCTAGTCTGGCTTCTAACACAGCAGGCTGGGGACACTGACTCATCCGAAGCTTCGCAGCCTTACTGCCAGCCAGCCAGGGATTATGTGGCCTGGTGTGGGTATCCACCCAGCTGCAGAAGGGAAAACAGCTTGGGCTTGCTTTGCCATAAAAAAGTCTTTTCCTGGTGGGATTGTAGCTCATTTGGTGGAGTGCTTGCTTGGCATGAAGCCCTGGATTCCATCTCTAGCACCTTATAAAATCAGCCCTAGCACTTGGGAGGTGGAGGTGGGCGGATCAGAAGTGCAAGGTCATCTTAGGCTACAGGTAAGTTTGAAACCAGCTGGCCACATGACCCTGCCTTCAAACAACCAAACAACAAAAGCAACCAAATTAAAAAAAAACCAGACCCCTTTCCCCAAAGTCATCCACACAGGTGCCATAGTTTATAGCAGAATAGAATTTTCATTTTAAAATTAATGCCTCCAACTCTTGGTGCCCCTTATTAGGACTCCTCATTTTAAAATAGCTTTCTTTCAAGTCCAACTTAAGAATCAACCTTCCCAATCTCAGTCTTTCTCAGCCGCAACACTGCCCCCCCCTACACACACACACACACACACACACACACACACACACACACACACACCTCTTCTCTTTTCCTTTTAGGTTTTTCGAGACTGTCTCATGTAGCCCAAGTTGGCCTCAGACTTGGTATGTGGCTCAGGCTGGTATTAAATTCCTGATCCTCCGCCCACTGAGTGCTGGAAATGTCACCGAGACACTCATCAATACTTCTTTACATATAAACATGACTAAAGACAAAAAGGGAAGTGTTCTTCTTCTTCTGTTTATTTTGTCCTAATGCAGAGAAAATTGTGTTTTCTGCCATCCTAGACCCCCGCTCTTTCCTCTCACCTCCTTCTACCCCAAACCTGTACAGAGGGGTCATGTGCACGCTAGACAAGTGTTCTGTCCCTGAGCTCCACTCCAGTCCTTGTCTTCATAGTGTACATGCCTGGGAATGTCTGCTTAGTCCTCCTGTTTGTAGTAGATAGCTGTTTTGAAGTGAGTGATGGGCCGTGTTTTTCTTATGGTTTAGGTTTACTACAGACTGCAGCATTTATAATTTCTTTTATGTGCATTGGTGTGTTTTGCCTGCATGTGTGTCTGTGTGAGGTGGTTGGGTCCCCTGGAACTGGAGTTACAGATGGTCGTGAGCTGCTATGTGGGTGCTGGGAATCTAACCCAGGTCCTCTGGAAGAACAGCCAGTGCTATTGACCTCTGAGCCATCTCTCCAGCCTCTTGAGTATTTTCTTATGGTAGAAGACATCTGCCAGGTGTGATGGGGGTGCACACCTGAATCTCTGGTCTACAGAGCAAGTTCCAGGACAGCAAGTGCTACACAGAGAAACCCTGGTTTTTTGGTTTTTCGATACAGGGTTTCTCTGTGTATGTAGCCTTAGCTCTCCTTGGCTGGCCTGGAACTCACTCTGTAGCCCAGGCTGGCCTCACACTCACAGGGATCCACCTGCCTCAGCCTCCCAAGTGCTGGAATTAAAGGCGTGTGCTACCGCTGCCTGGTAAAAGACGTCTAGGAGCACACTGCTGATGTTGTGTGTTCGCACATAGGCTCCTATGTAGCCTTTCTTTTCTTTCCTCTGTCCTTTCCCTCCCTCTCTCTTCACAGTGCTGGCATCTAACCCAGGTTTTTGTACATGCTAAACAAGCACTATTTACTCCAAGCTACAAACACAGCCAATTTCTTCCTCTTGCTGAATGTGTAGACAGGAATATTTTGATCACCAAAATTGACAGTGAAAGCAATCATTTTATATGCTAACATTAGTTCACAACAGGCCTGGGTGACCAGCGCTTTTGTCTATCCTCTTACTTCTCCTGCGGCCTTTGGATGGGGATTACCATCGTCTCCGTGTTCAGACAGTGAAAATGGAGAGCAGAGTTTCAGACCCCACCCTGACATCTGCCTGCTTTTGCCTGCCTCTCCATCCAGTACTTTGGCAATCCACGGTCCATCACCTCTCGGTGTGACTTGAAAGCAAACCTCATCCGCAATGGCTGTGGAGGTGAGATCGAGAGTCCAGCCAGCAGCACCCACGTCCTTCGGAGCCTACCCCTCAGCAGCAAGGGCTCCAGTGCCACGGGCTCTGACGTCATCCAGATGACACCACAGGAGATTGCCGTGAGCCTCCGGCCAGGTGAGTCTTCCTCGGCTTGTGTTGTGCGTGTTGTGCACTGCGCTGCGGGCTCAGAAAAGCCCAGTGGGTGGGGTGAGCTAACATGGAAAATGGGCTTGATTGAGGTCAGAGCCAGGAGATGGTAATGGGAAGGGCTCATACTAGGAAGCAGAGTATGAGGTCGCTGGAAATGAAGCTAGGTGGAGTATCTTGGCTGGTTTTTTGTTTTTCATTTTTTGAAGATTGTAGTAGAGGCCTTGTCTGCATGCATGCATGGGGCTTCGTCATTTCTGCAACAAACAGAATTAACAAGCAAGCCCCAACCCCCCCCAAATGATTAAAACACAATATTGTGGTAGGATATGTGTGTGTACATGTATATACATATACAATAAATATACACATATGCATATATATACATACATATGTATATATATTTAGTCACACATCCTGCTGGCTATCAGGCAGTTTCTAGTATTAGAAAGAAAATGAGTACAGTATTGGGTGTTATTCAGTGAGTGCAGTGGCAGGCAGGCCTGAGGGGGAGGGCCCAGCTCTGGGAGGACTAGGCAGTAAAGGGTCTGGCCACCCCACGAGGACACACAGGAGCCACAAAGATGTTTTGGTAGAGATGAACACTTGGGGAGGGAGCCAAAGAAAACTGGAATTTCTAAAGTCCTAGCATCATTGTGAATATGTTTCTAGAGATAGAAATACTTGAAACCATAATGTCTCTTAAAATTTTGAGAACACGGTTTTAATATTTATAAGGAGAAACAGGCAAAACCCTCTTATGTGGGGAGAGGGGACGGTATGTTGTACTTAGCGAACATCTCAGTTTACCAAGTGAATTCTTGCCTCCAGGAAGCTCTTCCGGTCTGGGGAGAGCTGTCAGGTGTGTAGGGATTAGCTCCTCCGTTGTATAGTTGTAGCAGGGCTTTGATGTTTACTCCCTAGCCCTGCCCCCTTTCCTCAAAATAAGCATTTGTTGAATGAAAAGGAACACTTACACAAGACTAGACAGGGACAAGCCTCAGCCTAACTTGAAAGATACCCCATGAAGGCCGGTTGCCATCTTAGGGTAGGTCTATTATCTATGAATTTGAAGCTATCCTGGTCTATCTATGAGTTCCAGGCCAGTCAGGGCTACATAGTGCCATTCTATTCATCCATCCATCCATCCATCCATCCATCCATCCACCCACCCACCCGTCCATCCATCCGCCCGTCTGTCCGTCCGTCCCTCCATCCATCCATCCATCCGTGTGCACACATGTGGAGGTCAAAGAACACCTTGAGAGTCTGTTCTCTGCTTTTACCATATGAATCCAGGGATCAAACTCAGGTTGTCAATCTCTTCAGTAAACTCCTTAACTCTCTGAACTAGCTCTCTTTGGCCCTCATTTTTATTGTTATTTTTATTTTTAAATTTTATTTTATGTGTGTAAATGTTGGCCTACAAGTATTTCTGTGTACCACATTTATCACCACATTTATGCCTGGTACCTGCGGAGGCCAGAAGAGGGCACTGGATCCCCTGGACCTGGAGTTACAGATGGTTTTGAGACACTGTGTGGTTGCAGGAATCAAACCCAGGTCCTTTGGAAGAGCAGCCTTTAACCACCGAGCTATCTCTTCAGCCCCCACTTCCATTAAAATTTTTTAATTGCATTTTATTTGTGTGTGTGTGTGTGTGTGTGTGTGTGTGTATGTGTGTGTGTGTGTGTGTGTAGGTCAGAGGACAACTTTTTATGAGTCATTTTTTTTTTTTCTATCATATGGGACCTGAGATCAGATTCAGGCCATCATACTTGGAGGTAGTGTGCCCTGACCTTCTTTAATTCTTAAGTAATAGTTTTAAACTTTTTTGAATTCAGCTATAATAACCATATCATAAGGTACACAGTTTTAAAATGTTCAGGTCACTTGTTCTAAGTCGACTGTGAAGCTGGGTAACCACCACACTGTCTGGTTCCAGATCATTTCCACGTGGGCAGTTGGAACTAGAAACTGCCCTCCTCTTTTAAACCACTCTACGATGTTGCCTTCACCGAGCACTCCTTCTCGGTCATGTAACTTAGAGCCCTTCATTCATCCACGTTGTAAAATGGGCTTTTTTCTGATGCTTTTGAACCAGGGCTCGAGGTGTAGCTCATGGCGACCTGGGATGTCTGAACCTTCCCAAGCCAGGAACTGCCATGCCCCCGGTACTTCGTTCTTTTTATGGCCAAATGATCCTCCATGTGGTCAGGCTGTGCGTTAGTTGATGGACAGACTGTTTCCACTGGGTAATTTTGAACATTCATGTACAAGATTTTTGGGGGCCATGTGTTTTCAATAAATTTGGGTCTATAGCTAGGCGTAGAGTTGCTGGATCGTATGGTAATTCTGTGTTTAACTTTCTGAAGAACTGCCAGACTTTAAGCAGGGCTTTGTATAAATACAAGGATCATGTTTTCCATTTTATTTCAACACTGGAAACTGTATGTCAGGATAAGAATTTTTTAAAAAAATCCTTAACAAAAGGCTTGAAATTCTTAGGACATGCATTTTAAAGTAAAACTTACTGAGATAAGCAAAAGCTGGATAGCTGTCAAACACTGGGACACTCAAAAGGGTCCTTGAGTTAGTTATTCTCCTTTGTATGTTAGTTTCTTAAGTGTTTCTTTTTAAAAAATGCGTTATTGTTGTTTGTGTTTGTGGATGTGTGTGTGTGTGTGTGTGTGTGTGTGCGTGTGTGTGTTGTGCCACACATGTGCCGTGGTGTATGTGTGGACGCAGAGAACACCTTGTTTTTGAGACAGGGTTGGAACTCACTCTGTTGACCAGGCTGGCCTGGAACCTGCAGAGATAGATCCACCTGCCTCTGCCTCCAGAGTGCTGGGATTAAAGATACATTCCACCACAGCCAGCCAGAGGATAACTTTTGCTGACACTCTGAGTTCAGATCCTTGGAACCCACATAAAAAGCTGGATGCAGCAGTGCCTATAACCTTAGCGTTGCTGAGATGGGAGGTGGTGGAAACAGGACAGCTAGACAAATTGCCGGAAAGTTGACTGCCTGGTCAGCAGCCGGGAGTATATGGGCAAAACTGCAGAAACAAGAGAGACCTCATCACTAACCAAGGTGGAAGGCAAGAACCAGCTTTGGAAAGTTGTCTTCCAACCGCCTCGTGTTGGGCACACATGGACACACAATGGGAACACACACACACACACACACACACACCTCTCTCTCTCTCTCTCTCTCTCTCTCTCTCTCTCTCTCTCTCTCTCTCTCATTTATTTGACGCTGACCGGTGTCTTTCTCTGTTAAGATCCCTGCCATGTCTTGACTTGTAAACAAAGTCAGTCTTGGAGTTCTGGTCTCAGTCTAGCAGTGTTTACCATCTGAAGCATGTTCCCAAGGACAAAAGTGTAGTTTTCTTATTAAAGGGAAGCCAGAGAAAAGAAAGTGTTAAAATACCTTCCAGGCGGGTGACTAGTTACTTCTTGATTACTGTGGGGAACCTGTACTTAGGAGCGGAGCCTTGGCAGGAATCCTGTGCTAAACACAGGCAGCCCCTGGAGCTTTGAAATCAGAAAACCGGGGCCAGAGAGGGGCTGCTGGGTTGGGGATAGGGGTGGGGACCTCCATTCTCTCAGGTGCAGGAGATCAGCTTCTCTTTGTAGCTCACTTTATTGCGTTTCTCTGATCCTGCCGCTGGTCCTGAGGTGGGGATTATGCGGAATAGCAATGGAGAGGAGATGTTCAAGCCTGTAGGGCTTCCCAGGTAGAGAGGGGTCCTGTGTGGGGGAGGGGAGAATAACAAATCCAGGCATGTGGCCTCAGGATGTTGTCACCAGAGGCAGGCAGGCACATACCAGCTCTGTTGGTGAAGGTGAAGTCTCTGCCCCCTGCTTAGGCCGTTAGTTAAAGTCCCAGGCAGAGTAAGACAGCAGCTTGCTGGGAAAGTGTGGAAGGGAAGAGTGTGTCTAAGCAAAGTCACACCCAAATATGGGAAAAGTACCCGGACCTTTTCCTGGCAAAATCACCCCATGCATGGCTGTGGTGTCACCAGCCTCCCGGTCAACATGCAAACCAGGGAGACCACCCTTGCTGGGCTGCTGGAGTACTCCCTGAACAGTGATGCCCACACCGAGAGTGGATCAGGGTGTCCATTCCACAAGAACTGCTGACGGAACACATTCCATGATCCCCAGAGCTCACGAAGGAGGGTGTGGCATTTAAAAAGTCTCACATGTGATGGGCGGTGCTCAGTGCAATTGGTCCTACTCTCATTCCCACACCCTCTCTTTCTGTGGAACTGGGAGAAACGCTGCTTTTAATATTTGCAGCTTCCCTGTGGGAAGAAGAGTATATGTGCATACACTTTCTCAATGAGCTATTTCTCTTAGAATTTAAAGCCAGAGACACTGGCCACTTCCCAGTATGAAGCAGGGACATCTGTATTTCATACCTCACTTCCTTCTTTGTCTTCATATCTGGAAAATTTGGAGTTAAATTTGTGTGCCTAAAGCTATAACCCAGGTAAACTGGGTTTCTGCCAGACCTTTCTGTCTCTTTTTATCCCTATAATGAATTGCTTTAATTTAAAATTGCTTTTAATTTTTAACTTTTTGGAGCATGGGAGCCAAAGATTTCCTTGTGTGAGAGCATGGATACGTATGTACATAATTTGTTTTGATCCCCACTATGATTAATGTCTTCTTCACTGAAGCAGAAACAATCCACAGGTTGAAAGGAACTGGGGGCCAGTGAGCCCTTTGTGATCAGGTGTGGATTCAAACCCGGCTCTCCCAGTTCCAAGCCTGGTGCTACCCTGTCCATGGCTACCTCTCAGCTTCCCTGAACCTAAGCCACTTCTCCATGTGTTAATTATTGGCAAACTTCAGTAAGGTAGTATACAATCTGGATAGAAAATGGCATAGGAGACTCAGAAGGATGGGCACACCAGACCCCATGAGGAGGTCATGGATTTGGACAGAAGAGGCTCTGTGGTCTTCCTGCCTGTGCAAAGGCCAAAGCAGGCTACATGTGGAGCAGGGGTCACTTTCCTTCTCCAAGTTCTTTCCTACTTCTCCCTCTTCTCCCTCACCATGATAGGCATCCATCCCACGGAGAGACCTGCTGTGTCTGCCAGATGGGAGCCAGAGACACACTATAGCAGTTTGGAATTCATTCGGGGAGAAATCTTGGCTATTCTTCTGCCTGAGTCAGACTGTATGATTGTTTTTAAAAATAGGCTCACACCAACAGGCGACCCAAACTACATCAGTCTTGAGGCAGCTGGAACAGTGCGTGCAAAAACAAGTCAGGAGAAACAGCCATGTTGCTCCAACTACATTGCACTTCATTTGTGCAAACCTTTATCATTCTAGAGCCCTGCTGTCCCACGGAAGTGCATCCCGGCTTCAATAGGTGATCTGAGCATCACTGTTTTCATACTTAAGTAAACCTAGGTCCAGGTTGCACCCTGGTCTAGCTTATGGGGAGTATGTCTTATTTCCATTGGGAGGAGGAGAGGAAGCATGGAGGACTGAATTTTGTCTTGCAAGGGCCAGGACTTAGCTTATGGAGGACCAGCTGGCCACACAGGATGCCATACGTTTTTCTGAGCTGTGGCCCTGGCCAACCATGTGTGGACTCCTTGAGTGGTGGCAAGGGCACTTGGGCTCTTACATCTCTGAGCACACAAAGCACATACCCAAATTTCAGATGCACAGGAGCAGTTCTGCCCCGGGCCGAGTAGGGCGCCTGGCAGCCCTGACAGGCTGATGAGCTGAGGCAGACAAGTGAGCTGGACTTTGAAGTCAGTCCTAGGCGACTTGTGTGTAGAAACAATGACATGATTTAGGGGTTTCTATCCCTCAGTGACTTTCCTAACTTGGGCTTCTCTCCAAACCCTGGGGGTGAGCTAGTAGGTCTCCTTGCTCCCTCCCTTTAATTAATTCCCCCTTTCCACACCTGCTGTCTGCCTCGCTACAGAACCCAAATGACTTTCTTCTTGTTAGTGTCTTTTCTCTTTTTGTTCTTTTTTAAGGTGGTAAATACAATATGTGTTCTAGATATAGTATGTGTATAGATATATACTTAATAAATTTTGGTAATTTCAACCGCCACCTCCCACCACTGCCTTCTTTTAGATTCTTCCATTGGAACCCTTCTTCCTAAGTCTTTCTGTTCTTTGGTCTGTGGGGTGTGTGTGTGTGTGTGCACGTGCATGTGCATGCAGATGAAACACAGGTCCTATCACTACATCTGGAGCTAGGCTAGAGCCCAGTGGTCTTGATCCTGCTGTCTCTGCCTCTCACAATACTGATGTCACAAGCGGGCTAGGCCATATCTGGCTTTTTATGTAGATACTGGGGATTCGAATCCAGGTCGTAATGTCTGCAGAGCAAATGTTCTTATGGAGCCATCTTCCCAGCCCCAAGTTACTGTCTTCATTAGCTGCCTTGTCGTCCCCCCCCCCCATCCCCAGCTCTCACTTACAGTCACTCCTCTTGTTAATGCCTTTGCTTTCTGTTGCACACCTTCTCTGGAGTTTGCGTGGGCATATTCTGTGTTCACAGTGCCCCAGGGGGCTTTTTTGCTGAGAGACAGATGCCATTACCGTTCCTCAGACACACTGACACCAGCATTTGGAGAAGACCACCTGGGGCTTCTCAACACCTATTCACTTCACTTCCAAGAAAACCTTTCTTTTTGGTGGTGTACCATCATCCAAGACAAAGAAGACTTTAAATTTTTGTGTGTGTGTGTGTGGGGGGGGAGATCAGACAAGCATTCTACCGTATAACTACTCCCATGCGGGGGGGGGGGGGAAAGATCTTTAGAACGAGAATCTACCCTTTTATCCCAGCAAGTCACATGGCCTCTAACGAGGGTGACCTCTCTGTCATCACAGGTGACCAGACCACCTTCCAGCTTCAGGTGCGCCAGGTGGAGGACTATCCTGTAGACCTCTACTACCTGATGGACCTGTCCCTCTCCATGAAGGATGACTTGGACAACATCCGGAGCCTGGGTACCAAGCTTGCTGAGGAAATGAGGAAGCTCACTAGTAACTTCCGGTTGGGTTTCGGGTCTTTTGTTGACAAGGACATCTCTCCTTTCTCCTACACGGCACCAAGATACCAGACCAACCCATGTATCGGGTGAGTGGCAAAAAGAGCCCACAGAAAGGTTAGTTAGGGGAAACATTAGGTTTAGGCGTTCAGTGATTAATGATGGCCACATTCTGTCCTTGACCTTCACGTGAGAAAGTGAGCTGTCACGGGGTTGTATCAAGACATAAAGATCTTATGAGACTTATTTATTTATTTATTTATTTTTTTGCCTGCCTCACATGGCAGTATTCTCACATTAATGTAATTTAGCGAATGTCCTCGGGGAGTCGTGGGTCCAGGAGGTTGGGGGAAGACCAGGAAAATACAACTAGCACTTTCTCTTTGCCTGTATAACTGGCATGCTCAGAGGCACATGGTTCCGGCGGCTGGGGAGATGGCTCAGCTGGGTGAGTGCTTGCTGCATAAGCATGAGTCGTGGAGTTTATAAAAGCTGGGCACTTCAGCATGCACCCCACCACTGGCAAAGGAGAGACAGAAGGATCCTTGGGGATTGATGGCTATGAGGTCCAGGGTCGGTAGAAGACTGTCCAAGGGGAAAATGATACTGATCTCTGAACTCCACATGTATATGTACACACACCCATGCATGTGCATAACCACACACAATACATACATACAAAAAGGCAAATGCATGCAGAGATTGTTTATATTAACAACTATAATTTACTTCCATAGAATTAAATGAAAACCCGTTTTAATTTTTTTTAGTTTTAATTTTGTATATGTGTGTATACTATATTTGTACATGTATATGTGTGCAGGTGTGTGCATACCATGGCGCATGTGTAGAGGTCAAATAATGGGTATCCGCCCTCCCCTTCCACCTTGTTTGAGGCAGGATATTTTTGTTGTTTGCTCTGCATATGCCAGGCTAGCTGCACAGGGTTTCAGGAATTCTCCTATCCCTGTCTTCCATCTTGTTACAGGGACACTGGGGTTACAATGTGCACAGCTGAGCCTGCCTGTCTTAGTAAGGGCTTTCACTGCTGTGAAGAGACACCATGACCACAGCAACTCTTATAAAGAAAACATTTCATTGCGGTGGCTCACTTAGAGTTTCAGAGGTTCAGTCCATTATCATCATGATGGAGAGCATGGCAGTGTGCAGGCAGATGCGGTGTGGGAGCTGAGAGTGCTACATCTTGGCTTGCAGGCAACAGGAAGTAGACTGTCATACTGAGGGGAGCTTGAGCAAAAGAGACCTCAAAGCCCACCCCCACAGTGACACACTTCCTGCAACAAGTCCCCGCCTCCTCTTAGTGCCACTCCCTTTGGGGACCATTTTCTTTCAGACTACCGCATTCCACTCTCTGCTTCCCAAAGGCTAGTAGCCATATCATAATGCAAAAATAATAATAATAATAATAATAATAATAATAATAATACATTTAGTATTCAAAAGTCCCCAGAGTCTATAGCAGTCTTAAACTTGTTTCAAACTTCAAAGTCTTTTCTGAGATGCGTGTCAATCTCTTAGCTATAATCCCCCTGTAAAAATCAAAATAAAAAAGCAGGTCACATACTTCCAACATATAATGGCACAGGATGTATATCATTACCATTCCAAAATGCAGGAAAAGGAGCATAGTGAGGAAATCTTGGACAAAAGCAAGACCCAAAGCCAGCACACAAACTCCAAACTGCAGCTCCGTGTCTGTCAAAACACTCTTCAGATCTCTAACTCCATTCAGCTTTGTTGACTGTAACACACTTCTCTCTCTTGGGCTGGCTCCACTCCCTGTTAGCAGCTCTTCTCAGCAGGTACCCCACGACTCTGGCATCTCTGACATCTTGGGTTCTCCAAAGCCATGCAGGCTTCATCTTCACAGCTTCATGCAATGACCCCTCTACTAAGCCTCCATTCAGGGACACCCTTGACACATGGCCAGACTCAGCAGCTTTATTCCATAACTCCTTTCTTCTATCCTTAACTCTAAATCCAGAACCACGTGGCCCAAGCTGCCAAGTTCTGCTGCTTGCTTTGGGCTGGTACATGGCCCCTTGTTCAATTCCATCTTCACCAGCCTTCTGTCTTTCACTGCCTAAGCTTGGCTGTCCTGAAACTCTGCTCTGTAGACCAGGCTGGCCTCAAACTCAGAGATCCACTAGCCTCTGCCTTCCCAGTGCTGGGATTAAAGGTGTTCACCACCACATCAACTAAACTTTTTTTTAATTCCTTTTCACAGGTTGGAAATGTAGCTGGGTGGTATCTTGCCCTGAGGTCACCACTCCCTTTATTTCATTTTTTAATATGCTCATCTCTTTGAACACAGGATTTAGCTCCATTCCATTTTCTGGTGTCCCTTTTCTCCTCAAATATTTTTCCTTGCTCAGCTTGCTCCTTTTTCATTATAAACCTTCATTAGAGCTACCACTAATGTTCACATGACAGAATCTATGCTAGGCTGTTCTGAGATTTCTTCTGCCAACAGAATTAATCTAAAACTCTTCACTTTGGCCTCAGGCAGACTCTTCTGGACAAGGACAAAAAGCAGCCACTTTCTTCACCAAAACATCACAAGAATGGGTCTCTAGGCAACATACCTCTTGAGGTAGCCCCACCCCACCCCACCCCCAGTTCATCAAATCTCACTCAGCACCACATGTTCCTACTAGTTAGTATACCCCATTAATTAGTGCTTAAAGCATCCCACTGCTTTCCTAACCCAAAGAACCAGAGTCCAAATTCCTCCAAACAAACACATGGTCCAGCTTATCACAGCAATACCCCAGTCCCTGGTACCAGAGTCTGTCTTAGTTCGGGTTTTCATTGTTTTGAAGAGACCATGGCAACTTGTATAAAGAAAACATTTAATTGGGGTGGCTTGGTTACAGTTTCAGATGTTCAGTCCATTATCATCATGGTGGGGAACATGGTGGCATGCAGGCAGACATGGTGCTGGAGCTGAGAGTCCTACATCTTATCTCAGAGGCAGCAGGAAGTCAACTGACTATCACACTTAGTGAAGCTTGAGAAAAGAGACCTCAAGGCCCGCCTCCACAGTGACACACTTCCTCCAACAAGGCTACACCTACTAATGGTGCCACTCCCTTTGGAGGCCATTTTCTTTCAAACCACCATACAGCCTTTATGTAGGTTCTAGGCTCAGGCTTTCACATTTGCTTGGCAAGTGCTTTGCCTACTGAGCTTAGTTCTGTAGTTTTGTTTTTGTTTTTGTTTTGTTGTTTGTTTGTTTGTTTGTTTTGTGTTTTCGAGGCAGGGTCTCTCTCTAGCTTTTTGAGCCTGTCCTGAACTATCTTTGTAGACCAGGCTGGCCTCGAACTCAGAGATCCACCTGCCTCTGCCTCCTGAGTGCTGGGATTACAGGCGTGCGCCACCACCGCCCAGCTTGTTTTTTTTTTTTCCTTTTTTAATGATAGTATTTTGTTATATAGCCCTGGTTGTCCTCTAATTCATGATATACATGGGGCAGGCCTTGAACTTCCAGCCATCCTCCTGCTTCTGTCTGCCATTGCTGGGGTTATGGGTGTTGCTGTCTTGCCTGGCTTCCTGTTTTAAATGAGTTTTTTTCAAATCATTTAAGTGCCTGAATTAGAAAGCATTTTGCAAGTTATTAGCAAGCAGGAGTTTCTAACTTTTCACACAAAACAAATCCTAAAGTATATGATGGTTTATTTCCTGCTTATCTATATATCTAGTGGGGTCTCCTGGTCAATGGATGCTTCTTCTCCAAGCAGTGGCTCAGGGATCTAGACCCCTTCCATACACAGCTTCAAGGTCACCCTGCCCGGAGGACTGTTCCTTAAATGGGACTGTCTGCTCCCATGCTCTGAAATAGGAGGCTGGACACCAGATTAGCTGTGTAACCTGGAGTAAGAAGCAATGGGACTTGGTGAACAGGTTGGGTTGAAGTTGCAGACTGGGCCACATCCTCCAACACCCCGGACATGATGGCGATGGAATTGGTTTCTCTCTTTGCTAGTGCCTCCAGTGATCTGTGAGATGGCAAGATTATGCAGTGCAATAACCTGCAGAGATGGATAACTTCCAGGCTCTTCTTGCCTTATCTCCACATTCAACTTCAGTGAGGCTGTGGAACGTAAGGCCCAAGACTGTCACTAGATAGGGGACAGCTAAGATTCTAGTTCTGCCTAAGCATCCAATACCATTCGTACTGTTAATAGACATCTTAATTAGATTATCTCATTACATCCCATACTGGCCTCCTCAGGTCTCTAAGCCATGTTTACACATGAGGAAAGTGAGGCCTGCAGAGAATAAATGCCTTACCATTATACAGATAACTAAGGGGTAGTTTTAGAGTCCGTATTCCCATTAACACAATGCCATTTTTTCCTCATCTAAGACACTTTACCTGAGGCTAAGGAACAGCATGCATTCCCAAGCTCCCACAAGCCCACTGTGTTTGCCTAGTCTAGAGTAACAGTCCCCAAATCTCCACGGCTAAATTTCTGCAAAGGTGTCCTCATTGGTACAAAGTCTGAGGAGGGCTGAGCTGTGCTGATGCCTGGCACCTCTCCTTCACGGATCCAGGCCTCTTCCATGTTGAGGTATCACTTCCAAAATGTTGTTTTGAAGACCCTGGAGCTAATTGTGCTTTAAGCTAGATTGGTGGTTGGGTGAGGTGGTGATTTCCCAGCAGCCTGTGTTCTGAGTCCCCCAGTCCTATTAATTTTCTTCTCCATGCTGACCTAGATCTTCCTCAGGGGTCAGAAACCAACCCAAAGATTGAAAAACAGTAAACTAAGCCAGGCGTGGTGACGAGTACCTTTAATCCCAGCAGATCTCTGAGTTCAAGGCCAGCCTAGTCTACAGAGTGAGTTCCGGGATAGCTAGGGCTACACAGAGAAACCCTGTCTCAAAAAAAAAAAAAAAAAAAAAAAAAAAAAAAAACAGAAAAAGGAAGGAAAAAAAAAACTCAGTAAGATAAACAGGTTTAAAGATACAGGTTTAAAGATACATGTATTCAAAGTCCCTTAAGCATAAAGAGATGCTAGGCGGGGCTGGAGAGATGGCTCAGAGGTTAAGAGCACTGACTGCTCTTCCTGAGGTCCTGAGTTCAAGTTCCCAGCATCCACATGGTGGGTCACAGCCATCTGTAATGAGATCTGGCATCCTCTTCTGGCCTGCAGGGATACATGCAGACAGAACACTGTATACATAATCAATAAATAACTCTTAAAAAAAAAAAAGTGGAGGGCTGGAGAGATGGCTCAGGGGTTAAGAGCACTGCTTGCTCTTCCAGAGGTCCTGAGTTCAATTCCCAGCAACCACATGGTGGCTCACAACCATCTGTAGTGAAATCTGGTGCCCTCTTCTGGCCTGCGGGGATATGTGCAGACAGAACACTGTACACATAATAAATAAATAAATCTTAAAAAAGAGAGAGAGAGAGAGAGAGAGAGAGAGAGAGAGAGAGAGAGAGAGAGAGATGCTAGTCATCATTTGCTGGATGTAGCTTCGTCAGGGCCACAGGTAGCCATAAGCTACATAATCAAGGTTGTGATTAGTGGATCTGGTCTCTAAGGCCCTTTCAGCTGTCCTCACCCCACACTGTTGGAGTTTTGCTTCTTACTGGGAGCAGCAGCATGAGAATCAAAACATTAGAACAGTGAGTCCTCCCTCTCCTCTCCGTCCCTGCCCTGATTGGGCTCTGACTCTCAGACAGGGTGTGTCTGCACCCGCAGAGATGCTGGACTGGGAGCTGGCAGAGGATCAAGGACCAGTTTGGGTGCTTAGCATCCCAATAGGCAAGGCCATTGCACACAGCTATTCAGAGTTCCGACATGAAGCCCTCCAGGCAGATACAGTGGCAGACAGTCCAGTTCTTGACAGCACTCTGAAAAGCTGTTCCTGAGACAGGAAATCAGGGAAGAAAGGGTGTTAGGAAGGAAACCTCAAATCTAAGTCATGTAAATCTCTCTTTTGTAAGCCAGGAAGTACCAGGAAAGACGCTGAGGCTCTGGGGAGCAGGCTGAGCTTCCCACTCTGGGGTCCCCGGTCTCCCTGGAGAGTCCCCCTTTGCAACTTGAGAGGAACAGCACAAGCCAGGTCATGTAATCTAGCTGTCCCACACCAGGTCTGAGACAATGCACATGCTGTTTGCTTTTCTGTTTTAAAGGCCCCATGAGTTAGTTACTGACGTCTAAAAAGCAGTTAGCCACAATAACCAGAATTTCTAGGTTTTCTCCACTCAGGATAGAATCCACCAGGAACACTAAATGGGAAGACATGCCAGGCTTGCCATGGGGAGAAAGAAGTAACATAAGCATCTGATTAAAGACCAGTGTAATAACTATTCTGAGTCACAGGAGCATCACTAGGAAATGCTGATACTCACAGATATCCCATATTTGGTCGACAGTTGAGGGACTTTTTTTTCTTTGATTGAGCTGGCATCGAGATACATTCATGTGAAAACATGGATGTATAAAAACATCCCCATCACTGTCTATGTGTTTGTACCCTCCGAGTGTGTTTCCTTTGTCGCCGAAAGTGTCATTCCACTGCCTTCTGGCATTTGGTGCCTGGGGTGACATGCTCCGTTCATCTAACCAGGCTCTGTCACATGCTCTTGACTGGCTCTGCTGGGGTGACGTTGTTTACAGTGTTCAGAGCGTCGAGGGCTGTGTCATCTGAGTCTGGAAGGTTCTAACAGTGTCTCTGTGAGTGTTTCCTCCTCTCTCCTGCCTCCGTGTTCATCCACTAATAGGTGTCAGCTGGATCTTCTAATATCTAAATGTCATGTTTCTTACTTTTCCTTATATAACTCCCTCCCAAGCTACAGAATAGAAAATCCTTCCAGGTTACAATTTTTTCTTCAGTTTAATCTGTGTACTGAAATGTTTTTGACCTCCTTAACTGCTTTCTTTCCTTCCTTCCTTCCTTCCTTCCTTCCTTCCTTCCTTCTTTCTTCTCTTTCTTTCTTCTCTTTCTTTCTTTCTTTCTTTCTTTCTTTCTCTCTCTCTCTCTCTCTCTGTCTCTCTGTCTCTGTCTCTTTCTCTGTCTGTCTCTCTCTCTCTCCCTCCCTCCCTCCTTCCCTCCCTCTCTCCTCTCCTCTTTATTTCTTTCTTTTGGTTTTTTCAAGACAGGGTTTCTCTGTGTAGCTCTGGCTGTCCTAGAACTCACTTTGAAAACCAGGCCACCTTGAACTCGGAGATCCCCCTGCCTCTGCCTCCGGAGTGCTGGGATTAAAGGCATGCACCACCACTGCCTGGCTCTTTCTATAATTTTTACTTGGTCCTTTTCTCAGGCTCTTGTGTTTTAGATACTTTGAGACTTTGAGTTTTTTTGTTGTTTGTTTTTAATTTTTCTAGTAGTTTCCTGTCTGGCTTTTGGTTATCATTCCTCTGTCTTCTTGACTGTTTCGAAAGTCCTTGTCTTGGGGAATTTCGGAGCATTCTGTTCTTGAGTGTGAGGTTTGCTGACATTCCTTGGGACTGTTAGCGCCTCACGTGGTGTGAAATGTTTTCACCAGAGGCTGTTTTCCGCCGAGGACCATATGTCCTGGGTGTCCTGGCTTTCCATAGAGAAGTTTTTAATCTCTGCTGTGTCAGTGGCCTCCCGTGTTGACAATGGGGCTGGATTCCCTGTTAATTTCTCAGCTGGGGCTTTCTTCTTTTCTTTTCTTTTGAGACAGGGTCTCACTATGTATCCCTGGCTATCCTGGAACTTGCAGAAATCTACCTGCCTCTGCCTCCCAAGTGCTGGGATTAAATGCTGGCCACCACCACACAGCAGTTAGGGGTTTCTGTACCATACAAGTTGTGAATTCTCATCACTAGGGCCTAGAATGACTTTTTTTTTTTTTTTTTTTTTTGGTAGAGGACTTGGGTCTGGTTCCCAGCACCCACGTTGGTCAGTTCACAACTGCCTGTAATTGTGGTTCCAAGGAATCTGGTGCTTTTTTTTTTTTTTTTTTGTCCTGCAGCACCTGCATGTACAGTGTATATAGTAATCCATATATTTTTTTATTTATGTGTATGTATGCATGTGCGTGTGGTTGGGTGGTTGGTTTGAACTCATTATTAATAGACTCTGAGTCACCAACAATGAGTTGGTCACCCATTAAGGAAAGAGATAAAGCACTTCTTGGTGTCATTTAACCAAGAGCGAGCCAGATTTGAATTCTCTATTTCATGCTGTCTGTCTGTCTGTCCTATGAGTCTGAATGTATGCTTGCCTGAGGCTGTCTTGTAAATCTGTCCCTAACAGAGGGCTTTGCTCTGTGTTTATTGAACAGCACAGAGAGCGTCCTATGGGAAGGAATGAGAGGTTTTTATGTAAGTTAACCGATTTATTGCAGGCTAGCCTGGTCTCAGATGTAGCCTTCACTGGCTTTTCAGTCCTTTCAGCCTCCTGATGGCAGACTTCATTGAGAGCTGAGGTGGTCTTGGAGGTCCAGGCCCCGCCAGCCACTGTTTTCACGCAGGAACCACAGTGCCAGGTGCCAATGGCTTGTCTCTTCATCTGGGTCTTGCCACAGAAGGAGCAAGTGTACTTGGTGTGCTGGCTGATTTCAGTTTTCTTCACCATTTTCCTGAGGGAGGCACCGTAGCGGGTCCTATATTTCCCGACCTTCTTGGTTCATTTAGGCGTGTCTTTGGAACCTAAGCCCAAGCCCAGAGAGGAAGAGATATTTTACAGAAAATTAGAATTTTGCAACAGATTAAGTCACTGATTCCAGATGACCGAGATAACAAACAGTATTATTACAAATATTACCGTTTACCAAATAATATCCAAATGTGATGTTCAGCATTTATGGTGGATATTCTTTTATAAGATTGCTTTCAACTTCCGTATTTGCTGCTTTTAGCAAATGAGACACAGGCGTTCCTCTGGGTCAGGGGCACTGGAAGAGGACATAACTTAAGGTTGCAGCTGTGCATTAGCTTAGGTTGTCAAAGTTGATTACGTGGGAACTCCAAGGCTGTTAGGTTGGGTGTTGCGTTGTTCTCTTAAAGGCAGGCTAGACATATAGGCTGAGCCCACAGTAGGACAGCAAGCATCTTAGCCTGTCTTAAGTGACTTCAAGGTGTATTATTAACCTGGTGGTGAGGTCCAGTGAAAGTTCCATTCTCTTACTTAGAATGTAAGAGATATTTTCATAATATTGCATCACTACATGTTTATGTATTTGTGTGTGTGTGTTTGTCTGTATGTGTCGGGGTGTGTGTTTGTGCATGAGAGTGTAGTGTCTACGGAGTCCAGAGGCTTTGGAGCCCTTAGAGCTGGAGGTACAGGTGAATTCAGAGCCTCTTCAGGAGCAGTGTGTGTTTTACCCATTGAACCTTCTCTCTAGATCTCAGATTTTTCTCTCTTGCTCATAGCCTGCAGTGGATAGTAAATGTCCTTGCCTCTTTTCTAGGCTGGTGGTTGGAGATTCCATGACTGGCTCAGTACTTACTGCAGCTCTTAGGAGCATTGCGCTTGATGTAGAGCTCCTGTGGAGAGCTAGGTGGCTCCATGCTCCCCTGGGCTCCTCCTAGGACAAGCTGCAAACCTAGACTTCTTTCCACCCCATGCATAGAGAACCCTTGGGCCCCACTCCCCCTCTTCAGCTCATTCATTTATGAACTGTTTCCTCTTCTCTTGTAGCCTTCAATTACAGCTGTCTATTTACATTTTTAAAATTATATTTTCTCTAGAATGTCTGTGTTCAGGGTAAGAGAGGTGCCTTCCATATTAACTCCATCTACAACCTTGTCTTGACTATTACATCATTTTTAGAATTTGCCTAGATCTAATGTCTTCAAACTGGATTCACTGGTTTTTCAAGACAGTGTTTCTCTGTGTAACTCTGGCTATTCTGGAACTCACTCTGTAGATCGGGATGGCCCCAAATTTAGAGATCTATCTGCGTCTGCCTCCTGAGTGCTGGGATTAAGGGTGTAGGCCTCCACCACTCTGCTCTGGGTTCACTTTTTACATGAATGCATAGGTACACATGCACGCACACACGTACACACGCATACACATGCACAGCAAACACTCTCCCTCAGCTCTATATTTATTTATTTTTTCATCCTCCTGCTTAATAATCTTAAACTTGATAAATGTCCCTTCACTGGGATTGCATAGCACAGAGACGATGTGTGTGGGGGGGGTTAACCTCCTGGCAAATAATTCTAAAACACACATCTCCAGGCCACTCTGGAACAACTCTTAAGGATTAAGCCAGAAGTCTGGTCCCATGTGGCATGCTGAAATAGTGACGCCTTCCCATTGTCTGTGTGGCAAAGCTGTGTTCAGTGAGAGGTGTCCCTGAGTGGGCTACAGCACATTGCCTGTGGTTCAGGCTTCTCTCTCCTGCAGACAACCCTTCATTTCTCTGCAGCAGGAGCAGATCTGCTCACTGCTGTTCGCAGGTGTGAAGGGAGGTGTAAACACTGAGGCGCCATGGCTGTGCTTCTTACAGCTCTCCTGGTTTCCCCGTCTCATAGCAGTGATTCGGTTTCTCCTCCAACGGTCACAACACACACCTGAGGCTCTAAATCCGGCCCGGAACAACAGAAGGGGAGAGGAGCTTGGAGGAAGTACGGAATGTAGTTGTAGACCTGTTTCCCTCCCCCTTGGGCCTGTCTGGCTGTCAAATAGGTGTGGGTGGAGTCTCAGTTTCATCCAGTAGGAATGTAATGTCCACGCTTGTTTCTCGACATTGAGGAGGCTATGCAAAATCTCAGGGTGGCCTGAGGTGTGGTTTTAAAAATAGCCCACCAGACTAAGCTGAAGGTGTTTGTGAAGACTCAAAGCAGGCAGGGCAAAGGAAGTTTAGCTGAAGAGAATAGAGAGTGGATTGGGGGTGGAGGTGGGGGGTCAGGGGTGCGATCTGTCCCCCAGCAGCTTGTGAGGTCTGTGTGGCATTGTGACTGTTGGCGGTAAGACCGCCTCCTAGACAGCCAAAGCTTGCCTCTCTGCAGAGGAGAAGGAGCCTGCCTAGACCTGTTCTGGCGAGGCCCGTCTTGGCAGCATTGATGGTGGGACCTCTAGCCGTTGCTAAGCCTGTTTCCCTTCCCAGGCACAGCTTGAATGGGATTCTGAAGCCTCTCTCCCAGGCCTCTTGTTTTTCTAAAGAAGACTTCCTTTACATGGTCCCAGATCCTGCAGGGGTGGGCCAGACTGCCCCCCACGTCCTCCTCGTCCGTCCCCTTTACTCTGCATCCAGCACACTGGCCTTCCTCTGTCTCTTTCTCCACATGGCTCAGCTGGTGTTCTTTTCTGTGGCTGCCACACTCTGCCCTCTCCTTTCTCCGAGAACCCGTGTAAGGCCTCTCTTCCTGCGTCCTTGGCCAGGCTTGATGCTGTCATAGTCATTGGGGACTACTTTCCCCTAGGAATGGGATCCCCTGAGATTAACCTAGCAGGATTCTGACGTGCGTTGTCTTTTCCAAGTTCTCACTTACGGTTTCCCGTTTGAAGAGATTTGGATTTCTCTGGCGAGAGGATACTTCAGCATTGCAGTGTTAGGAATGAATGATGGAGCAAAATCATGTTTTGAATTCCTGCTCCATTCCACATCTGCTCTTGTGCCAGCACATCCTGGTAGTCGCCAGTGAGTCCTTTGTCTTGCGGCAGAGGCACATGTGAAAGAGCTGGCTACCCAAAGAGCCCTGCTTATGTGGCCCTCGCTGGCCCTCGCTGGCCATCGTCCACCTTGGTTGTGCCGCAGGTCCCACGCATCTTCCAGGGCTCTTGTCAGATCTCCCCCCAGCCACAGAGTCTACTGTGACCCCCACTTTGAGCCACTGTCCCATGGTCTGGCTGTGTGCCCGCTTCAGAGGGCTAGCTGTTACTTATCTTTGTTCTCTCCACTATGCTTACCTCAGAGAAGGTGGTAGATGCTGAGTAAACGTTGATTGATGTTTTTCAAGGTACGCAGTGAAGGCCAGGACACTTGATTGATATTTAGAGATGAGGCCAGAGAGATGGTTCAGTGGGTAGAGGTGACTGCCACTAAGCCCGATGACCTGGGTTGGATTCCCAGGACCCACAAGATGGAAGGAGAGCCGATCTCTGCAGTTTGTTCTCTGACTTGCACTTGCACATGTGTGTGCACACAAACACGCACACTAAAATAATGAAATGCAATTAAGAATTGAAAAGACTTAGAGGTGGTGATGGAAAAGTGACTTCTCTCTTCTCTCTCTCTAGTTACAAGTTATTCCCAAACTGCGTCCCCTCCTTCGGGTTTCGCCATCTGCTGCCTCTCACAGACAGAGTCGACAGTTTCAACGAGGAAGTGAGGAAGCAGAGGGTGTCCCGGAACCGTGATGCCCCCGAAGGGGGCTTTGATGCTGTCCTCCAGGCCGCTGTCTGCAAGGTAACTATCTGGTCTCAGCCTCCATGGGGCAGGTTTTGAACCACCGAAGCATTGTGGCTCCCATCCACTCTTACGCCAGAGGCTGCGCTCAGCCACACCTTGGGGAAATCTCTAGCAATCAAGTCGGCTGGACTGGGGATGAGTTGAGCTTGTCCGATCTCCATGGCGGGGTGTGGCTCTGTGCAATGGGATCGTGTCTTTGCCAGATGACGGCTGTTCTGTGTTTATGCATTACATCAGCTTTTTTTTTTTTTTTTGGTTCAGTTTTTTTTTTTTTAACCTTAAAGATTACCTTACTGGAGAATCAAAGCTGAAAAACAGAATCACTCAAAGTCTTTGGTTGCATGTCCATAATTTTGTTTCCCTTGTTTCTCTGTGATATGTGGATCCAGAGAGAGGGCATAGACCAGTCAGAAATGAACTTGGGCTTTGAGAGGTTCCCAACTTGGAGGAGTATGTAAGTGGAATATTGATAACAACTTATTGTTAAAGTAACTTTCTGCTGTCAAAGGAGCCTGATAGCAGCAGCAGAAGGTGGACTATTCTGAACTCATTACTGAAGCATGAGTGCGGTACCATTTGCTTCATCCTCCTGACCTGTGTCCATAAGCTTAGCAGTTTTCCAGAAAGCTCAGCAGAGTGTCCACACTAGCAATGCGATTCTTCTTTTAAAAGATTTATTTATTTTTTAAAAATGTTACATGTATGAGTTTTTTGCCTGCATGCATGTAAATATACTGTGTGCATGCTCAGTGCCCGTGGAGGTGGGAAGAAGGAGGGCCTCAGAGTCTTCAGAACTGGAGTTACAGACAGGTGGAAGCCAGCCTCCATGTAAGTGGCTGAGAATTGAACCTGGGTCCTCTGGAAGAGCAGAGAGTGCTCTAAACACTGAGCCGTCTCTCCAGCCTCTTGGTGATGAGTCTTTGAAAACTTATGGGGGTTCATCAGTGGTGGAGAAGTTGGGACTCTCAAACATTTGGGAGGTTGAGGGAAGACGTTAAAACCTGGCTTCGAGGCCGCACATGGAGGAGCCTGCTGTTTGCTTCCGCGGTGATCCACGCTCTTGGGTTCCTGTGGGTGTGTTTGCTGGGCTTGTCTTGTGCTCACTCTCCTATCTAAACACCCTTTGACGAGGATAAGAAGAAAGCCACTGTAGTCATTCCTGACATAAGAACCCCCAGACAGCAGACAGACAGGGCTAAGGGGGAGGGAAAAGACATAGAAAAGAGCAGGTCTCTCCTTCCTGGTTCCTCTGGCTGTGCCATTGAGAAGGCCTTCAGAGTGGGAGATCACGGTGGCTTATCATCATGTTCTAATTCAGAGTTCCCTTGTGTTTTGGTTTTTTTTTTTTTCTTTTCTTTTCTTTTTTTAGCAGTCTGAAGGCCAGATGGAACCCAGCTATGATGTGTTCATCTCTGAATCTTCCATGTGTCATAAAATAGTTTATGGATTGCTCCTCTCTCTCTCTCTCTCTCTCTCTCTCTCTCTCTCTCTCTCTCTCTCTCTCTCTCCCCTCTCTCCTGGTATTCAGATATTAATTGGAGAGGCATTGTCTTCACAGACATTCAGCCAAATTCAATATTTTGTCAGGGGAAAAATAGTGCAGGAAAAAAAAAAATGTAAGATAGCCCTCACCTCCTTACCCAGAGAATTTGGTGGATTTTCTTTTGGATGAAGTCGTCATTAAAAGCTGTGTGGGCGGGAGAAAAACCCAGTTACAGGCCACGCCCAGCATTAGTAGGTCTGCTAGATGAAGAACACAGAAAGTGCTGGGACCGTTGGTATCTAGTCCAGAGGAAAAAAACCAGAGTCCACCCTTGTGCCTGCATAATCCTCCTGTGCCATCTCTAATGGGTGGAGTAGCCTACCCTTTGAATTCGGCATTTCAGAGGGCTCTAGCAGATTTCCTGGACTCATTGCTTGAACCCGGTGAGCTGTCTGTCATTGATTGAGAGGCACTGCGTGGGCCATGTCAGCCTTAGACCGCGTATATTTCATCATGGCCTTTGCCACAGGGCAAGTTAATAATTGTTTAGAATTATGCCGTCTACAAGCTGCCAGTTTCTCTCTTTACCTTTTCCCTACTTCTGTGCGATGGAGTTACATTTAGACATGTATTAAGACATTTCTTTCTCATTTGAAATGGCCTAGTTTATAATTAAATGTCCTTCCTGGTTTATTGCAGACTTTCTTATTGGAACAAAACTATTAGGAATAGATCATAGGCTAGCTTTTGGTGAATGACTAGACAGCAGAAATCATACCATTAGCAACTTGAGGGGCAGGCAGGGTTGTGCACTTAGGAGGCAGAGGCTGGCAGATCTCTGTGAGTTCCAGGCCAGCCCAGTCTACAAAGTGAGTTCCAGACCAGCAAGGGCTACATAAAGAGATGGTCTTAAAAACAAAACAACAACAACAAAAACAACCAAATAGAATCTTTATCAACTTGAGTAATGCCTAAGAGAAATTAAGAGTGCACTAATGAAGGCAGACTGAAAAGCAGTATGGCTAGAATGATCTTATTTGGCAAATAAGAGAAAAATGGGCTGGTGATACTGCCCAGTGGATAGAGGCACCTGTTGCCAGGTCAGAGTTCAGTCCCAGGAACCTGCATGGTGGAAGGAGAGAACCAATTCCTTCAAGCTGTCCTCTGACCTCCACACAAATGTGGTGGTATCTGTGCACATGTGCACAAAGAAAGAAAATATTGGAAATAGACCAAAATAATAGTGGTATTTTTTAGGTTATAGAATTATATGTTGTTTTTATTTTTCTTGGTGGTTTTAAAAATTTTGTATTTATCTAAGTTTCTACAATGAATATATGCTGTTTTTTGTTATGAAGCATTTCAAATGTGAGAGTGGAGAGAATAAGAAATTAACCCCCATGGCTGTTGTTTACTTTTGGTGACCACCACTCATGGCCATTCTTGTGTTCAGAGACCCTGTCTCCCTATTATTCGAGGGGTTGCTCAGCTATCAGTTACAACACCTAAGCATCTCTTTGTTCACGGGGGTCTGTCCCTATTTGCCCAGATTAGAGGCTCTTCAATTTAGTCCTGCAAACTGGGTGTAACAGAGAGAAAGGAGTCCTGTGCACTTGGCTGGCTTCTCCTAAGGACCAGGGTTGCCTGGACAGTCTGTCCTGCAGTTGCACATGCGCACATCTGCTTCCGGTCACCTTTGCTGTTGGTGGGGATCTGAGAGCAGGCCTGACTCACAGCATCACGGGTTCTCCTTGCTCTGGTTTCCCTGGGTTGGACTATTTATTATCAACTGGTGGAACTTAGGGTTATGACGCGGCTGTCTTTAAAGTCTACCTCAGCTGGAACAGTGGTGGTGCCTGCCTTTAATCCCAGCACTCAGGAGGCAGAGGCAGGTGGATCTCTATGAGTTCAAGTCCAGCTTGGTCTACAGAGTGAGTTCCAGGAGAGACTCCAAAGATACACAGAGAAACCCTGTCTCAAACAACAATAACAAAAGTCTACCTCTAAGGCATACTGTATGTTTCTTGCAAAGGTGTTCTTTGTAGAAGATAAAGGGATACCTGCTTCTCTTTAGGAGTCTACTCAGGACAGGGACCCTGCTTTTACTGGTGGTAGCTTCCCTCCAGATGCTTGATTGCTCTCAGAGGCAGTTAATGGCGTCCACAGCTGAGAGTTGGCTCTCTCATGCAGGCGTCTTTTTCCAATGTAGTCTTCACAACTGGGTTAGAATTGGAGCGTGGCATTGTCCGTAATGCTTTATAAGCCTATGGCTGAATTGGTTTATACCTTTTCTGGGTCAGAATTATGGTTTCTCCCTTTATCAGTTTTACTGTTTCCCTCAGAACTTTCTAGAAGTTGTCTTTAAGGTTGCTTATTTCTTATTCTAAAATTACACCCGTTGATGTATGACGGGTGATTCAGACTGGAGCTATGCACGCTCTCCTGCTTCCCCAAACAGGAAGCATCCCTGGCCTCGGGTCGGGGTGGTGTGGGGGGGTGGTGGTGGTGGTGGTGGTGAGTGTGGCCTCAGGGCTGTGGGTTCCAGAGCCTGTTTGCTTTTCCTCTGCAGCAGTGTCTGCAGGAAACTATTAAAAGTATTGGCTCTCTCTGTCTCTCTCTGTCTCTCTGTCTGTCTGTCTCTCTCTCTCTCTCTGTCTCTCTGTCTCTCTCTCTCTCTGTGTGTGTGTGTGTGTGTAGGCAGAGATTGTGAGCACACACACAGGGAGGCCAGAGAATTTCTTTTTTACCCTATGGAGTCAGGGTCTTTCCTGTATCTGTCTCTACGCTGCAGGCTCCAGGCTAACGGGCCAGTGAGCGTTTGGAAACACGACACGGGTCTATGGCCTACAAGACATTAGGCAGGTCTAAAGAAGCCGAAGGGTGATTCTGCTGTTTCCATTTCCCACCTTGCCCTGGGGGCACCGGAATTACAGATGTGCACCACCACATCAGGCTTTTGACATGGGTTCTGGATCAAATCGGGTTGCCAGACTTGTGCAGTTAGTGTTTTTACTGGTCCGAGCCATCACCCCTGGCCCCTTAACTATGGTTTAATATATGCGTTTGGTGACATTTCAAAGTCTGTGACCTGTGCTTTGCTGCACTGAGGGTTATGTTGACCTGCTGACAGCTGGGTATTCTCACACAAGGGGTGGGAAATAGCTCAGCATTACCAACAGCACTGGCAAGGGCTCGTCTCCATTACCCTCTATATAAACCAGCTGTATTACCCTCTATATAAACCAGCTGCGTGCCTGACTCCCTTCCCTGTCATAGATAGCATCTCCACATACTGGCAGCTCCCCTCAGCTGACCCTGGCAGGGACAGGCAGCTAGGGGAAAGTCCAGGCAGCCCTGTGGGTCCCTGAGGCTTTACTTCTATAAAGGCTAGTATACCAGTCTGCCCGGCTTCCCTGTGGCCTCTGCATTTCAACCACAGCACCCGGGGTCCCTTACTTGACTGCGGCTGCCTTTGCTTCACAACCTCCCCAGCGCTCCTAGCTCGCCTTCATTTCCTTCTTACTAGACTTCATTGCATCAGGCTGTTTCCACCCCAGCTCCAGCCTCCTGCCCCGTCATAGCCCACATCGATATGGAGCGGTTGGTTGTTCCAGCCCCTGAGCCATTGTTGACACATTACCCCACAGTGCATTTTACACCAGGGTTCAGTCCTGGTGTTTGTTGTACACTCTATAGATTTTTAAAAAATTAATAACTGCCTTCCTTCTTTCCATTACAATATCTTGCAGGACAGCTGCCCCACCCCAAAGTCCCCATCCCTCCCTGAACCTACTTTTCTTAAACATGAGAGAGAGAGAGAGAGAGAGAGAGAGAGAGAGAGAGAGAGAGAGAGAGAGAGAGAGAGAGAGAGAGAGAGAGAGAGAGAGAGACAGAGAGAGAGAGAGAGAGACAGAGAGAGATACAGAGAGACAGAGAGAGAGACAGAGAGACAGAGAGAGATACAGAGAGACAGAGAGAGATACAGAGAGACAGACACACACACACAGAGAGAGAGAGAGAGAGAGAGAGAGAGAGAGAGAGAGAGAGAGAGAATGAATGAATGAATGAATGAATGAATGAGAATATGAATGAGAATGTGTTGGGGGTGGTTCAGAACTGGAAGACTGGAAGTTGAACCTAGGACTTGCAACATGCTCCGTGACCTCCCAGCCCTCTGAATTGCTTTCCCTTTCTTTACACATCCAATCTGGTTTGTTTGTGTTGCAAACATCAGTTTCATTGTTTGTGCGTCTGGGTATACTCCCTGATTGATCACCCTCACTGGGTCAGGGTCTCCCATTGCCGAGTACTTGGTCCCTTCTATCCCAGTTATCAATTTTATTTTTGGCTGTTGTTTGAATGGGGTGTCTCCTCTTTGAGACACTAAAGGTGTTTTCATTGCCCTGCTTGGCACACAGGGTAGGTCTTTGGCACACATTTGGTGAGGGATCAATGCTTTGTGCTCAGAGGTGCCTCTGTGCTTCTGAAGGAAGCTCAGAAATAGCCAGATCCTTGTTCGTCCACCTTCCCACCAAGCTCTGCTGCCTCCATGGCATCCCTAGTGTGAAGCACCTGCCCTCTGAAGTGGAGCTGTTAGAACTGTGTATTTACAATACTTTCAACTCAGTAGCTGTTCTGGTGGAGAGAAAAGTAAAGGAACTGAGAGAAGGCCCCTATGCTCAGGGGTGTGTGTGTGTGTGTGTGTGTGTGTGTGTGTGTGTGTGTGTGTGTGTGTTTTCCCGGAGCTGAGGACTGAACCCAGGGCCTTGTGCTTGCTAGGCAAGCGCTCTACCACTGAGCTAAATCCCCAACCCCCATATGTGTGTGTTTTAAAGACTGATTTCCCTAGTTGGTCTGGAACTCACTATGTAGACCAGGCTGGCCTCTTAACTCATAGCTCCCAAGCACTGGCATTAAAAGCATGTACCATCATGCCCAGCTACTATTTTATTTGAGTTGGAGAATCTAATTGAGGGTAAATTAAACATCCTATATATATAAGCATTTCACTGACCCCTATGAAATTATTGCTATTTGTCTATCATTATTTGCCTATTGGTGTTTCTCCTACAAAAACAAATGCTTTATTTATTCATTTACTTCATGTAGTGCTGGAAATCAAACCAAGGGTCTTGATTGCCCAGGCAAGGGAGCTACCACTGAGCTGTATCCTTGATCCCCCCAAGTGGAAAATCTATGGGGCTCAACATCCTACAGTGCCTTCAGCCCAGCTTCCATTCTGCTCCAACCCTGCACCAGAGACACCCTGCTGTGCTCTTTGGGAGTTTGGATTTGAGGTGAATGTTTAGACCCTGAGTCACAGGCGGCTCCTTCCCCCAAGGAAAGAAAATCTACACTGTGGCCTCATGAAATGTAACCACAGAGCAGATTTTTTCCCTCAAGTATATTTCATTGCAAAGTATGGTTAGAAGCAGGAAAAACAAACTCCTAAGGAGAACATGTTTATTGTTAGAGAGTGATGGAAACAATCCCGAATATCAGTGTGGCTGGTCCTTCAGGAAGCCAGTCAGTCCCACAATGAAAGCCTGATTTCCCTGCGGGCCATGTTGGAATTAAGGCTCTTTGGTCCTCAAGTTTGGATCTGCTGTGGAATCTGTTACTGTCCAAACCGGTCAACTCCCTCTCTTCCCTCTCTTCCTCCCTCCCTCCTCCCCAGCACCTGTCCCCTCTTCCTCTCAGCCCCTTCTGGAAATATACAGTGCTCCGTTGATAATCTGAAAGTTTGTTGAGGACTCACTGTGTGCACAGGAAGTACCGTGAAGGGTTCGAGGTTGAGGTGGCCTCAGATCTGCCTCTGTGAACTTAATTAACTCTACTTGGAAGACACTTTGAGAGCAAGTGTCTAAGGTGCAGCTGGACAAACTGGCCTCTTAGAACCCAATGATGTATGACAGCCTTCCTCCCCCAAAAGTTCACTTGGGCCTTTTACTTGCCCCAGACTGCACCAAGTTACATGGGTTTATTTCACTCTTTCCCTTGAAAGTGGTTGTACTGTCTCCCACGGTGACAAGCCTAATAATGTTGAATAAGGTCTCCAAATTGCCATAGGTAGAAATGTCAGAGCTGGAGCCAGCTGATGGATCCTTGTGCATGCCTTAAATGTACTTAACCTTGACATTAGAGCCTGTGCTGTCTTTGAAATCACACAAGAGCAGAGAAGTGAGCTTCCAAAGAGAGCATAGCCCTGGCCTAAAAGGCACTGTTGTGATTACCCACAATCCTGTGGGGCAACTAAGATGGCTACACTCCGTGACTTTCCTTTGTATCAGACACGGTTGGCCTGTGACTGAGAATACTTGGGATTTCCACTGGGTGGTCCTAAGGTCAGCAAACTGATGGAGCTTGTCCCTAGCTTTCCTAAAATGGGGGATGCTTTGAGTTCTTCCTTACTTGCCCCAGTTTTGAAGGTGTCTCAGACCTACCAGTTCTGTTCCTAGCCATGGTCAGACACTGCCATTTGCAGAATGGATCTTTTTTAGCAAAGGGGAAGTTTAAGGTACATGATTCTAAAGTGATAGCTAGGACTATGGGGCAGTATTGACTTCCAGCTTAAGGACCTCTTCATGGTTGGAGGAATGATCTTGAGATTGGAAAACTGGGTAATTCTGTCCTCACTGAAGCTGATGGGCCTCTCTATTCTGGGACCACATTTGAGCAGCTTTCCATAAGAGTGTTGTGTTGTGGTCTGCACAAGTGAGCCAGGGCAGTGAGCTAACCAATGTAGAGGTATGTGGTGATATATTATGTACCCTAATAAACTTGCCTAGGGATCAGAGTACAGAGCTGGCCCCTAGATTAGACATAGAGGTCAGGCAGTGGTGGCATACACCTTCAATCTCATCACTCGAGGTAGATATCCGTCTGGATCTCTGAGTTTAAGGCCACACTGGAAACAGAGCCAGGCAGTGGTGGCACACACCTTTAATCCCAGTACTGGGAAGCACACACACCTTTAATCCCAGGAAGTGATGGCAGGTAAATAAGGCATGAGGAAACAGGAAATAAGGCAGTTCAGCTGAGACCCTTTTGGGTGAGGACTCAGGCTTTCAGGCTGAGGAAATGGGGTTGGCTGAAGAATTGGCAAGGTGAGGTTGGCTGTGGCTTGCTCTGCTTCTCTGATCTTTCAACAAGTTTATTAGAGCACACAATATATCACCACAGAGGCACATGGCCTAAGACCGGAGGCACATGGCCGCCTTTCAGATTCCCAGTCCCTCTCCAAATTCTGCACAGGAATTTGCCTCTGACTTGCCATGCTCTGTCTGTGTGGTCCTTATATATATAGATAAATATTACAGAATGGATCTGGGGGGACCTTGAGTTTACTGTGAGCCCATTGGAAGATGCATCTGACATAAGCCATGTACTCAGGGCCCAATCAGAGGTCTGCAGGCCTCTGTCCCAGCCTTTCTTTCCTCTGTGTGGTTCATAACACATTCTGTGGACTGCCTTTGGTGTCTTAAATGTATAGAGGGGCTATAGAGATGGCCCAGGGGTTAAAAGCTTCCTGCCTTTGGAGAGGACCCTGGTTCAGCTCCTGACCCACATAGAAGCTCACAGCTGTCTGTAACTCTAGTTCCAGGGGATCTGACCCCCTCTTGTGATCTATGCAGGTACTGCATGCTTGAGGTACACATGCTCAGGTAGTTACACATACATGTAAAATAAAAACTTTTTAAAAATGTTGACAGAGAGCAGAGATGGGTGGGTGGATGGTGCTGAACCTGGAAACAGTGTCCTCTGAGGGGAGATACTGTGAGAAGTGTGTAACTGACTTCACCTATCATAGGGGGAAGAGTCCTTCTAGCTAGAGAGGACGCATGAGTAGCCATGGGGAAGCTGCTTGCAGTCCCAGGGTTTCTGATAGGGAAGAATTTCTAACAAGGATTGCTGCTCGGTGCCAGAGCAGCTGCCTGATGAGGCAGTGAGTGGGTGTGGGCTCTGAGCCCATTGGCAAATGCCAGAGAAAAGATTCCTACAGCAGAGAGAGGCTGGCTGAGACTCACTGGGGTTCTTTATGTATTTCAGTAAATACACATCCTTGAGTATGCCCCCTCTGACTTACCATGCTCTGTGTGGTCCCTGTATATAAATCACTCACTACAAAATGGGCCTGGAGAGCCTTGGGCATATGCTGTCTTAACTGTTGTATTTGTGTTGTACTTGGAATTGAACCCAGGGCCTGGGCCTATGAGGCATGTGCTGTACCACTGAACTATTTCCCCAGCCCATGAGAAACTGTTTTTCTCAAGTGTAGTGGCACACACCTTTAATCCCAGCACTCAGGAGGCAGAGGCAGGCTGATCTCTGTGAGTTCGAGGCCAGCTTGATCTACATAGTGAGTTCTAGGACAGCCAGGGTTACATACTGAGACCCTGTCTCTAAAACACACACACACACACACACACACACACACACACACACACACACACACACAAAGAAAGAGATCGTTTTCCTCCCCCAGCTCCCTTCCCTCTCCCTCCCCTCCTTCCTTTCTCCCCACCCCTCTTCAGTACTTTGGATTGAACCCAGGGCCACATGTGTGCTAGGCTGGTGCTCTGCCACTAAGCGACTTCCCTAGCCTCCAAGTGACTTGTCTATGCGGTCACTCCCTGGTGGTTTGGACTTGCCCTAGCTGGCCTGAACCTGTCTTCTACAGATCTCATCAGCACCTTCTAAGCTCTGACTGGCCACCATGACCATGACCTCTCCCAAACACACTAATTTTATTTGCTAAGCACAGCTTGCTTTGAACTGGTGTCTAGCAAATCTCTCCATGCCTCCCACTGGTTGCCTGTATAGCTACTTTACTCTTGGGGGCGGGGCGGGGCGGGAGTGGGGTGGGGGTGGGTTGTCAGGAGAGCTAGGAACAGGAGGGTAGAAGCTATTCTTTGTTGTTTGAGGGACAGTTTTCCTTTGCCAGACATTGTAGCCACTGAGTGACTCCTTCCATCCTCAAGAAACCAGAATGCCCCCGCAGGCTAGAGACCTGTGTCCTCAAAATACAGAAACCAAGGCCCCTGCTCCCCAGTCTTTTCTCCCAGGCCTCAGGCTCTCTGGGGCCAGCTGTTGGAGATGAATAAGCCAGCAAGTCTGTCTGCACCTTGGGGAGTAGCCAGCTTTTGTTTATTTTCTTAGACTGGGAAGGGCTGGTCCCCACTCTCAATCCCTACTTCTCCTTTTTATGGACGGCTGAGAGAGGTCAGATTATGGGGAACTAAGCGAGGAAACAGAGGCAACATTTAAGAGAGATGAGGCATAAGAAGCCAGTGGAGAAGTGGGGGTCACGGAAGGGTTATGATCACTGGGCTACGAGTATATTTTTAACCACGTGGGAAGGAACTGGGGAAGGACCGGCTGATGGGACATTTTCCAGAGAGGGTGGGATTTACGGGGCTATGTTTTCTCAAGGAGGGAGGAGCCTGCCTTCCTTGGGGACAGTGAGATCAGAGCAAAGGGCAGGAAGCTTGAGGTTTAGGATGGAGAAGAGGCTACTGGCTGAACACCATCCTTCTGGAGCTGCAGCACATTGTAGGGACAGGTGAGGAGTCCTGTTGCTTGTCTCTCAGTGACTAAAGAGGTCACCTAATTGAGTGGACTGAGAGGTTGAAAATTGAAAGAGGGCTGGCTGTGAATTAGATACAGATCTAACTAACAGAAGCCAAGTGAACCGCAGTCCTGGCTGGGTGCCGGGTTTCTTGCCAGAGTCCAGTGCGCTTCCGCTCCGCCCACCCTTGACATTTTCATCCGAGGGCTGACCTCGATCTGTTTAATGACATCAGTTTTGTTTACATGTTGATTTTACTCAGACATGCAGAAAGGTTTAGCTAAATGACAGACCCTTTAGAAGATCTTTTTAATAAAGAAAACATTCAACATAAAAATTAGGAAATGTAAATAAGCAAAAAAGAGATAAAAATCACGTGCCATGCTCTATTCTTGAAGCGGGGGTAGGAGGGTGGGGGGGTGGACTTCTGAGTTTGAAACATAGGTGGGAGTTTTTGGCTCCGTAGAAATAGTGGTGGCTGGCAGTGAGTACCAATTACAGCCTATTTACCACATTTTGCAGGTACACGGCTGGGTGCCCCATGTGTCATTTTGTTTAATCCTTTCAACAGCTGTGTTTTATCAGTAGTAATTATCTTTCCCTTATAGATGAGCAAGCTAATATTGTCAAAAATTCAGTACCGAGCCAGGTGGATCTCTGTGAGTTCAAGGCCAGCCTGGTCTATAGAGCAAGATCTGGGACAAGCACCAAAACTACACAGAGAAACCCTATCTCAAAAAACAAAAACAAAAACAATAACAAAAAAAAATCAGTACCTCACTCGAGGTCTCACGGGTAAGATGAAGCAGATGTGGGGCTGGACCCCGATCTACCAGTACCTAACTTCAAGCATGCTGTTGCCACCAAGGAAAAGTGTTGATGTGTGACATTCCTAGCCACTCCCAGCCATTGGCATGTCCTTGGAATGCTGCTGTGTATGTAAACTACACTCTGAGCAGAACAAGCCTTTAAAAAAAAAATCTATCTTTAAAATAATTTTTATTTTATATTATATATTTTAAAATAACTATGTTGAAGTATAGTTAACATATATAAACCATACATTGAACGTATATAGTCTAGCACACTTTTTATTTTGTTTTTGAAACAGTCTCATACAGGTAACCCAGACGGACTTCAAACTTAGAATCCTCCTGCCTCAGCCTCCTGAGTGCTAGGATTACACATATGTTCCACCATACCTGACCCCATTTGAAAAAAAAAAAATGGCATGCATATATACTCAAGAAACCATTGTCAAATCCAAGATAATATCAGGCTGGTGAGATAGCTCATCCGGTAAAGGTGTTTGCCACCAAGGCTGACAACCTGAGTTTGATCCGAGGTCTCACTTAAATGGTAGAAGGAGAGAACCGACTCCCACAGAGTGTCCTCTGCCCTCCCCTCCACGTGGGTGCTTTGGCAGGTGTGGCCCCCAGCAGTCAATAAGCTAAAGAACATGTCATTTATACCCCCCATCATTTCTCCTTCCTGAATCTCCCCTAGGCAACCACAAATCAGCTGTCGATGCACAGAAGATCTGTTGGCTAAAATTTTATATATGCCATACATTATTCTTTTTAGCCTGGCCTGTTAGACTCTGTACCATTATTTCGTGATTTCTCCTCACTGGTAAATATATCTACTCATTCCCTTTGTGGCCTAGCATTGCAGAGTTATCTTTTTATTCACCTGCTGATGGATTTGGGTTATTTCTAGTTTTTGTCTATTCCCAGAAAGCTCTATGGATATGTGTGTGTACTTATCTTTTTTTTTTTTTTAATGGTCATCGGCTTCTATTTCTTTTGGGTTAACACCTGGGGTGGGTTAGCTGGTCTTATCATGTTTAATTTGTTAAGAAACTTATCAGTGCTTTTCCAAAGTATCTGTAACGTTTTATAATTCCAACATCAGTTTTGTGAGGAGTCTGGTTTCTACAGATTTTCGTCAGCATTTGTGGTCTTTTGTTTGTTTTGGGACCAGATGTATTGGTTGCTTTTCTGTCTCTGTGATAAAACACCATGACTACAAGCAACCTATAGAAGAGTTGATATTGGCTTACGGTTCCAGAGAGAGAGTCCATTGTGGCCAGGGAAGCATGGCAGCAGGCAGCCAAAACAGGAAGCTGGGTGTTCACATCTTGTCACCCAGGAAGCTGAGAGTGACCTGAAAGTGGGGAGAAGCTTTAAACACCCTCAGCGCCTTCCCCCTGTAATGTACTTCTTCTAGGAAGGCTGCACCTCCTCAGAGTTCTAGAACCTCTCCAAACAGTACCACCAAATAGGGACCCAGTGTTCAAACACCCGAGCCTCTGGCCACATTTCTCTCTTAAACTACTATGCAGAGTCTCACTATGTAGTTCAGAATGATCTCACATTCACTTAGCCCAGGCTGGCCTGAGATTCATGATCCTGCCTCAGCACCCTAAGTGCTGGGATTACAGGTGTGTGCCACACAACCAACACAACTTGGCCTATTTCAACATGCATGTAGCAGCAGATTCTTAATTGATGCAGGATTTTTTAACCACTTGCTATGAAATACTAGTCTCTGTAACAGTTATGTGGCCTTACTACCAAGTATAAAAGAGGAGGAATGTAGCTGGCTAATCCTGCCCCGTGAATCATAATTTTGAGTCTCATTAGTTTCCTTTATGTGCCAAGCACATAACTGTGTAGAAAGACCCAGCAACAGCCATGCCAAGCAGGTTCAGCTCCACTTCCCAAGGGTTGAAAGGAGGGACTCCCACAGGGCTCCACAGTTGGAGCAAAGTAGAGACTTGAACTTAGATTTGTCTCTTCCAAAGATATTGGACTTTGGCTCACTTGGATGCTCTGTGTCATAGTTAAGTGACTTCCTTTACAATGAGGAGTAAAATCCCCCTGCCCAGCATTGTTCCTTGTCTTAAATGTGGAATATAAATAAAAATTCTTTATAAAAGTCTTTATAAAACCCTATGGGCAACCAGACAGCAGGCAATTTATTTCGAATAGAAATACTCTGCAGTCATCATGTGAAATCTGCAAGCTGACAGATGGGTGGGTAAGTCATCTGTGTTCTCACCCATTCCTGTGACCTGACCTCTGGGCCAAGGCTGTTGACACCGTTTAGTGATCAGGAGCCCATATAAGAGGAAATAGACTTATTGTTATTTGTGGAGCGGTGCCTGCTCCAGATGCTTTCCTTCCAACAAACGTTGAGTTTTGGATCTAGCAGTCATAGATTAAACACTGTGGTACTGGGCTCTTTTCTGAGTTATCTCCTTCACTGTGTGCACATAGCTTCCTCTCCCTGTATGATTGGGTGATTTAGCTTTGTGGGTGAGACAGGGGCCATCTCAGTCTGCCTTGATGGTAGAGTGAACTGGTCAGTTTATCCATTTGCTCAACTATGGGGTGATGACGTCTGGCCAGCTTCCCAGGGGTTATAGCAAGTGCTAATGGAGTCGTGGATGTGTTCAGTAAAAGGGAAGTATCCTGCTTGTTACACAGACAAGGGAAAAAAGCTTTTGAGGTGACAAATAAATTGGTCAGGGTTACACAGGTAACTAGAAAGCCGCAGTTGTCAAATGCCCATCTTAAAGCATTCAAGTTCCGTGATGTCTGCCTCCTTGCTAACCTAACCCCCCCCATCTGTCTCTGTCTCCACAGAGAAGCTGTCAGAGAAAAAGGGAGTGAGAACAAGCAAATAACAGCATTCAAAGATCAGTCTTGCAAACGTAGTGCTTATAGTTTGAAAAATAATGGGAAGGAGAAGAAAAGATTACCCATAATTCGACTCTAAACACATTATGGCATTTTTTTTTCACTATCTCCTGTTCTTTTAAAATAGAATTCTATGTTTCTTACATGGTTTATAATCCCACCACAAATATCTGCTTTTTTGTTTCCACTGTCACTATTTGCACATAATTTCAGACTTTTTATGAACATAATTTCTAGCATGGAGAGAGGGACTATCAGTTTACTCCCTACCCCGTACCCTAGGATATCTGTGTCTTTCTGGTTATGCATAATTTCATGGTACTTTTATGGGTAGAGTCTCGTAAAGTAGAATGACTGAGTTGACAGATAAATATTTCTTAAAGTTGTTGGTTCTTTTCAAAGTCTGGCTTATTGAGGGATAATTTATGTAGTGTGGTAGTCACTCTTTTTAAGTGTATACATACACATTTAGAAGGTGAAAACCAGCAGAGCAGAAATCAGAACCTCGAAGAATCCTGGCAGCTTCTCTATGGCTTCTTCCTGTCCCACCAAGAAAAGCCTCATCCCAGCTCCTGTTCCATGATTAGCTTGTCCTGGTAGAGCTGTGAGGGGCTCCAGCTCCCCAGCATGGGGGGGGGGTCGTCTCTCTGCTGTGCTCTTTTCCTGTCTCTCTGCCAACACCTAGAACGCCTGTTTACTGCCACCTCCCTCCCAAGTCTTCTTTCCGTGTTTTTGAGGGGTTCTCCCTCACCCTTCCAGAGCAGCTAGGGTTTCATCTGCATTGGGAAGGCCTTTTTCCACCTCAGCCCTCCTCCTCCTCCTCCTCTCATCCTCCTCTTCTCCATCATCATCATCATCATCATCTTCATCCTCATCCTCATCCTCTTGTCCTCCTCTTCCCCATCATCATCATCATCACCATCCTGCCCTCCTTATCATCATCATAGTCATCCTCTTGTCCTTCTCCCCATCATCATCATCATCCTCTTGTCCTCCTCTTCCCCATCATCATCATCTCCATCCTCTTGTCCTTCTCCCCATCATCATCATCATCATCCTCTTGTCCTCCTCCTCCCCATCATCATCATCATCATCATCATCATCACCATCATCATCATCATCATCCTGCCCTCCTTATCGTCATCATAGTCATCCTCTTGTCTTCCTCCTCCCCTCCCCAGGTGCCATTAACCTTGTGTTTGCCTTCATTAATACCCTCATAGTAAGTTGAAGCTCCTGTTTTCATCTAAACAGAGTATCTTAAAGAGCTGGAATAATCTTTTTGTAGATCAGGGACCTTCCAGGGGATCTGGCACACAACAGATGAGTAGCCCCTTGTTGGGCAAAAATTACATGGCTACAAAACTGACTCCTCAGTAGGTGACCGCTCTTGTCCACCACAGATCTCCAGCCTTCCATCTTCTCTGGCTCTCTGTTGAATCTCTTTTCCTCTTCTCTTCCTTGTTTTGTTTGATCTTGTGATAATGTTTTTCTGTGCCCATGCTGCTTTTGAAGCAAGTAAGACAGCATCATTGCTGTTCAGATGATGATGAGTGAGAGAGGGTGGTACCCAGCCCCTCATCTACCATTGAAAGAACAATTGCTTTTCACCTTTGAGGTCTGTGAATCCCACCTCCAGGAGTTCCATATCTAATGTGTAGCATAGCTAACTCTCGGCAGAGTTTAAATCCTCCCTACAGTCACCAGTACATTTTGGGATGCCCTTGCATCAATAGTAAAAGGGTGACCATGTATTCCACTTCCTGATGATGATTCCTGAGTCTTTTTGTGTGATGTTGTGGCTATAGTGGCCATATATGAGCAGCATGGAGTCTTCCCCTAAGCATGCACTGTGTTTAGCTGAGCCTCAGTCTGCAGACTAGATAATCCCCTGTGTCAAAACAGTAAGGGAGAAAGAACTCATCAGATGCACTTTGGGAGTGCATTTCAGGAAAGTGATTTCAGGAAAGACTGGAGAGTTCACACCTACCAGGATAGATGGCGGTTCTTACCAGATCCTCAACAGGCAGAGCCATCTCTTGACCATTTGGGTGCTTCACTCTGATCCTAACAGAGCCTGAAGTGTTTAACCATCATCTTATACAGTCTTAGCCAATGTGTGTGAGGAAGGCATTGGGGGTGGGGACAAACTTATTCTGGAGCCTGACAGGAAATCTTCCAGAGATGTAGCCTTCAGATGAAGTCAGAGGGAAGAGGATGATGCTGGAATGGGTGTCTAGGCACCATGGGCCCATGTGGGCCGAGCTTGGAGATTTCTCATCTGATGTTGGGGCAGGTTTGTACAGGAAGGCTATAGCACCCTCCATCTTCTGTCTTTCAGGAGAAGATCGGTTGGCGAAAAGATGCACTACACTTGCTGGTGTTCACGACAGATGACGTGCCCCACATCGCGCTGGATGGAAAACTGGGCGGCCTGGTTCAACCACACGATGGCCAGTGTCACCTGAACGAAGCCAATGAATACACGGCATCCAACCAGATGGTGAGGACTGGGAGGGCTCCCCTTACCTCTCCTTGTAATCCCATGGCCCACCATTTCCCTGAAAGCTTCCTTGGCCCTCGGGGCTCGCTGATGTTCTGCTCCATGCTGACGATGCAGTTTTATTCATTATTTTGTTTTTTCTGACGAGGTTTTAGAACCTCCTTGCTAACTCATTCTCATCAGGGATTTCTGTAGCTGGTTGTCTTTGCACCATTGGGTACCTAACGGGAGCTATTTCACTGGAGGAAGAGGTGACCTGGGAGCCAAGTGGTTCCCATGGAGAGGTGGTCTGAAGGCAAGGTGGAGCCTGCTTTCCTGAAGAGGTCTCAACTTGAAGTTAGAGGACACCCAGCTCCAGCAATTACTGAGATCTTGCCACATTCATTATCCAGGTTTTTAAAGAAGTGTATACCCTTTTTCTTCAAATCCATTTTGATAACTGGCTAGAGAGGAGTTCTTCCCAATTTTCTTTCTGGAGCAAGCCCATTTTCTCCAGCTTCAGAAGGTGACCATCCAAGCTTTCCATGTTATTTAGGAGTGAGAGAGTTTGGAGAAAGGGCCTGTAACTATAGGACCTCACCCATTGGCGACCCCTGTACCCACCACTAGCTCTTAAAATCCTTAAGGGCCTCATTAAGACTGCCTCTTGTCCTTCCTTCCTCCTCACTTGGATCCCCCACTCCTTCCCTGCTCCCCAGCATCACTGTCCAATTCCAGAGAGCAGTGGTCTTCGCTCTCTGTTCTGAGCCATGAGCAGGACCTACATGCATGCATTGGTGGCCTGACTATTGGGCACAGGAAAAGGAAAACAAGGCAGGAAATAGCCATAGGAAGGGAGGCAAGTTAATAGGTGCCGGCTGCAGATGGTGGGAGGTGGGGCTGATTTTCCGGGAGCTGTAATGATCCCCATCCCTCCTGAAAGGATGAAGCAGAATACACATCACACCTGGAGATGCTCCAGTCCTCACGCTCACACTTTGGGAATGAGCGCCAGAGGGGCCTTTTTATGAGCATCACCTCCTTAACCTCTTAGTTCAGGAGCCACTGATGGCTTGGTAACTGGGTCCAATGGGCACCCAAGGGAAAGATGCTTTCAGGGAGAAGTTCTGCATGCCCGCAGATCACATGCGGATGGAATGGTTGCGGTCTTGACTCTTTTGCCTCGGCCTTAGGACTATCCGTCGCTTGCCTTGCTTGGGGAGAAGCTGGCGGAGAACAACATTAACCTCATCTTTGCAGTGACGAAGAACCACTACATGCTCTACAAGGTACTCCTGTGGGCGGGAGGGGCCTGGATGCTCTACAAGGTACTCCTGTGGGCGGGAGGGGCCTGGTGGCCCGGTGGCCTGGTGGCCTGGTGGCCTGGTCCAGGACTCATTCTGACCTAAAGCCGGTTGGAGACCAGAGTGGGTGTGGGCAGGGTCAAAGGAGGTGCTAGTCCTTTCTAGCTGCGCTTGGAGATAATGAGACTAAGGGGACTCTAGAATGTTCACATGGCCATGAATGTCTTCACCAGGAGTGTAAACTATGTTATCTAATTTAATTCAGAGACGTACCTAGAAAATAGTCTGAGCTGTCATTTTCAGAAGACGGATGAGTCACAGGGGCCTATTCCAGCTGAAAAGGAAAACATGAAATGAAATTCTATACGAAGGAAACCAAGACATTAGGCAGCCTGCATGGCTAACTCAGTATTCCAGCTGTATGCCTTCCTGTAGAGGGTGGCAGGCCAGGAATGGCCTGGGACAGTGACTCTCCCAAAAAGCAGTCAGTGACCAAGAGCAGAGAGCAATGGGCTTGTTCAAGCCAACAAGTCTTTTCCTGAGGTGTTTCCTGGGCAACCATTCCGGCAGTCACAGTGAGCTGCAAAGTTCACTCAAAAGCTCCTTGGAGAGGAATAGAGGAGGACACCTAATCTAATCTCTGGCCCCTCTCTGGATGCTCTCAGGTGTGGGTGTGCATGTGTGCACACACACAAAACCTCTTTGGCTATGCTAATGTGAGCTAGGTATAAACCCAGCCCACCCCCCGATGCCCTGTGTGTTGTGAGGGGAATGTTGTCAGGAATCCCTTCATTATTCCCCAAAGAACTTTGGTTCAATTGTGTCTCAACGGCTCCTGCCTTATCAGTCATGAAGATGCTACCATGTCTTCCTGAATTCTGGATCTTGTTTGAGCCTGAGTCTATTTAAGACGATGACATGGGAAGACACATTTTGTTTGGTGCGTGGGTTAAAGGTTGTCCACTGCAAACAGCATTTTAGGAGGATTGGTTGCGGGAGCTGTGTTGGGCTTCATTTCACAAGGAAAGAAACCCTGCTTGGCTTCGGTCTCCTTCCCCAGAATGGGGAGGCCTGTACAGCCTGAGAACGATGAGGACTCTGTCCTGTTGTGAATGCAGCACTTAGGAGGTATGCTAGGGCAAAGGACTTTGTCCCGGGACTTGCACACGGTTATCAAAAGGTCTTTAGAAGGATACCCTTCATATCTTAGCCCCTACTGAGAAGATAGGTGTCCCTCAGACACTTGGGGAAGTGGCCCTCTGTGCTCCTGTGGAACAGGAGGAGCCATCTGAAAATGAGCCTGGGATTACCAGCAGTGATGATGAAAGAATCCGGAATTCCCGGATGAACGACACTCACTGTCAGCCCTTCGCTCCCCTCCACAGCCTACTGAGTGTACTCACGCCATGTTTTCTTGCCTCTCCCGTGGCCCCTTCTCCAGCATGTGGTGTGGGAGAGTGCCAGAGCACAGTCTGGCCCTTACTCTGGTCCATAGTGCACTGCTGCCTCTGATAGGGTGGAAGGTGTCTTGTTAGGGTGACTGGAAGCATGTTGTGGAGGAAAGGGTTTATGTGGGTTACGCTTTCACATCCGTAGTCTGTCACAGAAGGAAGTCAGGACAGGAACTCAAATGGCCGGAACTGATGCAGAGATCATGGAGGGGTGCTGCTCACTGGGTTGCTTCCTATGGCTTGTTCAGCCTCCTTTCTTATAGAACCCAGGACCACCAGCCCAGGGACGGTACCACCCACGATGGGCTGGGCCCTCTCCCATCAATCACTAATTAAGAAAATGTCCTACAGGTTGCCTACAGCCCAGTCTTATGGAGGCGTTTTCTCAACTGTGGCCCCCTCCTCTCTGATGGCTCTAGCTTGTGTCAAGTTGACATCCAATTAGCCAGTCCAGAAGGCAAAATGGTCTTACTTTTCTTTGTTTTGTTTTGTTTTCAAGAATTTTACAGCCCTGATACCTGGCACCACTGTGGAGATTCTGCATGGAGACTCCAAAAATATTATCCAACTGATTATCAATGCATACAGTGTAAGTCACTTGGGCCCCACTGCCCCCTCTATCCCACCCTTCTGGAACACTGAGGCCTGGGAGCTGGTATGGGTTTGAACTGGGACTTAGTTCTGTTCCCACGCCTTCTGTTGGCGACCCCTAGAGTTTGAAGTGTGGCTGGGCCTGGACTCAGTGTCTCTGTGTCCTAAAGACTTGGATTTGGGCATCAGGGAAGATTTCTGACTGGGTCCGTTCCTCCACACCCCCATCCCTTCTCATCTTCTACGGTTCTCACAAACCATACTTTACCTTATCTCTCTTGTGACTTCCTGCTCACATACCAGAATGTTCTCCTTCCTTCCTCTACACTGTGGGCTTCATTTATTTTTTTACACGCCCCCCCCAACACACACACACACACACACACACACACACACACACACACACACACACACACATTCCTTTGAGACAGGTCTCTCTATGTAACCGTGGCTGTCTCTGAATTCACTGTGTAGACCAGGCATTCAGAGCTCTGTGAGTTCGAGGCCAGCCTCTGCTTCCCGAGTGCTGGGATTAAAGGCGCGCACCACCATGCCTGGTTCTAGCTCTGGCCTTTAAATCCTCACCTCAGAGCCCAGAGCTAGAGAGGCAATGTTTCCAAATTAACATACACATTTAGTGGTTTTTAAACTTTAGTTTACTTTTTAGCAAGGGAGCAGTTAGGCTCATTTACAGGGGCTCAACAGATGCTGAAAAATAATATATGAAAACGGGGTTTGAAAAGTGGGCTATTGTGTCTCAAGCTCTGGGCCTTTGACGAATGCAATCAACGTGGGGATCAGACTCCCTGCCCTGTGCATTCACCTCTGTGGCTGTCAGAGGCAAGAGCCCCCATAGGGCAGAAGGGCCATTGCTCCTACTCTGATGACCTGGTAACCACAGCTCCTCTTCTGAGGAGTTAAGGCCTTTAGAGAAGACAAAACTAAGGAGTGGCCTTGTCTGGGCTCTGTGAGGTGAGGTGAACACATCTTTCTGGGCTTCTCTGAAATAACTACCTCCCAGAATTTCCATGTTCAGCCAGCTCCAGATCCCACAGACGCCTAAGGCTCTACCAGAGCATTTTCTGGTGATGGCCTGGCCCTCTTCTCCTGTGGCTTTGATAAAAAAAGGGAATAGCCAGTCTTTAATCTCAGCATTTAAATGGCTGAGGCAAGATGATTATGAATTCAAGGCTATCCTCAGCTAAACAGCAAAACCTTGTCTTAAAAAAAATAAATAAAAAGGAGGCAGGCAGTGTAACTCAGTGGTAGAGAACTTGCCTAGCATGCACAGACCACCCTGATTCCATCCCCAATACCATAACATGACTCTAGAATGGTCTGGGTGTTGTTTGCAGGATTAGAGATATTCTCTATCTATCAGTATTCCATGTGGCTGAGTGTTTTATATGTCCATGCTTGTGTGGGTGACCACTCAAACCAAAATATGGTGGGATCTCCTGAATGCTTGGGGGTGTTGTTTTTTTTTAAGATTTATTTATTTTTAGTTTGTTTGTAAGTTTTGCCTATATGTGTGGATATATAGCTCATGTGCACCTGGTGCCTGCCGAGACTAGAAGAGGGTGTTGGATCCCCTGAAATTGGAGTTACAGAGGGTTGTAAACCTCCATGTGCATGCTAGGAATCCAACTGGAGCGGCCTGTGTGTATGTATGGCTTAGGGGTGTTCTTTGTGAAATTTGTGGCATTTTCTCTGATCAGGATTTATTGAGTATGTATAAAATGGTTTATTAATGAAAATCTGGGGACCTGGTGGTCAAGGAGCCAGGGGAGTGATGGGGCATCCATTCTGCCACTTAGAAGTTGGGGTTGGGGGAAATATTTTTAGGCTGCGTTAGAAACTAGAATAAATACAGTTTCCCTGAGGAACTGGGGTGGGGGGCTTGGTATTACTACTTTGCTCTCTAAATTAAACTGACTTCTAGGGAAACATGCTAGGAAATGAAGCACACAACTTAGAAGTAAACATTGGAAACTCAGCTTTTAAAAAATGAAGTTACAGGGGCTGGAGAGATGGCTCAGAGGTTAAGAGCACTGACTGCTCTTCCAGAGGTCCTGAGTTCAATTCCCAGCAACTACATGGTGGCTCACAACCATCTGTGATGAGATCTGGTGCCCTCTTCTGGCCTGTAGTCATACATGCTGTATACATAATAAATAAATAAATCTTTAAAAAAAAAAATGAAGTTACAGGCCGCTGCGCACGCCTTTAATCCCAGCACTTGGGAGGCAGAGGCAGGTGGATCTCTGTGAGTTCAAGGCCAGCCTGGTCTACAGGAGCAAGTTTCAGGACAGGCACCAAAACTACACAGAGAAACCCTGTCTTGAAAAACCAAAAACCAAACCAAACCAAATCAAACACACACACACACACACACACACACACACACACACACACACACAAAAAAAAAAAACCCATAAAAATATGAAGTTACTAGACTACCACCAATAGGTATTCAGATTCACTCCCCAAGCTGTGACCCTCTGCAGTTCCCTGTGTCTATTCCACTTTTCTCAAGATAATAGGAGATTGAATGCAGACATCTGGAACTGCTGGGGCTTTGGGGCAAAGTTGCAACCATGCTGTGGGTGTGCTGCACTCTGTCAGTTGGGAATGTGGTGCCATTGCCTAAGAAGAAACAGGTGTATTAGACTCTACCCTGGTTGCTGACAGAGAATTTTAAAACCCTTCTGTCCTAACTTTCGGTTTATGGCCCTGGTCCCAAAGCTTCTAAGACTTCTCTACTTTCCCTAAGTGACAGGAGCACCTTTTACTTTAATGAGATGACTCCTAGTGACCTTCTGAATAGCTTCAGGATGGGGCAAGTCAATGATTGACCAGACCAAGGCCATGAAGAGTTTGAAACTTTAAATATCACTCATGACCTCCCTGGAAGGGATGTGACTAAGATGGAGTTGACCGCCAGCAGAAAATAATTTAAGCAGTCTTGCTCACATAAATAATAAGGCTACCATACAAATCCTAAAAGGCCTGGGTACACAGCACTGAGTTGCTGAGCACATGGAGGTGTTGGGAGGTTGGCACACCTGGAAAGGCATCAAAGTTCCTTCCACACCCACTCCCACACACGTTGCCCCATGTGTCTCCTCCACCCTTTGGTTGATTTGACTCCTTGACTAATATCTCAGTAGTCTAGGCAAGGTGTTGTCCTGCATTCTTTGAGAGCATCCTACAAAGTCATTCAACCCAGAGCCCATGGTAGGAACTCTCACTTATAGCTGGTCATAAGGATAAGTGACAACCTGGGACTTGCAGTTGGCATCTGAAGGGAGGAGGAGGCAGAGCCTGTGCACCTGAGCTCACAACCTGTGACACTCTCTCTGCGGACATTATTAGAGTCTCGTTGGATTAGGGGACAGCCAGGTGCTATCCATGGATAGTTGCTTTTGTATGTGTAAGGGGTGAGGGTGGGGGAGTCCCCCCCATATCAACAGTGTGGAAGACTAAAGAATGAGCGAGTAGGAAAAGCGGGGTGTTCTTACTTCAGATACCCATCTTCCTGCTACTGCCTGTCTGGCCAGTGGGAAGGTCTGCTGGGCCTCAGGCTCCTGTGCTTTTCCTGGCTCTGAATCTCCCCACAGGCCTCTCTTGCAAGAGGTGAGCTCTGGGCAGAGGAGAGACTCTCAGTAGCTCTGGCTAGCCTCCCTCCCATTCTTTCCCGCCGCCAGGGTCCACCAAGGCTGTGCTGCTGGCTCTGCTTGCCGTCTTTGGTGCATTTCATGAGTCACACAACCATGACTACCTGTGGGTCTTGGCTTTGCTCCCTTGGGTGTTGGCAGTGGATCTGTGGGGGTACTGGAAGATTCTGATCAGCGTTTATGTAACAGATGAAATGGTTGTGGTCTTTGGCCCAGTCTGACTTGTACGCATCTACCACAATGTGGAATTGTCAGCTCTTAGATGGATAGCCTTTTTCTAGCTGTGCCAATGTACTCTGTTACTCTCTCTACCCAAGAGTGTTTGGTAGCGCGTAGTCTTGCCCAGGGTAGTGCTTTGGGCAGCAGGAGAGGTGCCCTTGCTTATGAAGAGAGGCACTCGGATGGAAAGCAAGGGGCCTCTCTTTTAAAGTGGGAGAGAGCAGGATGGGCTGCAGACCACTGGGGTAGCCGTGGAGGGTGACATCAGAGCCTGTGGTGGATTCTGCCCTGGCGGAGCACATGTTTCTCTTTTGGTTGTTGCCATAAAGTCTGCGCCAACCTCCCCCATCCCCCACAGCTGGCCCGACCTAAAGTAATTGCAGATGTGACCTAACCTGGCACCGGGTATGTAACAGAATAGCAGCGAAAGGGCTGACATTCTTGACATTGTCTTCTTTTCCTGGGATGGGGTAAGAAACCCTCTGCCGGGCCAGAGCTGGTAGCAATTGAGTAGATTCATGGGCTGCACGTGAACGTCCTCATGCCTAGGAACAGATTCCTGTGGCTTTGATCCTCTGATACGTGTTGCACTTCGTTCTTTTCGTCAACAAATACGTCCTAAGAGGCTGACTGTGGCCAGCGTTGTATGACACACGGCAACAGGACGTTGAACAGCCCTCCCCGAAGGAGCTTGTGGTGTTTTGGGGAGACTCACCCTCACAGCCATGGGCCGGGGCGACCTGGTGATTGACACTTTCCAAAGTCAGTGGATTCTGAAGAAAGAAGCCTCCACATGGGATCAGAATGACCACTGGAGGGAAGGAGGAGGAGGAGGTCCTGCTGGCCTCAGCAATGGAGGCTTTGCCTCAGCTTTTGCTACCATAAATGAGAGGTCTGAGCTGAGACTTCACAATGCCTGCCACCTGTAATGGTGAGGGAGGTTCTGATCCCAGAGCCTCTGTGGCAAGCTGGAGGGAAACCCAGCCAGCTAGAGCACGTACTAGGGGGCTGATGGCCATGTAGAACATAGAGCCCCCTCCCTCCCTTGTTTTAAAAATGTTTTATTTTAATGTGTGTGTGTGTGTGTGTGTGTGTGTGTGTGTGTGTGTATGTGTGTGTGTGTTTGCCTACTAGTATGTTGGCATACCACGTGCATGCCTGGTACCCTTGGAGAACAGAAGAGGGTGCCAGATCCCTTGACACTAGAATTAAAGATGGTTGTAAGCTGCTATGTGGGTGCTGGGAATCAAACCTGGGTCCTCTGTGTATAAACCGAGGATTTCAGCACCAGATGTATAAACTGACAACATGGCCGCTCCATGGTATGGTTAAGGGGAAGGTTTGTATTGTAGATTTGAGGGAGAGGACAGCCAGAGGCATCTGGAAGAGTCCAGAGCAGAGGGAGAGAGTAGTGAACTGAATATGGCCAGCAGACTAGACCAGGCTATGAGAGGAGATGGGGGCAGGGGAGAGGAGAGCGAGAGTGTGGGTGCCGGGGACTCTTCCTCTGGAAGAGCAGCCAGTACTCTTAAGCAGAGACCCCCTCCTCCATCCCTATTACCTTTTCTTCAAAGATTTACTCTTCACTTGGCCCAAGCCCTTGAACATGACTGTTGTTAAAAACATCTAGCCTTCCCATCCATCTTCCCTTCAGCAAGACCTTGTGCTACATCTTGGAGAGAGAAGGGATAAATGGCCCTTCCAGTTCACAGTGCACTGGGGAGGCAGATCTGTAAATAACTAATCGCATTCCGTGGAGGAGGATGGTGTGTGTTGGGTAGCATTTTTGTGACCTGTGGCCAATCAAGGAATGGCACTTTGAAGAGGAAGCAGCTTTTAGAGGCATAGTATTTTTAGAGTTGTAGAAGCACGTCTCGACAGTTCGTTGCAGAGAAAGACTAGCTTTTTGTGCAGTTTTTTTTTTTTTTTCAGCAAGCTGTGAATGTGTTGGGCAAACTGCATATTTCATGTATTCAAGCTTAGCACCACATGCTGGAGTTGGCGAGTGAGGGGGGTGGGGAGGGGGTGGGAAACCCACAAAAGCAATCCGCACTTTGACTTGCTCTTCCTGGGGCAGCTTGGCTCTGTGTCTCTCAGAGTGAGTCCTGCTGTCTGTATTATAAACAGATTTTTTTTTAATGTCTGATAAAATATGACCTCTAAATAAAACCAGTTACATTTGGCCTCAGTTTCTAAAGTAACATCTTTCACAGACTTTTGAGACAGGGTTTCATTATGCGGCCCTGGCTGGCCTAGAACTTGCTATGGAGACCAGGCTGGCTCCTGCTCATGGAGATCTACTTAACTCTCTCCTAATGCGGGGATTAAAGGTGTGTGGTATCACACTTGGCTATTACTTAGAAAAATTTTTTTAAGGGCAGTTTGTGTGTGTGTGTGTGTGTGTGTGTGTGTACATATACACACACACACACACACACACACACACACACACACACACGTGTATATATGTATACTCATAATATTTTTTTTTACTGGAGCTGAGGTCCGAACCCAGGGCCTTGCACTTGCTAGGCAAGCGCTCTACCACTGAGCTAAATCCCCAACCCCTACTCATAATATTTTTACTCTTTGATATTTCATACATGTATACAATGTATTTTGGTCTTTCTCTGTTTGGCCCTAGCTCTGTAGCATCTCCTGTAAAAGCTCCTCAGGGAAGGGTCGGATCTCCTGAACCCCCCCTCCATACGGTCCAGACTTAGGATCTGCGTGGTTTTGTGCAGATGACCACAGTTGCCTCGGGTTCGTGAGTGCAATGGCCATATGATGTCCAGAAGACAACACTTCACAACGCCCTTCCTCATCCTCTGGCTGAGAACATCCTTTCTGCTCTCTCTTCTTTGACGTTCTCTGAGCCTTGAGGGGGTATAAGGGTGACTCACATATCCCTCTTAGGGCTGAGCACTCACTGTCAGGAATTCTCAACACCTCAACAGTCATGAGTCTCTGTGTCATCTGCTGCCCCCTGCAGAAGAAACTTCCCTGGCCAAGTTTGAGCGAAGCACTTATTTATGGCCAGGAACGTAAACACTGAGAAGGCAGTGTAACAGCGTGATCATTTAGCAGAACAATAGCAGGGTCCCTACTGGATATGGGCGGATTTTAAAAACCTAGAGGCATATAAAGCATTCCATAAACCTTGTATAAACTAAATACACCTTGGTATCTAACACTCAGGTAAAAGGGCAGATCACAGCTGGGCTTGTCGCCTCATGCCTGTAATTTCAGCACTCAGGAGCCCGAGGCGAGAGGATTCCAGAGTCCACCGGCAGCCTAGGCTGCGTAACAAGACCCTGTTTCAGAAGCAAAAATATATGAAGAAAACACAGCCACAGAACAACATTACCAGCACTGGGGAAGTCCCTTGCAGGCCTCCTTCTATCGCTGTCCCCCCAAGGGTAGCCATTAGTTCTGCATGTTGCTGAATTCCACACTCAACAGCTTGTCACTTAGTAGCAAGGATGCATTCTGAGAGACACATCCTCAGGCAGGTTCAGCATTGTGCAAAGGAAGAGTATTTCACATGTAAACCTAGATAGTGTAATGTACCACATGTCTCGGCTGTCTGCTGTTGCCTTTCACTCCTAGACGTGAGGAAGGCACGTACTGAACACTATGGGCAGTTGTAGCCGTGGTGACCACTGTGTCCCCTAAACATACAGGAGACAGATTAACAGCACCAAGGGATGGGACAGTTCCAGCTCCTGTGATCTCCTGGGGCCACCATTATGTATGATTTTCCGTGGACCAGGATATTTCTATGAGAGAATAAATACAGTGTGGCTGGCTTCTTTTCAGCCACGTTGTACTCTTCCGGGTCGTTCCACACAGTTGCGTTTGATTCATTGTCACTACTGTAGGTGCTACATGGATCTACTGAGGTCTACTTCAGACTATTCTTCTGCTGGGAGGCTTCTGATTAGTGTCCAGATTCTTGCTCTCAAATTGCTATAGACATTCTTGCCCATGCCTCTCGGTGACCTGCACATTTCTGTTGCCTATAATCCTCGGGGGAAGCTAGCACTAAGATTAGCCTGAGTTTTAGAAGACATTACTTAACTGCTTTTCCAAAAGCCTCCACCAGCTTCCTCTCCAGCCGGCAGTGTGAAGACTCCAGTCCCCTCCCCCACCTTCCCAGTACACGATACTTTCAGGCTTTCTCTTTGATTTTTTCTTCTCTTTTCCTTCCTTCCTTCCTTCCTTCCTTCCTTCCTTCCTTTCTTCTTTCTTTCTTTCTTTCCTTCCCTTCCTTCCTTCCTTCCTTCCTTCCTTCCTTCCTTCCTTCCTTCCTTCCTTCCTTCTTCTTCCTCCCCTCCCCTTCCCTCCCCTTCCCTTCCCTTCTCTCCCCTCCCCTTCCCTCCCCTCCCCTCCCCTCCACTTCCCTTCCCTTTTCCTGCTATGACATATCATTTTTCATTAGTTTTTGTTTCACACGATATCTTGAGAAGCTAATCCGGAGAGAAGAGTGGACTCTTCGATAATGTAGTTTCAGACTCACACGGGATGGCCTCACCTAGTAAGGGATGAGTTTGAGTGTGAAGAGAGGTGGGGAGGGTCCAGGATGAACTGACTTTGCAAAATAGTAAGGAGCTAGCCTGTGGCAAGACGGGAGAAGAGGCGTTGAACAAAGGGCTGCTGTCCTGAGCATACATGCATGCCTGTGTGTACACATATAAGCCCAAACCTACAGAGCAAATGGCTAGATTTCAGTAACCGTGTACCTGAAGCTGAGGATGGGGATGAGAGGTGTTTCTGAAGAGGAAAACAGGATGCAGAGCAAAAGCCTTTTGAGGGAGATAGTGTTATGTGACAGATGGACCATTATCAACTATCCTAAGCTCACAGAGGGAGGCCCCAAGCCAGGTCTACCAAGATGGTGTGTGGGAAGCCCCCCTTGTCTCTCACTTGGCTTGAGCCATCCTAAGTGAGAAGAAACTGTGTGGCATGAGAAGGCCGCTGTGGAGATCACCTCACTGTGGCTGTCACTAAGTAGTACTGAGGCTTCCTTTTCTCCTTTTGTTCAGAGCATCCGGTCTAAAGTGGAGCTGTCAGTCTGGGATCAGCCAGAAGACCTTAACCTCTTCTTCACTGCGACCTGCCAGGATGGCATATCCTACCCTGGTCAGCGGAAGTGCGAGGGTCTGAAGATCGGGGACACGGTAAGTGTTCAGCCCTACTTGATCTGAGTTTTTGTTCACCGGGGTAAGTAGTCTCTGGTTCTGATAAATGTTGTCGCTTCCTGGAGTCCTCTGGAGGCTGCTGTGCATGCAGTTCCAGTCCATAGACCCCTCAGTGCCCTGCCACCTGAGGGTCCTCAGTGACCCTGGGCCCCTGGTGCTCTGACCATTGTTGTTTTAGCTTGACAGGGATGCAATCGGGTGGAAGAGTATAGACAGGAATCTAGGAGGCGTGGCTTCCATTCCTCATCTCTCAACCACTGAGCCATGTCTCCAGCCCCTCCAGTGAGCTTTGATGACCATTCCTTTCCTCAGAAAACAGAGTGAGGGACAGCTTCCTTGCATACTTTAGAGGATAAAAACAACAGTATCTTCTGGGCACTAGTGCCAGCCAACATGGTGATAAGCCAGCTTTCCCTGCCTCAGGAAGACCTGGGAATATCTGCATGTATCTAGCTGGGATATTCTAGGCTTTTCTCTGTAGTTGGAATTTTCTTTGGGCTTCCAACCAGCTCCCAAATAAAGACATGAAGACTTATTAATTATGAATGTTCGGCCTTAGCGTAGGCTTGTCCCACTAGCTCTTTTAACTTAGTTTTTTTTTTTTTTTTTTTTTTTTTTTTTTTTGTGGTGGGGAGACAGGGTTTCTCTGTGTAATAGTTTTGACTGTCCTGGATCTCGCTCTGTAGACCAGGCTGGCCTCAAACTCACAGAGATCCACCTGCCTCTGCCTCCCGAGTGCTGGGATTGGCATGCACCACCACCACCCAGCTCTTTTAACTTAATTTAACCTGTTTCTATTTGTCTACATTTTGCCTTGTGGCTTTTTACCTTCCATTCTGTATGTCCTGCTCTCCTGTTTCCTCTGTGTCTGGCTGGTCCCTGGCCTCTTCTGGCATCTCCTTTCTTTCTTCCCCAAGCCTAAAGTCCTCCTCCTACTTACTTTCCCTGCCTGGAAGTCCCACCTATACTTCCTCCTTCGCTATTGGCCATTCAGCTTTTCATTAGACCAATCCGGTACCTTAGGCAGGCAAGGTAAAACACCAACGCATCTTTACATAATTAAACAAATGCAACACATGTTTGCATAGTTAAACAAATATTCTGTAACATTTCTTTCTTTCTTTCTCCCTATTTTCCATGGTAGCCCTTCACCCACTTAATACCATGCAGGGAAATATCCCACCTTTTCACAGTCTTACAATGGCACCTGATCACCAAAGCAGGCAGTTCAAAATACAGCCTGGAAGGTGAGGATGCAGGAAGCTCTAATGCTTAGGAAGCAAGTCCTTCTCCCAGACAGATTTTCCAAATACATTTCACTTTTACCAATTTGAAAAGATCAACTTGCCAGAGTCATTACAAATAATTATTTATGACAATTAACTCAGAAGAGATTCAAAGTACAAAACAATGCACTCATTACTGAACTCCCTCTCCATCTTCCTGTTTATGCAAGAAGGGTTCGTGTGCTTAAATTTCTGTGGACAAAATAGAAATTATGATAATCCCTACCTTCAGCAATAAGCCATATTAGTATACAGATGTATCAAGTGTTTCTTCAACCATTAAAGATACTCTTTAAGAAAAACAAATAAGGGGCTGGAGGGACGACTCAGAGGTTAAGAACACTGGCTGCTCTTCCAGAGGTCCTGAGTTCAATTCCCAGCAACCACATGGTGGCTCATAACCATCTGTAATGAGATCTGGTGCCTTCTTCTGGCCTGCAGGCATACACTCCTGCAAAACATTGTGTGCATAATAAATACATCTTAATAAAGAAAGAAAAACAAATAATTGTCAAAACTTGTATTTATACTGTTAAGATAAATGATACTGATTTCTTAGTCAAGTTGAATTAAGGAAAAACACATGGTCTTGTTGTCATGGGGTTTAAAGGGACAGTTGGGGCTGGTGAGATGGCTCAGGCTTGCAGCTAAGCCTGGTGATGACCCAGCTTTGAGCCCTAGAACCCACATAGTGGAAGGAAAGAGCTGACCCCCATGAATTGTCCTCAGACCTTCATACATGTGTGCTGCATCCTGTGCATCCCACACCCAGATTAAATAACAGATAAATGTAGGAACAGAACAAAACAGGCACTTCTAAAAATGGCAGGAGGTAGGCAGCCATAAATAGAAAAATAACGTGTGAATGAATTCTGTAGATCTCTTGTGTGGGACATGTGGTCCAGCCAGGCAGATCTGTAGCTGAGGAAGCTTGCTTTCTATAAGGGATGGTTTGACCAAGGCTTGGGACATATGTTGTCTGCTTGTGTTTATTTACCACTGGGAGACCCGCTCATCAAATGGAGCAGGTCATAGAGCTGGAGTAAACAGCATATCTTATAAAACAGGAAAATGAAGATAAGATTTTTTAAAAACTAAGTTATGTGTTGTTTGTTTTTGCTCTTTGGGGGGGCCCTGCCACTCAGCTCCCAAATAAATCACACACAGAGGCTTATTCTTAATTATAAATGCCTGGCCTTAGCTTGGCTTGTTTCTTGCTACTTTCTTAACTTAAATTATCCTGGCTACCTTTTGCCTCTGGGCTTTTACCTTCCTCTATTTTTGTATACCTTTCTTTCTTATTCCATGACTTGCTGTGTAGCTGGGTGGCCAGCCCCTGATATCTTCCTCCTTCTCCAGCTACTTCCTCCTCTCCCAGATTTCTCCTTCTACATATCCTGTGTGCCTGCCAGCCCCACCTATCCTTTCTCCTGCCTTGCTATTGGCCATTTAGTTCTTTATTAGACCATCAGGTGTTTCAGACAGGCACAGTAACACAGCTTCACAGAGTTAAACAAATGCAACCTAGACAAAAGTAATACAACTTAAAATAATATTCTACAATAGTTATGATTAATTAGTTAATTATAATTAGTATCTTACATTTAGTTTAGAGTGTTAATAGGACAAAGGGAATGTGGTCTAATAGTGTTTTTTTTTGTTTTGTTTTGTTTCTATTCTCATGTGCACCATGAGTCCTGGGCTACACAGTGAGACTTTGTTTAAAAAAAAAAAAAATGGCGTGCTAAGGGCTAGTGAGGTGGCTCAGAGGGTCAAAGTGCTTGTTGCTAAGCCTGATAGACCACTTGAATTCTGCCCCTGGGACTCACATTGTGGAAGGAGAGAACCCACTCTGCAAACCCACTATCAAACAATCCCTTATGGAAAATTATCTTCTGACCTACACATACATACCATGTCAGGTGTGCTCCCCATGAGATCCCTACTCCACCAAAATAAATGTGTTATACAAATGCTTAATAGTGTGCCAACTGGGGCTGTGTTAATAGAAAATCTTTGGAACCCCAGGTGCCCAAGATAATGGTGCCATTCTTCAGGTCACACTGCTTGTGGTTTTAAGGTGGAGTCTTTTTAGAAGGTGCCTTTACCCACTGAGCCATCTAGCCAGCCCCTGATTTCTGTCTCTTACAGAACCTTTTCAGTTAGCTATATTTCTCCATGTTAATGTGTGAAAATCTGGGGCTCAAAGAGGAGCCTGAGAAACTGGCCCCAGGTCTCACTGCTGGTGAGCAGCAGGCAGCAGGACCCAAATCACTAATGATGCCACAGTCCAGGCCTTCTCTGTAGGCCTCAGGCACTGTGGAGTAAAGGTCGTGGGTGGGGCTCATGGCCACCTCACTCCTACCCACTTGTGTTTAGCTCTCAGTTGTTTGGCTGGGAGAGCTCAGGAAATCAGATGTTGCCTAGAAGTCAAAAAAAAAAAAAAAAAAAAAAAAGGCTTTTAAATGGAAACTCTCCTCAACACTGAGAAATCTCTGTTGTAACGGGATGATTTTTCAGAGCATTTGAAACACTAAGAAAGAGACTGTTTTCACCACACCAGTTGCCCTTGGCCCATCTATCTTTGCGATCCAGTGGCCATAGCCCTATGGAAATAGCAGCAGGTCCTCAGGCCAGCCTCCGCTGGCCCTTTGTCTTCTCTCTGTCCCTATTGTCTCGATGTCTGGGGGCCACAGTCACATGGCCCCTCTGGCAAGAGCTGTGTGGATTTTGTTGTCTGGGTATAGATGGCTACACAGAGCTGCTCTTTTTCTGGGCTGGGTGTGTCGCTGTCCACTAGGGTCATGTGGATCATGAGGGAAGATCTTTCTGGAGTGTATGAGTCTGGTGCAGTGAAATGTGAGGTCTGAAAATGAAGAATCTTAAGGGGCAGCCAGCCAGGCATGGTGGCACACACCTTTGGTCATAGCGCTCAGGAAGCAGAGGTGGGTGGATCTCGGTGAGTTCAAGGCCAGTCCACCCTACAAAATGAGTTCTAGGACAGCTAAGGCTATTTTGCAGAGAAACCTTGTCTTGAAAAACCACTTTAAAAAAAGAAGAATTTTAAGGTGCTAGAGAGATGGGTTAAGGTTAAAGGTGCATATTGCTCTTGTAGAGGACCCAAGTTCAGTCCCTAGCCACCTACATTGGTTGGCCTACAGCTGTCCATAACTCCTGTTCCCAGGGATCCAGTGCCATCTTTTGGAGTCTGAGGGAACCTGCCTCACAGCCAGCCCTGTAGCAGCTGGTGGCCTGAATTCTTTTTTACTGTGTGTGTGTGTATGTGTGTGTGTGTGTGTGTGTGTGTGTGTGTGTGTGTGTGTGTGTCCTGCACTTCAAGCTGGGGGTGGGGGTATACTTCCAAACAGCATCCCCATGATCTTAAGAGGCCTCTGAAGGCAGACTCTCCCAAGAGTCCCCAGCTGAGTTTTGGCAGCCAGGTGTGCCACCCAGTGCTTATCACAGGTGTGTTCCAACTTGCTGGTGACTGTGCTGAAACTTACTGTTTCGTACATCTTTATGAGCCTGGATTCTGTCCAGCCTGGCTGCAGAGATGAGGGTTTAGGGATGTAGAGTCCATTGGATGGGGTGATGATGCAAACAAAGCTTCCCTGTGACCTAGATGGCACATCATTAAAGGAACCTCAAGGAAGAAGGATCTGGCCGCAGAGGGGGAGGCCATTAGAGCAGAGACACAGAGGAACTGGGGTCTCCCATTGGTGGGAACCCTCGTTTATAAGGCAGAGGGAGAGATGAATTTGCTAGGGAGTGAAGAGCAACACCCTTTGTGGCAGGGGGGGGGGGGTCAGAGAGCGGCTGAGTAGATGGCTGTGCAGTTGAGGAATAGGTTGGGGAGTAAAGAACAGTAGCTAGTCTACACCAGTAGGACACATGTGTCCATTGTAAGGGCCTGGTCACTCGTCAGGAGTAGGTTCTTTTCTGGGTGTCACAGTTAGGAAGGCTAAGGGACATGTTAGGGAATGGTGGCAGCATCTGACCAAAGGCTGTGGGACTCTAGCGGTTAGGAAAACAGTTACGCTGTCAGCAGGGACTTTAGGGTCTAGCCTGGGGATAACAGTTGGGTGGGGGCGGGCAGCATTGGGATAGGTGGGCTACATAGATCTCACTTACAATAGCAGCATCCTGGGAAGGGGAGGGAGAGGCAGGCAGTAGGTTATGGTCACTTCCAAACACAGGTGGTTTAGTGACCAAGAAGCAGGAGACACGGCAGTAGATGAGGCAAGCATGTCCTGAAAGAGAAATCATCCTGAAGTGACAGCCTCTGAAGCCTTGAATCTGGTGATTGTCCCTCACTAAGTTCTTCAACTTGGCTGAGTTGACCTACACCCGGGGAACTGGTGCTCTTAGGAACCAGCTTTGACAAGTCAGTATGCAAGTGGCTGGCTGTCCAGCTAGTGTTAGCACCCAGCACAAAGGGCCCAGTGACCATGTCACAGCCTTCTCCCAGCATGTCCCCCTAGTCTCCTGCTCTTGTCCACCCCTCTTGGCCCTGTACTTGGGGCCCACCTCAGCCTTATGTTTCATTAAGATCTGAGCGGACTTGGCATCTGAAGAACCCTGGAGTTGGGGGTTTTGTATGGGGTTTGGGCAACCCTTTTGAGAGGGTGGGCTCCCCCATTGGAGAGCTGGAAACATTCCAATGAGGATAACTCACCTGTCTGGTCAGGATGGCCGCCACATCTGTGACCTTCCTCTAGACTGAGTCAAGATCTGGGGATCCCTCAGTATCAGTGCTTATCCCGAGAACTCGGTTACTAAGGGAGGGAAACCAAGCAATTGTATTCCAGTACCTTCTAGCCTTCTGGGTTCTTTGTTAATACAGCAGGGGAACTGAACTTTAAGGACGGGTAAACAAAACAGATCTGCTTACTGTTCCCGACCATGCTTTTTACAGCATTCCAGTGTCTAGCAGGAGCCAAGGCCCATGGCTGAAACAGACAATGCTTCTTGCTGATTATTAGACAGCCGGCTGCAGGCCAGGCAAATAGTACCTCTGGATGGAAGCCTTGACCAAGGAGGCCTTGGGACCCTGCTGGGGAGCCAAGCCATCTTCTCAGCTGGGCAGACAGTGCTAGTTTCCATGTCCTGGCTCCAACTCCCAGACTCCCGACACTTCCACTTACCCTGGCATGTGTGGGCAAGGTTAAAGAGTCTCACTCTCTCTGTCTCTGTCTGTCTGTCTGTCTGTCTGTCTGTCTCCCCTCCCTCTCTCCCTCCCTCCTTGATTTCTCCCTTGACAAAGGTAGGTTGTGTTCACCAGTCTCTCAATAGCAGAGTCCTGTTGGCCCTTGCAGCAGGCCGTTCCTTTGCAGTCTGCTGAACTCCTGATCTCCAGCTCTTCATTTCCCAGGCACGGAACACGGCAGGAAGTAGCAGCTTCTTGCGTGCGAGTCACTAGGAAGGGATGACATCAGCCTCCCAGAGTCTCTGCTTCTCTGCATTCTTTATGGCCCCACAGATAACTTTGTTCAGGCCCAGCCCCCAAACCCTGCCTGTGTGCAAGCTCAGCACATTCCCTGCCCCAGGCAGAAAGCTTTGGAGAGGTCGATGACAGTCACTTTGGGGGTCACCATCATGCTGTCTCTACCTTGAGCCAGGCTGCCATTTCTCTCTGCCCAGATCTTTACATGAACATCCACCCTGTTCCCCTTTCTGAGAGGTGATATGCTAGGAGAATTCAAGCCTGTCCTAAGTGAGCAAAACCCCACAGGCTATGTAACCAGACAAGTTCTCCATCTCTCCACCATCATTGACTCCCTTGAAGGGAAGACAGCTGGTCTGGGGTATATGAAAAGGGTGCGTGGGGTAATGTTCACAGCTGTGCCTGTGCACTGCCATCAATAGATTTCAATGTATGTAGACCACACACACACACACACACACACACACCCCACCACCGCTGCCATCTTGTTTTCTTTCTTTGAGCGACCCTGGACTTTGGAACTCAGGTTTGAACTTGTCAATCACCTCCTTCATCCCTCTCCCCACCCTACATAAGGATAATGGATGCGATGGGGTTAGTCTTGTCTGCTGGTTTGGTCCTCTTTCTGTCTTGTGACTCAAGGCTCCTGGACATTTTCCTCAGCTCACCTGACTAAAAGTACCCCATGTTAAATATCATGGTTGATGCTGAGCCCTGGGTGGTTGTTGTTAAGACCTCTGTGGTATGCTGGCAAGCCTGACTCAGGCCTGTCTTGCTCAGTATCACTACTCTGAATGTCCCCAGATGCCACAGAAGCTGGGAAGAGTCCTTGTAGAAATAATGCTTAGAAACAAATATTTACAGTGCTCACAAAATCAATGTTATCACAAGTGCCCACCAAAGCAAGCTATTGATGACCTGTTAAAGGTTGGCTTACAGGGATACCCAGCCGTTCTGAACCTCGGAATGATCTGAGGGAGTCTTGGGAAATAAAGACACTGGCTCAGATAGAAGGGTCCACTTGGAGGAGTGGCCAGGCATGCCTGCTTGAGGATGGGTGTCCCCTCTTCCACAGGAGTGCATCTCGGTGAGGTTCCTTCACCGTTCACTGACGGTCTGCATTTCTGTGGACTCCTCGGGGCTTGTTCTGAGGTACCACTGGTGTGAGTCCATCTCCACACAGCTCCTTCCTCTGAGGAGGGAGGGGCAGACTAAGTGTCTTAAATCCTGGAAGAGTCAAAGTGAGCCTCCTCCTAGTTTCTCTTGCCCTCCAGGCTTGTAAGCAGCTGACAGACATGGCTCCTGTGCTGTCGTCTGTCACCCTGCTAGGGCCACCTTGCTGTTGAGTTCCAAGGCAACCTTTAAGAAACTCTTCCCTAAATGTTTCGTTGTTTTTTATTTGTTTGTTGTGATAGCTCTTCAGGCAGCGATCTCCTTTACTGCCTCAGGACTGTGGGCTGATGGGGCAAGATAGAGCTGTGAGAACCATGCTTGCAGGGAACTAAGGCTGGAACGTGAGAGGGACTTTCAAGTGTGTCATCCCGGCTCTTCTCCAACGGAGAGGGAAACCTCTTTCCTGTGGGTCAGGTGGCTGCTTTCTGCCCTGCAGCTCATGCCAGGGGGTGCCACTGAACCCCAGCATCTAGCCCAATGCCGGGCATAGGCAGTAAATGTTGGTTGAATGAATGACTTTTGAGATGGGCGGAGACATGTGTGCAATAGTGTGTGTGGGGGTTATCATGAGGATGGGATATAGGAGATAAAGGAGAGAGCCCCCCAGGGGATGGGAGCCCTGGCTTGCTGTGGCTATGATGTCTCCTCTCCTTCTACCCAGGCATCCTTCGAAGTGTCCGTGGAGGCTCGGAGCTGCCCCGGCAGACATACAGCTCAAGCATTCACCCTGCGGCCGGTGGGCTTCCGGGACAGTCTGCAGGTGGAAGTCACCTACAACTGCACCTGCGGCTGCAGCGCAGGGCTGGAGCCCAACAGTGCCAGATGCAGTGGGAATGGAACGTACGTCTGCGGGCTGTGTGAATGTGACCCCAATTACCTGGGCACCAGATGCGAGTGCCAGGAGGGGGAGAACCAGAGCAGTTACCAGAACCTGTGCCGAGAGGCAGAAGGCAAGCCTCTGTGCAGTGGCCGTGGAGAATGCAGCTGCAACCAGTGCTCCTGCTTTGAGAGTGAGTTCGGGAGGATCTACGGGCCCTTCTGCGAGTGTGACAGCTTTTCCTGCGCCAGGAACAAGGGCGTCCTGTGCTCAGGTAGGTCTCCGGCCACCACCTTTGCTCTGAGCCAGACCCGAGCCTGGATGCTGTGTGGACCCAGACTCTTTTCAGCATGGCGGTAGAAAAGAGTCATGGTCATGCCTGTGGCTGGCCTGGGAGAGACCAAGGACAAACCCTGCCTGCCACTGGCACAGGGTGGGTGTCCTTGTGTGGAATGTAGCATCAAGTCTGAGGGAGTCTGCTGTGGGTCGGTTCTGGCAGGACTCGCCTGCATAGTGCATCTGATGGGTGGGGCTTGGCCATGGAGGTAAATAAAGCATGAGGTAGGGGCAGGGGACATGTGGTGGCATAGCATTATGGGATGTTACCCATGGGAAGCACAAGTGTGTAGATGTTAGAGGAGAGGCGGCTTGCTGTAAGCAGAGCTCCTATGAGACAGGTTCGAACACACCTTGAGGATAGTGGAATTGAACGTTCGAAATTGTCGTGTCAAGTGCAGGACCTATGAGTGTCATGGGTGAAGGTCTGTGGAAAGACTGGAATCTGCGTGCGAGCTCTGTGACAGAGACCATCCCATCACCAGAGTGATGACACATTGGTGTTAGCTAGATGCTTCTGTCTAGGTTCATAGAAAAAGTGGGCTCAGGAGCTACAGGTGTGGAGTTGTGAGAAATGAAACTGAATGAAAGTACTCAGCACAAGTAGTGGCACAGAGGACGATACTGGCTCCCAGATGGGTCAGAGCCATGCCCCTGGGAGCTGGCAGTGCCAGGCTTAGCCCTTGGGTCCTTGGGCTGTGTTTAAAAAGCTCTGCATGGTGGGATGGAGCCTCTCCTCTCCTTAGCACAGCAGATGCACTGGCTGTATTAGTAGTATTTGGATGTGTTTCCCTCTTGAGTCTGGAGTTGGATATAACCCTTGGGAATGTTTTTGCTCCAGAATGCTGCTCAGCCCACGTTGCCCGGGATCAGATTTGACTGTGCAAATCCATCTGCACAGTTTAATAGCTTGTCTTGGACATTGTTTTTCCCATCTCTAAAACTGGCCCAACATTGCTTGTGTTTGCCCTCCTTTAAGAATGGAAGGAGACGATATAAACAAGGAGCCCGAGTGGGCACAGAGCCTAGCGGGCACAGGGCAGTTGGTACAGGATGTGTGAGTAGACCTCTGAAGGGAAAACAACATATTCTCTCATTTGCTGAGTGAATGCACTTTTTGACTCAGCCCCCAGAACCCCAGTTCTGAGTTACTATCTTACATTCTAGAGTTCTGCCAAAGCAAGTGTCTGAAAGCCCCCTTTGCCCATCTAACCCTGTGACCCTGAGGCTCTCATGGGCCATGGATTGAGAGACCAGAGGTGTACCAAGATCTAAAGCTCCCAGGCAAACAGTACAGTTAGCTCACTAACTCCCTAAGCTGGGGTGCACCCCCCCCCCAAACACACAAAAGTTACACTCAGCCCTTAAAGAGCACTTGGGAAATGGGAAGTTGATGGAGGTGTGGTCAGGTTGTCTGTGCTCTGTGGTGAGCCGGATTGATAGGGACCATCTGGTAAACCCATCAAGGGGCTTTTTTCTCCCTCACTATTTCACATGCACCCTCACCTCTGTGTTGTCAAGAGGACTGCTTTTTGAGAAAGCGGACGGTTTATTCTTCAGTCTAGAATGTACTGACTGGTAGACAGCAACGTTTAAAATCATCCATGCTTTCATCTCTCTGAGAATTTTTTCCCTAAGTTAGTATCTGTGTCTGGAAGTGATTTTGTGTCTCCTCATTCACCCTCCCTCTCCTCCAGATTACTGTAGTAAATTGCTGATTAGAACATTCTTGACTCTTCATTGTACATCCAACTAGATCCCTGCACTGTAAAAAGCCACACCAGTTGAAATGTGAAAGCACTCCCGGGTTTCCTGGAGAGAGGGGTTTCTGCACTTAGGTCATTGTTGGATCTGTTCATTTAAGACGAGCTTGAAGCAAGCGTGGTTCCAGATGGGGCTTTAATGCCACACGCTCCTGCAGGGAGGGGTACCTCATGCTTCTTGTCTCTCAGACCATCTGGCTCCTTCTGGACACAGCTAAGTGGTGCTGAGCAGTTCCTTCCTCCAGTTCTGGGTACCTTGGTCAGCCAGAGCTTCCGCTCTGGAGCTGCACACACTGGTTTAGGTTCTTGGGGGTGGCTGCTCTGTTGGGGTTTCGTGGGAGAGAAAGCCTATTTCTAAGCACTCTGCTCCTGAAGCTGCTGACTCAGGCTCTCAAACCATCAACCTCAGCATTCTCCGGCACTTCTCCTTACCCCTGGCCCCTGCAGCCCATCCTGGAAGTGGGTCATGTGGTTGAGGTCTGTCTTGGGGGGGAGGGGCTGAGCAGTATACTGGACGAAGTTGCCGGAGACTGTCAGGGCCAGGATCCATGGGGACACCCAGATAGCCTCCTTCCACTTATCTGGCTCTCCCCCTGTGGGCTTGCAGCCCTTGACCCCCACTGAGAGACAGGAGGAGGGAAAATACAAGAGACCTTTTGGGATAGATTTTCCATCATCAAAATGAGCAAGAAAGAGAGGAAGGCCAGGGAGCATGTGAGCAGTTGTAACTGTTCTTGCAACACATCATCACGGGACTGCATGTGCACCCAGGACTCTGGCTGTGCCTCTCCTCTGGTCTCTCGAAGCAGCAATTTTCAGAATAGTCCTGTCTGTCCCCAAACCATTTCCATGTGTAACGGGAGTTTTATGAGGCCCTTGGGAGGGCTTCTATTCTTCTGATTCTTGGAAAGGGTTGACCCTTCACAGTTGAGAAGAGATCCGGGTCTCTTCAGTTATTTTTTTTTTTTAATGCAGTAAAAGAGGCTTGCTTGGACTTTGTGCTTCTGGGTGACTCGTGTGCCCAACAGTCATCTCCTGGGCTCTAGGTCACGCTTTTATATGAAGCGGTTGAGATTTTACATCTAATAATCTGATGGCCAGCCTACCTCTTGGGTCTCATAGAATGAGAAATTTGAAATTGAACCTTTTTGGTCTTACGACTGTGAGGACCCCAAAGTACATTATCATAGGGTTGTATAATTCACACACCACCTTTGTTATGTGGTAGATAATGAGATCCCAAAGGAAACCTGTAGATCTTTCCCAGAGATGAAAAATGGAGCTTGACACTCAAGGCCAGAGCCAGCATCCAAGAACAGATGCTGGGTCTGCTGACATGTCTCAGGTGGACTTAAAACAGTTCTTCAGGCCTCTGTAGCTAAAAAGACTGTGATTAAGGGCTCAGTTCTTGGTTTCTTGCTTCTTACCAATGAAACACCATCCATGACAACATTATTCAGGTATGTCTAAAAGTATTTCTCAATCCACAGAGCTTACGTAGGGCTTCCAAATATAGCCTGTAAGGACAGCTAGTTTACATTAAAAAAAAAAAAAAAAAAAGGTAGGCTGGAGGGTGAGTGGCCGAAGCATGGAGAAGGGGACAATAGTGGGAACTATTTTTCCTCTTAAAGTAGCAGGGTCAGAGTTTGCAGATTGGCAGGTAAACTCAGGAGACTGGTGTGGGAGGCTAGCTCCCATCCTTTAAAGGGTTCCTATGAGGAGGAGAGAGGGATAAGAAAATGTTAGCTAGAAAGACAGAGAAGAGGAGAAAGACAGAAACACAAGATAGCCTCTGGAGGACCTGGATTAATATCCAACGGCCCCTTCTGTCTCTTCCAAAGCGCTTTTTATAACAATGCCAGGGGCGGGGCAAAAGACTTCCTCCTTGCTAGATCAAAGCACACCGCACAGCCAAGTGTAGACCCTTCCAAACACCTGGTAACCATGCCTGTGATCAAATCATCCCCTTACGCAGCCCTGCTGGGTAAAGTAAGCTCAGATTCTTGGACTTTAAGTAAGTTCTCTTTAGGAAACCTCTGTGGGTCTCCACAGAGTGAGTAAGAAATAAGACTCAAGTAAGTTGAGCTTAAATGTGAAGGGCTTTAAAGGCCAAGAAAAGAGTTACTGTGTAGTTAGTTCATGAGTAATAGACGTGCATAGCATGCCTACCACCAACCACCTCTCTCCCATCTGCTCTTGTCTCTGACCTGAGGCCAGAGCCCAGGGTTTATCAGGTCCCTCCCTTTTCTCTGGGTCCTTACCAACTACTGCCCAGAAACAGGGCATCAGTTTTAGCCACCACTGGTCATGAAGTATGCACTGACATTGACCTGAATGGAGTCTTCAGAGAGGAGCATCCTGAGAGGCTTCCCTGTCTCTGTGCCAGACGGCTGTCCCAGAGTCATCTCTGCAGGTAAATGAGATGCATATGCATGCATGCACCTGCATGAGGCCCTCCTGCCTACAAAATGACGTCACTATGACTTTAGTTTTATCTCTCCATTCTCATCTGTCACGCATGGAAATTGGATCACAAACTGTTGGCCCCAGATAGAAAGTATTTCGTGACACACCCCTCATGTCTGTGGTTCTTGATCACTCCTGTGTCTTCTAACTAGCTATCAACACACTACCACCACCCTCCCTACCAGCTTCACTATGAATTCAAGGAGGAGTTTACTCTCAGCCATTAAAAAGACCCAGAGCCATACTATAAATAATAAATAAGTAGAGGGTGATCAGAAATGTCAGAGCCGGGCAAGAGGTTGCACACCTTTAATCCTGGCACTCAGGCAGAGGCAAGTAACTCTGTGAGTTAAGGCCAGGTTGGTCTACATGGCAAATTCCAGACCATCCAGACCTACCATAATAAGACCCTGTCTCTTCAAAAAAAAAAAAAATTTTTTTTTTTGTTTATTTAACTTTATGTGTGTGTGCCTGTGTGTGTGCATTGGGTTCCCTGGAACTGGTGCTCTATATAGTTGTGAGCTGACATGTGGGTGCTGGGTCCTCTGCAAGAGCAGTAGCCTTCTTAACCACTGAACCATCTCAACAGCCACTAGAGAGTGACCCTGTCTTTAAAAAAAAGTATGGCTTGCCATTCTTACAGATTTCTTTAGAGATAGAATTTTCACACTCAAAATCAGTAGCCTGATGGACATTTCCTGAGGCATTGGTCACTGTTATATCTTCTGTGACTGCATTGCAATTTACATATTTTAGAAATACTTAAATACATTTACTACATATAATTGCCTTTACGTGTGTGTTTTAGGAAGATTTTTTTTTTTCCTTCTGGGTTTTGCTTGTCTTATTTCTCGCCATGAGATTGACCTGGAACTCAGAGCTCTCTGCCTCTGCCTCCCAGGTACTAGGATTACATGCATGCACCACTACACCCAGACTCTGTAACTCTTAACAGGACCAACCCACATGCAGCTTCTATGACAAATTCTTGAAGAGCACCTTTTCAATGAGCCAAGATTGAGGCATACTTAATCCCAAAAGGGCCCTCTGGATGGGAATGCCAATGTGGGCTTCGTGTGGAAACTCCGAGGAAATTCAGAATTTTTGCCACATATTTCCTCTTGTATGGAGAAACTCATTAATGGTTATATTAAAATGCTACCGTCAGAAATAAGAGTACACACATACAGAGACATGTGTGTGCTCACAGACACTCATAGACACACGTTTTCCAGAAAAGGAGTCCTCTTCTCAAATGGAAAACATTAGGTACTCTAGTAGCAGCTTTCTCGGGCTCAGGGTCCAGGTAATCTGGGTCTCTCCTGCTCGAGTCAGCCAGCCTCTGGCAGTTTGTGTCTAGAGGAAGCTGTCTGGGAAGGTCAGAGCTGAGTGGTCATAACCTGGTGCTGCTAAGGACATATCAGTGATGTCTCCCTCGGTGTCATTTTGTTTTAGGCATGTTACTACCTACTATTCAATAGGAATTTGTTATACATTATATATTGGTCGAGCGTTATATGCCGAGCGTTATATTCTGCATGAATGTCTTAAATTTTTGTTGCCTCTGGAATTTTCCACTGGGGTTGAAGAATGGGCATATAAAACATCACAAGCTTCTCCTTGCATCTTCTCATCTTCTGGATGCTTCTGTGAGTTTGAAAGATGAGAAGGGAGGTGGGGGGGATGTTCTGAGCACCTGCCTTGCTCCATGCTCTGAGCTCAGCTCTTGGGAATGGAGTTGTTGTACTGCTCAGGTCCTGTTTCCAGAAACTTCTTAACAGGTCACCAGTGATTCTGAAAGGGGAATGAGCTAAGCATTGGGTCTCCTGTCATCATGCTTTCCTCTCTGTTTAGAAAGGGAAGTATGCAAATAGACCTCATTCCCAGCACTCTGCCTTTGGTCAGGCCTGATCCGTAAGCTCATGAAGTGTGGCTTGAGAAGAACATAACGACATTTAATAAGCAAAAGATGCAAATAGGGAGACCATGAGGATACCAACGCTTAGCTGTCATGCAGGTATAGGTGCTGCTAGCCATTAAACATCATAGGACAATGGTGTTAGAAAACTGTCAACTCTTAAGTTGAGAAGTATGAGAGGCCTCTGGTGGTAGAAACAATTCTTCCTGGTGTCCCTTTCCTCTCCGTCTCAGGGGTTGAGCCAGAAGTTTTGTTTTGGTCCCGAGTTTGGGTACTCCAGTATTCTTGATTATTGGCAGGGGCACAGCAGGATCTGAGGGTGCCTTGTGTCCTTTGAGGTCTTGCTATATTGTCCAGGCTGATCTTACCCACTGGGCTCATGTAATCCTCCTGCTTCAACCTCTGGGCTAGCTAGCTGGGAGGTGTACGTCACTCTGTCTCACCTGCTGCGTGCAGTCCTTGAACGGTCTTTTGCGTTGTGGCCATTTCCTCCATGGTTTAGAATAGTTTCTACCCTTGCCCAAACCTCTGGATGCCTCCTTTAGCCCTCAAGGCCATCACCCTGGCATCTAGCCCACATTTCTAAGTCTTACCTAGTTAGTCTTTATCTTGGCCTAAATTTTAGGAACTCCTTTGTCTGTTTTCTTCAAGTGAGTCTCTCGAGCCAGATTCCATGGCTCGCAGCAGACCAGGGCTGAAGGACACACGCGGGCAAGGCACTGAACAAGGTACCCATTGTGTCATTCGTGACTCTCAGTTGAGGAAGGCACGGGGTGTTCCTCTCTGGGTTTGGCGGATGTCTGGCAGTTAATACTGATTGTGTTGGGCCCGCTTTCTGTAAGCGAACCTTTTTCAGCCTGGTCTTGTGAGGTGAGCAGCCACCAAGCTTATGGCGTTGTGCCTGCCCTGCCCAGACACTGTTGTACAATTATAAATCCTGCTGCCCAGGAGCTGAGGAGGATGCTGTGAGCCACACCCTCACTGAGTCTGGCCTCAGGCCTTGGTCCAGGAAGTCTCCCTCCCCTGACCCTAGAGGGTTCTTCTCTGACCAGCCGCCCTCTATCTGCTGCCTCAACCTGGCTCCTGGCAGCCAGGCTGCAGTGTGGCCCGCACAGAGGACATTTCAGACCCTTTCTGTCCGGTGACAAAGCTGTACCAGTCTCAGTGGCCAGTTTGGGGGTGGAACTGGGCAGTGGTTCACCAACTGCAGCCGTATGACAATTTTTCAGTGGTGTGACCAAGAGGGTGGTGAGTTCACACTCTCCAGATGTGGCCCGTATCTCCCCAAGATGTGGAGCTGGGGTCCCTCTGTTTCTTTTGGCGACAGCCTTCTGTTTCTCTTTCTGAGTCAGCACTCTTGGAACCTTGACAAGGACTGTGGTATATTTTACCCAGCAGTTTGCAACTGGAAAGGAGAGTTCATTAAAGAATATAGGGTTTGTTTTTTTTTTTTTTTTTTTTCATCTTTCCTTTACTGCCATAATCTCCTCAGGACAGAGAGCTGGCCCAGAAGTCAGGCCCTTTCCTTGCGTTCCTCATGGATGATAATACTATCATCATGGACCTTAGGGGCCAAGGCCAGGAAGGCCATGGTATTCTTTGAGGGGCTCTGTGGCATTGGCAATGGAGTCTTAGCTTCCAGGACAGTGCTGTGATAGCAAAGTATTGTGGGAGTTTATAGAAACTTACCTTAAAGCAGTTCCACCCTGTTTTTGCCATGGTGACCGTCGTTTGCTCCCCAGACATGGACATGTGGTGCAGACACATGAAAAGCAGAGGGTGAGAGCCACCCATGGGGACACACCATCAGCCAGCAGTAGTGGGACTGGTTTGTCAACAGTAAGCCAAGGACAGAGAAGTGGCTGGCCCAGAGGCCAAGAGTGAGTCACTGTGTGACTGCCAGTTGATGTGTGTGCTGGGAAATTGGAACATTGTATAGGAACAAATGGGGGGGGGGGAGCCTGTGATTTCTGTTTGACAGAAAGGAAGGAGAATCCTCAGTTCTCTTCTTGATGGTACCTCCAAAGCCTCTGGATTTCATGGATGTCTGTTGATAATTTGAACTATCTCAAGAGTCATGTCAAAGTATGTAGTGGTAATTGGTGTTTAGTAATGTCACTTTCTTTTCTTTTTTTAATTTTTAGTAAGTGTGTGTGGTTTTTTTTTTTATTTATTTTATTTCATGTGCATTGGTGTTTTCGCCTTCACTGGAGTTACAGAGAGTTGTAAGCTGCCATGTGAGTGCTGGGAATTGAACCCGGGTCCTCTGGAAGACCAATCCTCTGGAAAAACCAATCAGTGCTCTTAACCACTGAGCCATCTCTCCAGCCCTATGTGCATTGGTATTTTGCCATGGGTGTCAGGTCCCCTGGAACTGGAGTTACAGATAGTTGTGAGCTGCCATGTGGGTGCTGGGAATTGAACCTGGGCCCATCTGGAAGAGCAGTCAGTTCTCTTAAACACTCAATAATGTCACTCCCCCCCCCCCCCGCAACAGGATTTCTTTTTGTAGTTTTTGGTGACTGTCCTGGATCTTGGTTTGTAGACCAGGCTGGCCTCGAACTCACAGAGATCCACCTGGCTCTGCCTCCTGAGTGCTGGGATTAAAGGCATGGGCCACCATCACCTGGATGTCACTTTCTTAATGTTCACCATTGGGAATGTCTTTCCCCAGGCCTTTAGGTGTGTCCAGCCATCAGCAGCACATTTTCAATGTCCTCTGAGGGCCAGAAGCCATGCCAGACAGTGGTCACACACAAATACAAGTTTATCAGTGTGTGGGCTGATGGGATAAAAAACACAAACCGCTAAGTATTACACTCTCCCGTGAGTAAGTCAACTGTTTGGGTTTTGTGAGCCAGGGTTCCAGTGCACATCTCTTATTGGCCTGAAATGCACTGTTTAGGCCAGGCTGGCCTCAAAACTGCGTTGACCCCCCCTGCCTCTGCCAACTGAGTGCCGAGAATACAGGTATCTGCCACCATGTCTGACTGTGGTCAGCTTTCAGACATATTCCAGTCTGAAGGGAGGAAGAGAAAGGAGGAGGGAGGGAGGGAGGGAGGGAGGGAGGGAGGAGGGAAGGAGAGGGGGGTGGGAGAGGGGGAGGAGGATGAGACAATGACCATGAAAGTCAGAAAAGAAAAGCACAGCATGTTTCTCAGAACAGTTGTGCAAAGGGGCTGTCTCCACTGGTCGCCTCCCCTTCAGCCCTGAACTCAGTCCCATTTGGGCTCAGCCGTCATCTCCTTCACCAGTGTCCTCTTTTCCTGCCTTTAGCTTCCTCTAGCCAGCTGCCAGGGTTCTCTGGGGCTCACCCTCTGGGGTACCTCCAGCAACCCTAGATTGCTCAGCCGCACACACGCCCTCCTGAGTTCTGGGAGCTTCTTGCAAGCCTGTACTCTAGTATGACCCCGCTGAACTCTGTTCTTCCTCCCAGCCAGGCTCTCCCAGGTGTCTTTGTCTCCTCTTTGGGTCTTCCAGTGTGAGGCAGAAGCCTAGCCGCTGCCCTGTGTCCCGCTTTCTCCCCAACCTTCCCATCCGTCTGCCTTGACCTTTCCTACTCCTTTGAAGTCTGTTCCTCCCCCTCTGCTGCTACCCAGCGTGTGTGCAGTCCACACCGCAGCCAGAGTGATGATGGTTCCAACGTGAGACTCCACATGTGTCCAGACTCTTAGCGGCTGGCCAGACCCTGTGATGCCTAAAGACACAGGCAGGTGAAGGACCCCAGGGGGAGTGGAGGGAGTCAGGTGGCAGGCTTCCTTGCAGGTGGTGCATGAGGTGGACATGCAGGTGTTATATTCCGAGGAAAAGCAGCTGCTGTCTCTTAAGCAGAAGAGTGTAGTTCTGCCTGGTTCATATTACAGTTGAGATCACAGAGGGCAGTACCCCGGAAGCAGGGGCAGACACAGGATGGAAACTGGGAGAGGGCATGGTATTCTGGGAAGCTCGGGTCCTCTAGGTCATAGGAGTTCCTCCTCAGGCAGCTTGGCCCCGAAGGATCAAGTGATGCCCCTGCCGGGTCCTAAGCAGCTGCCTCACCCCACCCCCCCCCCCACCCCTAAGGACCCCCAGCTTAACTGTTCTCTGTCTCTCACAGGTTCACTGTCTTCCCACCTTCCCCTCCCAGCTGCCTGCTGTCTTTCTGAAACTTCAGATTCCCCTCTGAAATTGCTGCTAACTTCTACCTCAGATGCCCTCCCTCCTCCGTTCTCTCTAAACATGAGATTAATGGAGGCCAGTCCCCCACCCCCCACTTCCAGCCTGTCACACACCAGCAGCAGCTGTGGTGATAACTCTGCCACCACCAATTCTGTTCAACAGAGAAGATAAGCAAGGCCAAGGCTGACTTGGTGCCTCTGGTGGAATGAGCCGGGTTTGTGCATGAGGCTACACCATCTTCATGATATCATACCTTGAACCCCTTAGGGCCAACCTGGTCTATATAGTGAGTTCCAGGCTAGCCAGGGCTAAATAATGAGACACTATTTTAAACAGACAAACAAACAAACAAAAAGTATAGAGTCCTATAGCCAAGTGTTCTACCTCTGAACTCTATCCCAGATCTAGAGAATAGACTCCAGAGTCAAACAAATGTGGTTCGTATCCCCGCCATCTGCCTACTGTGTAGCTTTGGTGAACTTACTTGACCTCTCTGTTTTTCGGTTCCCATACCTGTTAAAATGACGAGCAATAACTGTACTCACTTACATGGAGTTACTGGGTAGACTAAGGTGGTTTGTGTACATTGGTTATAGTGATGTAGCTCCCTCCACTAGGCCCACACTGTCCCAATAGTGCCGCCCTGGAGAACAAGCCTTAAACACAAGCACCTTGGGGGCACGGTCCAGGTGTGGCACTGGCTGATTGCCAGAGTTCAGTCATCTGTTCTGAGATTTCTGTGGCCTCATCTAAGCGGGATTAGATGTCACAGCAAACTGTCCACCTCTGTTACGTGCTCACAAAGCCTTCCCCCACCCTGCAAGGTAGACAGGCACCCTCTCTCTCTCTTACTGTGGAAGGCAGTGGTCTGGCCAGGCCAGCAAGTGAGTGTTGAGATTGCTAAAGACATGGGCCAGGGCTCTTTCAGTGAGGCTGGCTTAAGCCAGCCACGCTGTGCATCCCTATGGGAAGGGCTGCCCTGAGCTCAGGAGACCTTGGTGAGGAAACAATGCTGCCAGCTGTTTATCTCCTTGCAGCTAAGAGCCCTGTGAGGGAGCTGGAAAGATAACTCTAGCCTGTTTGTCAACAGAGAACCAGGAATAGTGTATCTTCGGAGGGATTTCCCCTTTCTGTTCTAAGTCCCAGATGGAGTCCTGGGTGTGTGTCTAGGCATAGTCAATCCACCTAGAAGACTTCACACAGCCTGGCATCAGAGTGCCCAGGATGCCTGGGGGGGGGGGGGCTTCCCACTCTTCCTTCCCACAGGCACAGAGGGAGACTGTGGGCCCTGGCTTGGGGTCTTGCAGACACGCACGCACCCATAGCACATAAAGTGACCACCTTGGTTCCCTGTTCTCATGAGAGTTGCTGGAGCCCTCCACCTTGGCCGAAGGTGTTGCTCAGACGTCTGGAACGGAAGTGAGGCTGGACTTGGGATGTTACCCCCGAAGGGCCAGGTCCTCCAGCACACATATTCCTTCTATTTCTTTAACCACTTCCTGTATACGGGCCTGTTCTGAGGCCAAGGAGGACTGTGGGAGATTGGAAGCTGAGGCACAGCTGTGGCAGAGAGGGCTTGAGAGTGGGAAGGCGACCTCGGCCTCAGAGCTGTGAGGAGAGAAGAGGCAGGCGCACCCACGGCGGGGAAGGAGGAGTGGGTTTGTATACACATGAGGGTGGGATGGGAAGGAGGGGGAGGGGGACCTTGAAGAGAAGGGACACTTCCAGGCTGAGGGCCATCTTCCCTTCAGCCTTCCCACAGCCAGAATGGAGGAGGGAGCCGGTGGATTCCAGAACCAGACAGGAGCTGGCTCTGAAGGTTGTGACTTCTGCCTGAGACTCTTTGGAATTGAGCATAGGAAGACGAGACCCATCCTCGGTTCTCTCCATCAAGCTGGCCCACTGTCTCCCAGCCTGTGGGTGAAGTAGAGCAGGAGCTTCTTTTGTGGGCCTGCCTCCAGGGTCAGGCTAGCAGCCTGACTTGCCTCCCTTTGCTGATTCAAAGTTTATCCTCGAGTTGGAATATGCTGGTGTTGAGGACACTGGGGACCTACCTCCCCCGGCAGGGCTCAGTTGGCCTTTGTGTTGGGAGGTACTCCATCTAGACTCCTGGCCGGGGTCCAGCAGTTCCACCAGGCCCTGGCACCGGCAGGCAGCATGGGCACTTGGTCCCGGGCATTGCTGCCTCAGCTTGGGTGTGGACCAGGTAATCCGTGGGAACATCCAGCTTCGCAGGCCTTTGATCAGATTGGCAGGAAGCCTTCCTCCTGTGCTGCCATGACAATCGGGACGAGGAAGCTGGCGTCTCCTGAATGCCAAGCATGCTGAGGTGTTTTATACAGGTTGGCTTACCTCACTGGGCTACCTAGTGCAGAGGCATTTCTACTAGCCTCTCTTAGAAATAAGAAGCCAAGGTATGAGGCTTCAGTGCCAGCAGATTGGGGGGTGGGGAACGCAGGCTAGAGTCTGATCCCAGAATCCTGCTGACCACGGCGTCAAGTTCTAGATGTTTCATTGTGTTTCCCTCTTGTCTTCCATGGCCAGCCTCAGCCTTGGAAATCCCGCCCTTGCTTGTCCTGAGTCTGATGTCTCTGTGAGCATAGTGGGCTAGGGAATCTGGGCAGCGCCTCCGCTCTGCTTAGGAATGCCTCTGCCCGGCTTTCAGATCCTCTTCCGGTCTTGTCACTGACATGTCCCCCCACCCCACACCCCACCCCCGCCCCATCTCCTGAAGTCCTTGGTGCCTGCCTCCTAGCTTTCTCTTCTGTCTGAGCCCCCCTGTTCGGAGCAGGCAGTTCTGCCTTTCATTTCCAGAGCATTGCCACAAAGCGTCATTTTTCACTGACAGGAAAGGAAACACCATCGGAGTGTTTAGAGACTTGTCCAAGTTCACAGTATACAGAGAGGATTTGCATGTGGTCCAGCCCAAACCCCTCCAGCGTTCCACGATGCGCTCTCCTCATTATCTTCAGCTCCGCCCCTCTGGGCATCTCACAGAGGCACAGGCATGGCCTCCGTCTTTTCCTTTCCTGCCAGGCTGTGATTTCCTTCAGAGTTCGGTTTCCTAAGTTTCCCTCTTTTGGAAGAATGCTCTGCAGTCCTCACGCTTGCTTCCCATCCCATCCTCTTCAGCTTGCCTGCAGCCGGTCTCTGTGCTCACAGCCCCACATGCTCGCCTGCCTGCTGGACCTTGTCCTGGGACCCCATTAGCACACTCACGCACCCCCGCTTGACCTTCTTCACCTCCATGAAGCATTGATGCTAAGCTTCCTCTCGCCGGCTCCTTGGCCGTCTAGACCTCTGCCTCCCCACCTCCAGCTCAGGCCTCTGAATAGCCAATATTCTGCTTGGTAAAAGCAGCAGGAAGACTTGGCCTGCAGCCCACACAAGCACTGTTTTGTGAATTCTGTAGAGCTGAATTTCTGTATAAATAGGCACATTTACAACTTCCTGTCCATTTAGCTGCCCATCATCCTGACAGGGGAGGCGCTGATCATAAGTTACATGTGTAGCAATTCATGGCAGTGCTGGCACTGTCAAGTATCCCCTCTCTGCGTGTGATGGAAACATCATATTTATGTCTGCCTGATAGTGAATAGGTGTCATTGAATTCAGGGCCCTCTGTCCTGATAGCGTTATCATTCGGCTTGATTTTGAGGAAGAAGCCTCACGTTAGGTCCTCTGGGCCCTCTTTATCACTGGTGATTGATGGTTATTGATCCTGGGAGCAGGGGCCAAATGCTGCTTGTCATTTTAATACACACATTCCTAGGGCGCTAGGGGAGGGCAAAGCTGCGCAGATCCGAAGATGTGGAAGATGTCTGAGAACAGATGTTGGAATAGATCAGACCTGTGGGTCCAGATTCTTTTCAAGTTACACTTCCTAAAGGAGACTGGAAGACTTGAAGCCAAGATGACAAGTAGTTACCAGTTAACCTGCTTTGTAGCCCTGTGCTGTGGGCTCTGGGGCCCTCCTCCCTGGGAAAGATCCCTATTATTAGATAGAATGACAGCCTGTGTGAAGGAGGACACAGTGGCCGATGCCACATCTTCACCAAGTGCTTTTAGCTTTCATGTGTGATATGTGGTGCTGGGGATGGAAGCCCAGGCCCTGTGCATGTTGGGCAAGGCCTGTACCACCAAACCGCACACCCCCCCCCCCCCAGCTCTTTTGCTGTCTTTAAAAGGCAATGAGCAGCCAAGGGGTCACCAAACTGTAACTATTCGAGTCTCTACTGGGGACAAGACTCCCTTAAGGACATGAGTGATGGTGGCCTCCATGGTGTCACCAAGTACAGGCGTTGACAGTAATTTCTTGCTTGGGTTTCTTTGAGTTTGCTTTGGAATCCTCAAATACTGGAAGCCCAAAAGCCACGTGTGGGGATTTTCTGTGTCCCACAGCCCCTCCACTACCATTGCCAGCCCTCTCCCAGGTTGGCTGGACTCTTCACACTCTGTCTGACTTCACAGCTGCTTTTTTTTGCTTATCATGTCCACACTGTACTGGGGTGGGGGACGCCTTCGGGACACATTGGGTCTCTGGTGGGTCTTGTTCCTTCCAAGAGCCATGGTGGCCTCTCCTGTATCGCCAGCATCCCCCGGCTCTTGCTCTCTGGATCTGGAGCCCACTCAGCTACAGTAACCTTGGGCTGGGTGTTTGAGTTCTAAGACCTGCAGGATATCAGACGTGCTCACAAGCAAGTGGGGCTTCCTTGCTGCTCAGCCATCATGGTGAGAATACAGAGGCTCCACGAGCCTCTGCTAAGAGTGCCCGTCCTATAGCAAGATGACCTTTGTGTGTGGATGTTTGGTCACCAGAAAATCAAGACTTCCCTACTTTTAGCACACACATTGGGTTTCAAACCCAGCCCTGCCTTGGAGCAATGCACACCTCCAAAACTCTGAGATCTTGGGATGCTGTTTGAAATTACGTGTGGGTCACTATCTAATGCTGCCAAGCACAGAGGCAGAAAGGAAACAGTGTATCCTCAAGGAAACGGCTGCTAGTGCTGGGAAGTGTCGCACCAGTCATGCCTCCTGTGACTCTTACTTACACCCTTGCTTTATGGAAGGTTGTGATGTGTGAGCTATTGGAGCGTGTCAGAACCATATTGTATAATTGTTCCCTGGCTAAACCTGGTGATGCATACAGCTAACTTGGGAGATGGAGGCAGGAGGATCAGGACTCCAAGGGCAGCCTGGACTATAGTGTGAATTCAAGGCAGCTTGGGTAACATAGTGAAAGCCTGTCTTAGATTAGACAATGAAAAATGAAGCTCTCTCCTAAGGTAGACTCTGAAGGGCATTAAAAATATATATACATGATGAATGGGTAGATATGCTGAAGCCATATGTGGTACCCACTGGCAGAGTATGGGAGGTAAGTGTGTGGATGTCCACAGCAAAGTCTTTGCCTTTTCTGCAGGTTTCCCATAATGAAATGTTGAGCAAAAGGTTGCCTTTAGCCATGAACCACTTGAATTTAATTTGACTAACACAGTCCTGGGGGTGAGAGCGAGAGGCAGGGGTTGTGTATGGTGGATCCATTTCATCTTTGAAGACTCCTGTGGGTTGGGTTGCCATTGTTCAGGTCACAGGCTGGTGGAGAGACAGTGGTCATCCTGAACCCCCCTAGTCTGCGACCTTGTAGGGGCACTTTCCTGTGGCATCCACATCACATGCCAGCTCCTGTGTGGTGTGAGATGCATTCCTCAGCCTCCTCCTGGCCTGCCTGCCTGGCATTCTTCCCTTCCCAGAGGCCTGGCCATATGCCTCAGCAAGCACCGCCGATGAAATGCTCTGTGGCTCGGAGCCGCAGGGTGAGTGGAGAGGCTGTCGTGTGAAGGAGGGTTAGGACACGGGGACACTCCAGATGGTCCCCTTGTCCCTTGCAGGTGGTGGGCACTGCAGAGCACATGAGCCAGAAGAAGAGGACCAGGAATTTGAGTGACTGATAAAGAGTCTTTCCAAAGTTAGGTCCTAACCTATATTATAGACGGGATTCGTTAGTGATCAGGAGCATGCTGGGTTCCAGGGTCAGAATAACTGACTCCAAAATGCAGGCGAACACACTGAGCCCCACCACGACAACGCCCAAAGCTGCGCTCTCCAGTCTTGGACTCATCTATGGGTGGAGACTCAGTTCGTGCAAACTCCTGGTTTTCTCGATGTCAGCCTTAGCGACAGGGTACCAGGAGGAAGATGTGCCGCTAAAACAGTCAACTTTTTACCATGAGCCATTTAGCGGGTGGAGAGATGGCTCAGTGGTTAAGAGCACCTGCTGTTCTCGAAGAACTAGAGTTCGGTTCCCAGCTGCCATGTCCAGCTCTGAGGGATCCGTTACCCTCTTCTGGATCCGTGGACTCCCATCCACATACGCACCTAACCACACACAGAGACACACGAATAAAAATAAGTCTTTGGAAAAGTGAGCCATTTGTAGCACTGGTTAATTTCGATCCCCAGAGAACCAAGGACACAGCTTGTGTCTGTGCTTTTCAGGACACTCACGGTTGTGCCCAGCAGGTACTCACACAAGGATGCTGCTGCCCCTGATGCCCGTGGAACCTTGAGACCGCGCCTCCCTGTACCAAACAGCTATCTACAATAGCAATGTTTATGTTTTGAAGGAGTGCATTTGCCTAGGCATCTAGCAAGCAGTAAGTGGCATATAGATAGCAAAAACCTCAAATTGGGCACTTAAACCATCCAACAGCGATGGCTGGAGGAGCCTGATGGCAAGCAAACATCATCAGATCTGCCTAGACTTCCTATGGAGAGTCCCAGGCAGAGCAGAGTGCTCTCTGGGGATGTGCTTGCACTTCTCCCCACCACGGGCATTTTTATACCACGGGGCAAACAGTAGTAACCTCTGTTGGAGACGGTTGACCTTCCAACTGTTCTCAAGGGCCCAGTGTCCGAAATACCCTTAGCTATTTGCTGTCCCAGGGCCAGGGGGCCAGCCTGCTCAGGACATTTTCAGAGGACGTTTGAAATACACATGCGCCTGTTCTCAAGAGCCTGCTTTTTGCAAGCACATGGCCGTTTGCCAATATACTTTCCTTTCTATTACACCTCCTCCCTGCCAGGCTGGGGACAGGACCCCTCCAGCAAGAACTAGGTTGTCCCCAGTAGGTTCTCATGATGGCTGAGCCTGCTCTGGGAGGCAGTGGAGTTAGGAGTTCAGACCAAGGACACTGGGCTGACTCCCTCTCCTGCAACTGGCTGAGTGACCTTCCGTGAGCTGTTTCTTCTATGTGTCAGTTTCATCTCTGCCTCGTGGGTTACTGTGAGGACGGATGGAGCAGACAACACCACATGGGTGCCAGACATGGATACAAGAGTGCCAGTGAGGGCTCAGGCTCCGCAGCCCTCTGTCTGGAGACGGCAGGGCCCCGGGGCCAGAGTCAGAAGTCAGCATCTCACTAGGACTCCGGAAGCATGGCTATGCTTGGTTTTGGTCGGGCCTGTATTAAATCACCATATGTTTTGTGCATTCCAGCAGTCTGGATCTATTCTCCTAGAGCGCTGGAGGTCAGACAGCTGAGTTTGTTTGCCCTGGCTGGTCCGAGTGCCTGCATGGTTGTATTCCCTCACAGCCCTAGAGGTGCTAGGTTCTTCCAGCTTCTGGGCTGTCTTCCTTGCATTTCTTGGTTATCGTCTTCAAAGCCAGCTGCCAGGTGTCTTGGTTCCGTTGTCCCCTAGCCACCTCCTGTCGTCACCCACTGCCCCCCACCCCTGCGCTCCTGTTGTAAGGACCCTGTTGCTTGGTTTAGGGTCCAGCTAGACCGTCCAGAAGAGGCTGCCCTGCTTCATCTCATCTGTAGCTTGGCCTTTTGACATTCTGTTTCTGGCGTGGACATGCCAGGGAACTATCTTCACATATCACCAGAACCAGGAAGCTTTTCTGGTTTTGTGTCATGACTTGGCCAGGGTCTGACCAATCGAAGCACCGTGCATATTATCCTGTGGCATCACCAGGCCCTCTTTGGCTCTGAGGACAAAGCCAGTATCCCATTCTCTGTGGGATTCCTCACCCTGGCACATGGCAGGCCCTGTATGTGCTCATATATAAAGACCAGCAAGCCGGGCAGTGGTGGCACACGCCTTTAATCCCAGCACTCGGGAGGCAGAGGCAGGTGGACCTCTGTGAGTTCGAGGCCAGCCTGATCTACAAAGTGAGTTCCAGGACAGGCTCCAAAACTACACAGAGGGCCCCTGTCTCGAAACAAAACAAAAACAAACAAAAAAAGGACCAGCAAGCCCTGACTGATATATGTGTGTATGTGTCCGCCCTTTTAGGCCATGGCGAGTGTCACTGTGGAGAATGCAAGTGCCACGCAGGTTACATTGGGGACAATTGTAACTGCTCGACAGACATCAGTGCATGCCGGGCCAAGGATGGGCAGATCTGCAGTGACCGTGGCCGCTGCGTCTGTGGGCAGTGCCAGTGTACAGAGCCCGGAGCCTTTGGGGAGACATGTGAGAAGTGCCCAACCTGCCCAGATGCTTGCAGCTCCAAGAGGTAAGGGCCTGCTCTTCCGCCCTCACCCCAAGCCTGTCTTTCACCAGGCAGCCCTCCCCTGATGGCCTCTTGTGCCTGCGGCCAAACCTCCTACCTACACACAGGCTACTGACCCAAACTTGTCCTAACAGTCACCAGAATAATGGCCATGAAATGCTGGGTGTATGTCTGGGTGGCGGGGTAGGGATGGGTGGGGGAAAAAAGTAAAACAGTTCACAAAAACACAAGATCACTGATCCATTCTAAGCACGTTTAGAGATTTCAGAGTGATGGTTAAATAAGATGAAACGGGTGCCGGGTCTGGACAAAAACAGAGCCTCGGGTATGCCATCATCCTGTGTTCTCAGAAGGGAAGGCGGTGTACGCTCTTTCCCCAACGACTTTGATCCCCTGCAGAACATCTCCCAAACAATGCTTCGTGGACCAGGCCTGTGGGAACCGCTGCATTAAACAACCCGCCATCAGGAGGCAAATAGGATGGAAAGGCACCGACCCAGATAGGGATGCCTGAAGCGAGTGCTTTGGGATTTTTCTGCTCTATTTATGCTGCTAATAGAGTAACGCTCGCTGAATGTAGAGCTTGTCTAGGCTACTGTCACTGGCTCGGCCCAGAGTCAGGTCACACACATCCTGATGACCATCCTGGGACCCTGCTCTTCACGCCCACCACCAGGTTGCCACAGAGGTCAGTTGCAAGAGTCTCAAGACAAGGTGCTGCCTGGGGCACAGGCGTGACATTGGCTGTCTGACCTTGCTGGAAAACAGCTGTGTCATCCTGGGTGCTGAAGAGCTGGGGATGGGGGGGGGGGGGGGGAGGGGAAGGAGCTGGGCACCACGCAGAAACACCGGCAGAAACAGGCAGTGTTACTCTTTGGCAGAGCAGCACAAGTGTGTGATTTTCTTCTGGCACATTTCCCTGCTAACGTCTGGCCCAGGCTGATAATGAAGTGAGTTCATGCTCTCGGAGTGGCTTGACCCTCCCTGGCTGGGCGCCCCCAGACAACCCTACGCACAGGCAACTGAACCTGCCTATAGATTTCGAGACAAGATAGGCAGGGAGTGGCCCAGACACCATGCCTGTATGGGTGGCATGACAGGCCTAGTCAGCATGTTGTGTCCAAGGGACCCCCTGGCCCCACAGTTCCCAGCAGATCCTGGGGAGTCTTGCTCCCACTGCTTAGGGCACACGAGGCTGATGGGGAGTGGGCCACGCAGGGGCAGTACAGGGAGTCAGGAAAAGGAGCTCGGTCTATCTTCCTGTGGAGCCGCAGGCAATGTGGGGTTGTCTTGGGGGCAGTTAAGAGGCCTCAGGGAAAACCAGTCCTTGCTTTTTAAATATCTGAAGAGCTTGAAACGCCCAAAGATAGAGACTGGCCCTTCTCATCCATCCCAGGACCACACTGACCTTCTGTGTCTTTCACAGCCTAATGGAATTTTTTTCTTTTTCTTTATTTCTTTCTTTTGACAAAGTTCTTTTGATAATGAAATTTTAGGCCATTTTTCCTGCTTTCTGTTTTCTGAGAGGTTTTTGAATACTTTAGTCCTTCATCCCTTGTGTTCTAGAACTAACCAAACACACCCTTCACTTTGGTGAGGTCACACTCGGCTCCAGCTGATTTTAATTAGCAAGCCTTGCACAAAATCTCCAAGCGGCTTGTTTTTGTAAAGGGGCAGACGTGCTTTTAATACATAACTACAGTTCAGCCTGAGTTCTGGGGATATGGGGGTGGGGGTGGGGGCTCAGATCTAGGCCGCTGTATCCACGTGGGTTGTATGGAGTGTGTCCTAGAAGTGACCTGGAGTTGTGGTGATACATGCAGCAGACAGAGCATCTGGGGGCGGGGAGGTGGGGGTCATTTCAGCCAACCGGAAACAGGCATCCTGTTTGCCATGTGTTGATCCTGGAGACTGGCAGGAGGTCCAGCAAGGGTCAGCATGAGTGACCAGAGATGGAGCCACCACCCCTTTCTGGCCCCAGGCCAAGCCTGTCTACCCTGAGGGGTGGGGGTGGGAGTGAAGGAAGGATCCAGCAGGACAGGAGACAGATATAAGCCTTACTGCCTGGCTCCAACTCTAGAGTGTCTGTGAGATCAGCCCAAAGAGAGAAGGATATGCCGACTCTGGAGTAGATTCCTAAGCATGTCGGTGTCCTCTCGAGAAAGTCACAGCGCTCTCTCTCTCTCTCTCTCCATGATCTACCCACAGTCCATTCCTTGTCAGTGTCCAGAGGGTAGTCAGAGCGTGTCTGGGAGGCAGGACACTGAGAGGGGCCCTGATCTGCTTCTCCTCTTCCTGATGTCTTGGCTTCCTCTGTAGAGTGGCCCTGCAGTATGATGGAGAGCCCTGCACTATCAGGGAACTTTCTAGACACCCAGCTCTTCTGGTCCCCTGTGGGGTAAGCAGGGTGACCTGCCCCCTTGTGGCTGGGGTTTTGTGGGGTTACCCCTCACTCCAGGGTCACAGCGCCTCCTGTATACCAGGCTCTAGAATCCCCACTCCATCCTTAGACTTCCGAGTACCGCTTCCCCAGAGCTCTGAGACCTGCTGTCCCCTGGGCTGCTTGACGGTACCCGTGCTAGCGTGGAGTTTGCTTTTCCTGTGGCACCACCCTGGTCCTGCCAAGGAGGACCAAGAGGTCCCTCCTCTCTCACACACTTTTAACAGTGGCTTGGCTGAGGCCTGGCTTCCCTCTTGTTTCCCCCAAGTTTTCTATTCTGATGCAACCCCAGAATGTAATAATTGGGGGCTGGAGAGATGGCTCCGCGGTTAAGAGCACTGGCTGCTCTTCCAGAGGACCTGGGTTCAATTCTCAGCACCCACATGGCAGCTCACAGCTGTCTTTAACTTCTGTTGCAGGAGATCGGCTGCCCTCATACAGACACACCTGCAGGCAAAGCACCAATGCACATGAAATAAAAATTTTTAAAACATTTAATAACTGTTCAACAGGGTATTGTAATTAAGCATCTTCACATGCAGTCACCCAAAGGTGGAATGTGGCGGGGGGGGGGGGGGGCGGCGGTGCGGGACTAAGAAGGCCTCTTTTTGACTCCTCATCCATTTTCTAGAGAAGGTCTCTGTTATAAAATGTATCAGCTTTAGTGTAGACCAATTATCAGGTAAGTGGCCAGCATGCCCTGAAGGACGCTGGCAGGTGGACACGTGTGGGAATTGGGAGGGGGTGGGAGCCCAAGGTGCCCAGACAGTGATGATCAGTCCTTCCAGGCATTGGACTTGCCAGGAAGCCCCATCCTAGAGGTTGGCTCTGAGGGTGCAGTGGAGCCCAGGCACCAAGGCTTACTGCTAAAAGTCCTTTGGAGAGGACATGTTACAGAATCTTGTCTAGAGAGTGACACATGGGAATACTAAGATTGGGGTAACACAGGGGCTTCACATGCTGGCCCCAGGAATGTGGAGGCACTCCCAAGGGCCAGGAGTAGTTATTATTCCCTGAGCTGACTCCTTGGCCAGTTCACGTAGCAGGGTGCAGATTTGGTTCCCGCTGTCAGAATTGCGAAGGCCTGCAAGCTGGCAAATTGACTTGTGTATATCAGTTATGTCTCTAAACTCACACATATCTCTCTGAGACCCTGGGGCTTCCCTTTAACACCAGCGAGATGTCAGAGCATCATGCCCCCAAAGGCAGACTTCAGGAGTGCGGCTGAGCCTTTGGGACATTACCCAGCAGCTAATGACCACATTGATTTTCTCAGAGACTGTGTAGAGTGCTTGCTGCTTCACTCGGGGAAACCTGACAACCAGACCTGCCACCACCAGTGCAAAGACGAGGTGATCACGTGGGTCGATGCCATCGGTGAGTTCTCTGGGTAACTATGGATGGCTGTCTCTGTGGACCTTGGCAGGCTTCGAGAGTTTTTTTTCCCCTCTCCGGGGAGCAAATGGTCTCAGCCTTGAGTCAAGCCCAGCATAGCTTCCTTGGCGGGGACCATGGGCTGGGACCCTCACATACTATTGGCAGGAATGTCATGCAGAAATCAGTTTGGCTGCTGCACAAAAAGCTACTCATAGAATCATCACACAATCTAACAATTTCCCTGTGAGGTACATGCCCCAAAGAGTTGGGACTGATAGTCACTTTTTTTTTTTTAAAGATTTATTTATTTATTATGTATTCAGAGTTCCGTCTGCATGTTTGTCTGCACACCAGAAGAGGGCGCCAGATCTCATTACAGATGGTTGTGAGCCACCATGTGGTTGCTGGGAATTGAACTCAGAACCTTTGGAAGAGCAGTCATTGCTCTTAACCGCTGAGCCATCCCACCAGCCCGATAGTCACATGTTTATAGCATGGATTGTAATAGTCAGTTACTCACTAATGAATGAATGATGAAGTAAATGTTCTATATCCATCCATCTTGGAATATTATTTTTTTTGTCACAATAAAGAGCAAAGCACTAACTTGGTAACACATCTGAGCCTCCAAATCACTGGGATAGTGAAGAAACTGGGCAGAAAAGAACATAGGTATCACACGATGCTATTTAAAATGTCTGCGGTAGGCAATGTCAATTGAGAAAGAATAGGGAGAGGGGAAGCCAAAATTATATGCTAACACGTGTGGACATTTCTGGGCACTGGCCTAACATTGTGAGTTCCCTAAATTGGCTACATTTTGAAATGATTAAACAGTTCCTGAGGGACTGCATATCTGAAGAGGGAACTTTCAACCTAGGCTCACCGGTGCTAGCAGGCTTGCCCTCTGCCTTGATCCCCGGCTGCTGTAAATTCCTGGCCCTGGCTCTGCCTGTCGGGGTTCTGGCTTCTCTCTTTGTAGACTCTGTTTTCCCCTCTTCCCTGGCTTTGCCAGACTGCTTTGCCCAATTGTGGCCCAGAGTACGCTCCATCTATTTATCACGCAAGCATTCAGTGAGCTCCTACCCTGTGGCCAGCCCTGTGCCAGGCTCTGGGGAGTTGGGGATTCTTTGCAACCTCTCACACATTCCTGCCTTTCACCCTTCCCCTAGCTTGCCGTCCAGGGCCTGGCGGAGCTCCTCTTGCATGAGTTAGGGAAGAAGAAGGGCTCCTTTCCCACCTCCCACAAACAAGCCTGTCCTTTGTGCACAGCTCCTCCTAACCCAGTCCTCTGAGGGGACTCTGCAAAGAAGTACATGTTTGATCCATCGCTTGTCCCTAGACAGGCTGACTGGCTGGCTGGCTGGCTTGCTTTTTATTTGTTTGCTTGCTTATTTATTTTCGAGGCGGGGGTCTCACTATGTAATCCTGGCTGGCCTGGAAGTCACTATATAGACCAGACTGGCTTCAAACTCACAGAGACGCACCTGCCTCCGCCTCCCAAGTGCTGGGATTAAAGGTGCGCCACCATGCCCAGGCTTACTATGTTGTTTCTGTTTGTATATTGCTCTCACTATATTTCCCAGGTTGATTCCAAACTTTCTATCCTCCTGCCTCAGACTCCTAAGCACTGGGATTGTAATTGTGTGCCATGTGTCCAGTTCTTCCTTGTGCTTTCAAAAATACACAGCCTCAGCCACGTGGTGGTGGGGCATACCTTTAATCCCAGCACTTGGGATGCAGAGGCAGGTGGATCTCTGTGAGTTGCAGGCCAGCCTGGTCTACAAAACAAGTTCCAGGACAGCTAGGACTGTTACACAGAGACACCCTGTCTCAGGAAAACAAAACAAAAACACACCCTCAACAAGTCTGAGGGGGCTGAGAGAAAAGGCTGGGTCTTCACGTTTGCTAACCACACCCGTTCATCTACTTCCTGATTGAACCAGGTCCTGTTCAACCAGGTTGAAAAGAGGAAAGGAGGCACATTTAGTGTCATAGCAATAACCCGTGGTAGTGTTTTGAGACCAAGTGCCCTTGTGGCCTGACTCCCTTTTCTTCAACCCCATTACCTCCTGAAGATCAGTCTTCAAACCCTTTTCCAGGTACCTGGTGCCTGGGCAAGACAGTAACACTGTCCACTCTGGTCAAGGACAGAGTGGGGAAAGAGAAGGGCTGTGGAACTGAGGAAGAAGTTTGGCAGGAATGAAACCTGTCATAGACAGAGGCCTGACCTCTGACAGGGGCTCACAGTATCAGTGTGAAGTACCACCACGAAGCCAGCCTCTCATCCAGAGAGCCTCGGCACCCTGAGTTCCAGTTCTTGGGGAAGAGCAGCGTCTTGTCTTCTTTAGTCAGGTCAGCCCTGCAGACTGGGCCGGTTTCCAAAGGCTGACACTCAGGCCTGTTGCATCCAGTTCTACTCACCCATGCATGCCCACTCCCAACCATTGAAGGCTTCTTTTATTTCATGTCACCACCAGCCGACACTTCAGAGGGTTGACAATTCTGATGGGATCCACATGTCCCCAAAGCCATACACTCAGCCCTGGGCCTGTGATCTTGATGTGAGAAATCTGAGCTCGTTTGAAAGCTCCGAGGCCCCTTTTAAGTCTCCTTTAAGTCTCCCATCTTTTTCTGAGGTGCTTAGCTTCGACCCTTGTCCATCAGCCGTTCCGACGGTTCCCAGAGAGAGGCTCAGGATATTTCTGTTTGCTTCTCTCCTAGTCAAAGATGACCAGGAGGCTGTGCTTTGCTTCTACAAAACGGCTAAGGACTGCGTCATGATGTTCAGCTACACAGAACTGCCCAATGGGAGGTCCAACCTGACGGTCCTCAGGGAGCCAGGTAGGTGAGAGCCCGAGGGGCTAGCCTGGGCCTGCTTTCTTGTGTTAGCCCTTATGTGGTGGTGTGTGCCTGTGAACCCAGTACTCTGGAAGGTAGAGACAGAGAGTTGAGAAATTTGTGTAGCCAGCCTGGGCTACATGAGACCCTGTCTCAAAGCACTTGTGTGGAGCACACCAGCCCTCCATACTGTGGAGACAGAGGGCTGGGGTTAAGGCAGTAGAGCTGTGGGAGTGTTGCTGTGGAGTGTTACCATGGAGGAAACTTTAGCATGCTTGGTTAAGGGGTTTTGCAGGGAGGGTACAGGGTAGCTGGTCCACCAGGGCTGGGTTGTCTCTTGAGTTGGGGAATCATCTGGGTCATGACAGCCTGTCAGTACCAACAATTCTGTCTTTGGATTCTGGGCACTGGGACTAATAGCCTGAGCCTCAGGGTGACTGGGATTTCTATATCAGCCATTTCAGTTTTTGGATTATGGAGGAAGTAGATTGGCAGATGCCAGGTTACAGAACCCAATTTGCAAGTTGGGCCTGACTCCCTGTGCACAGCATTGCCTTCCTGGGCCAGAGGCAGAGGAGGTGTGGAACCAGCCCAGGGCACTTGGCCTGTGGCAGTGAGGCCTGCTTTCAAAGACCCCATCATTGCTTGGAAATAAGCATGTTCGCTCCTCAGAACTTGTCACTTAGGGCTCAGACCCTAGCCCAGCCCTTTCAGAAGTGCTGCATGCTACCTGCTGCATGCCTGGTTTGTCCCTGAAGCCACTGACGTGAAGACAGAGCTGTGGCCCAGTGCCCTTTGCTAGAGCTGGACCAGGCTAGAGCCCCTGGGGCACAGCCCAATAGGAGATGTGTAGCCATTCTCCAGGGTACTCATCTTTGCCAACACTTCACTGTGTGAGCTTGAAACAGTTACTGAATTCTCTGAATATTTTACTCTCTGTGTTTTGGGGAGGCCACCTGCAACTGCCCCAGCTTTCAGTCACACAGAGGCAGCATGGGGGCGCGGGACAGAAGGGAAGTTGTCTGTGGGAGGCAGCCTTTCACCTTGAATGTAACTGAGGTCAGGAGGTAGAGGTGGGCAGGATGCTGATGGCTTTGCCCACCCTTTCAGAATGTGGAAGCGCCCCTAATGCCATGACCATCCTGTTGGCTGTGGTTGGCAGCATCCTTCTGATCGGAATGGCACTCCTGGCCATCTGGAAGCTGCTCGTCACCATCCATGACCGCCGAGAGTTTGCCAAGTTCCAGAGTGAGCGCTCCAGGGCCCGCTATGAAATGGTAAGTGGGGGATGGGTACAGAAGAGGCTGTGGGCAAAGGCAGCCAGTACCTTTGTTATTAAAAGCAATGAAACCAACCAAGAATGAGCTAGGTGTGGTCATATTCACCTATAATCCCAGCTGCTCCAGAGGCTGAGATAGGAGGACTTGGAAATTCAAGTTAGACTGGGTTCCTTAGCAAGACCTTGTCTCAAAATAAAAATAACCAGGGGCTGGAGAGATGGTTCAGTGGTTAAAAGCATTGGTATCTCTTCCAGAGGGCCTGAGTTCAATACCCAGCAACCATATGGTGGCTCACAGCCATCTGTAATGGGATCTGATGCCTTCTTTGGGTGTACAGTCATACATGCAGATAGAACATTCATACCAAAAAAATAAAAAAATTAAAAACAACAACAATAACAACAACAACAAAAAACACACTTGGAAGACTTGGGGAACATGTAGACCCCCTGGTCCGTGTTGGGACTGCTGTGGGGCAGAGTGCCAGGAGCAAGCTCAGTGGGGAGTTGGACAGACACACAGACTCAACCCAAGAAATTGGCTCCAGCTCTCAGGTCTGATTGGAGGGTCATATGAGCAAGTCCTTCTGGGACCTCTGACCTGCACGCACGCACATGCGCGCACGCGCGCACACACACACACACACACACACACACACACACACACACACACACACACACACACACACACACACAGGCAGAGATGGAGTCTGTCTGCTCAGGTTACAAGGGAATTGGGAGCTTTCTGCCTGAGCCCTTCATTTCAGAGACGAAAAGTGAAAGCCCAGAGAAGGGAGGGAATGCCCCAGTGCACAGAGCCAGCCCGAAGCAGCCATCCCTGGAGGTGCTAGACCAGAGGTTGAACTAACATCTGTGTTCTCTCATGCTCACAGGCCTCAAACCCCCTGTACAGAAAGCCCATCTCCACACACACCGTCGATTTTGCCTTCAACAAGTTCAACAAATCCTACAACGGCTCAGTGGACTGAAGGAACTCTGTGGCTCCTTCGGGGGGTGGCTGGGGTGGGGCCGAGGACAAAGACTGAGGTGTTTTGGATTGCTTTCCACTTGCTTGCACTAGCTAAGCAAGCAACGAGATGCCTTCCACTGAGCCTTAGGGGGCCTGCTACCCACGCGGGAGGGAGCTGGCCATGGCCCCCTGGCTGCAGGCCAGAGGCACTTGGAGAAGCAAGAAGACTGGTATTCATTCTCAGCTCCCTGCTGCCTCCAGCTTACTATCTCCATGAACCGCTGATGGCTGGCCTGCCCCTCCCTTCCCTACCCCGCCAGACTCGATGGTATCTGGAAGAGTCTGTGTGTACAAAGCTAGGGCCCAGTCTGGCTTTTTCGGGTTGGTTTTTTTTCTATGAAATAAAAAGGTCACGCATTTATGGTGTAGATCTGATGACTAGCCCCCTGAGGACTGCCTGGCATCTGTGGGTGGTGGTGGTGGAACTGGGGAGGCACCAGTTGAAGGTATACACCTTGCAAATGTTAGCTTTTCCGTCCTGTCCATGTTTGTTGAGTACTTTTGAAATGAAAAGGGAAGATTTGTCTGGCATCGGAAGTAAAGATTGAATCCAAGCAACTTTCTGTTGGTGTGGTTGTTTGAATGGAAATGGCCCTCCCCAGAGGCCCACAGGGAGTGGCACTATTAAGTGGTGTGGCGGAAGTGTGTAACTGAGGGAGGCTTTGGGGTTTCAAATGTCGAAGCCGGGCCCAGTGTCTCTCTTCCTGCTGCCTCCTGTCCAGATGTAAGAACTCGCAGCTTGCTAGGCGGTGGTGGCGTGCGCCTTTAATCCCAGCACTCGGGAGGCAGAGGCAGGCGGGTCTCTGTGATTTCGAGGCCAGCCTGATCTACAGAGTGAGATCCAGGAAAGGCGCAAAAGCTACACAGAGAAACCCTGTCTCTAAAAACCAAACAAACAAAAAAGGTGGCTTTGAGACTTCCTAAACTGGAGGGGGGAAAAAAAGCAATTTTGGAAAAAATGTACTTCCTCTTCCGTTTACTCTCTTCCGGGAGACCATGAATTAACTTGTGTGAATCCTGTTTTCTATAGTCAGTGCTGTGAGTGTGTGACACTGGAGCCACAGACACCACCTCTGGGGTGTTTTCACAGTGACCCGGGAGGAAGAGAGGCCTGTGAAGGGACCAGCTGCCCATGGTATCCTGCTGCCCCCTGCTGGAAGTTCTTAACATAAGCAGCCTGGAGACTGGCTCATGGCCAACCATGATTTCCTCATTTCTTAAGGTTGCAATAGGGAGCCGAAAGTGGTAACAAGAATGGTTCATTTTACAAAACCCAGCGTGTGTGTGTGTGTGTGTGTGTGTGTGTGTGTGTGTGTGTGTAAAACGTGATTTGGGAAGCAGGGATAGGTGTGCCACAGCGTACCTGTGGAGGTCCGAGGACAACTATGGTGTTGGGTTTTTCCTCCCATCTTTTTGCAGGTTCCAACAAGGAACTCAAGGCCGCAGGCTTAGGAGGCAAGTGACTTTGCTCGCTGAGCCATCTTGTTGGCTCTGCTGGTTTGTTGGTTCTTCTTTTGTAGCAGGACCTCACTCTGTGGCTTCGACGTCCTTAGAACTACGCAGCCCCGGCTGGTTTTGGACTCTCGAGGCAGGCAGTCCTTTTTCCCTGACCTCTGAGTGTTGGGATACAGATGTGTCTGCCACGCCAGGGTCAGATATTTATTTATTTATTTATTTATTTATTTATTTATTTATTTATTTATTTATTTATTTTTGATGCAGGGTTTCTCTGTGTAGCTTTGGTGCCTGTCCTGGATCTCACTCTGTAGCCCAGGCTGGCCTCGAACTCACAGAGATCCACCTGTCTCTGCCTCCCAAGTGCTGGGATTAAAGGCGAGCGCCACCACCGCCCTGCCAGATCTGTCATTTAATAATTTAAAAATTATAAAGGCAAGCACTTTACTGAGTAGCCTATCCACCCAGCTTTTGTATTTTTATGGATTGCCTTGAATGAAACTTTTTCTAATTAAAAATTTTTTAAATTAATTTATTTTATTTCATGTGCATTGGTGTTTTGCCTGCACTGGAGTTACAGTTTTTTTCTTTTTTTTTCCCCACCCCGACAGTTGTAAGCTGCCATGTGGGTGGGTGCTGGGAATCGAACCCGGGTCCTCTGGAAGAACAATCAGTGCTCTTAACCGCTGAGCCATCTCTCCAGCCCCTAAAAATTTTAATTGGACAAGATAGGAAATAAAATCATCGTAAGGGGAAAAGCATTTGGAATCTTGCCACTTCAGGGTAAACACTCTTGGCCTTTGCTTTACCTTGGAGCTCATTGTCTTCCAAAGGCTTGAATCCTGAAGGCTGGGTCCCTTAGCACTGTTGGGATGGGGCTTTGACATGAGGCTGCAGGAAGGTCTCCCAGCCGTTGGGGGCATGCCCCACAAGGGGATGGTGGGACCCTAGCCCCTTCCTCTCTGTTCCATTCCCAGCAGTGAGGAGAGTGGTTCAGCTCTTCTGTAGCTTGTGCCCGTCATGCCTCAATGGGGCTCACTTTCTTCATCTGTGGAATGGGAAGTTCTGCCGGACTACTCTCAAAGGGACTCCCAATTTCAGTTTCCCAGGATTCTGCACAGAGCCCTAACTTGGATGCCTGTGAAAGCCTCCAGTTCTCTTGGATTCACCTACTCAGCCTCAGCATACGTAGCTTCCACCCTTTGAGACACGTGTTCTGTGTAATTCACTGTAGGTGTGGGCAGGAAAGGAGCCCTGGATGGCACCAGAGGCATCCTTGAGGAAGCTCAAGGGCTTTATAATCAGGTGGTGTATTAGGGTTCTCTAGAGGAGGAGAACTGATAGACTATATATACAGAAAGGGGATTTATCAGGGTGTCTCACACAGGCTGTGGTCTAGCTAGTCCAACAATGCCTGTCTCCCGACAGGAAGTCCAAGAATCCAGTAGCTGTTTTGTCCATGAATGTTGGGGGACCCAGTGTTGGGGTCCCTTGAAGGGAGGAGTGAGGAATTAAGAAGTGATATATAGAAATATAGATGAAGAAAAAGAGACACATGATAGCTTTGGGAGGGCCCTGCGTCAATATCTAGCAGCTTCGAGTTTATTTCTAATGGGCTTTTTATACACTAGCAAGGGCAGAGGCAAAAGACCTCCCCCTTGCAAGATCAAAGTACAACCAAGTGTAGACCCTTCAAAACACCTGGTACCCACGCCCCACAGCAAAGCATCTTGTGATTAACCCTTGAAGTGTAAGACACCTGGTAACCATTCCTTTGCACCCTATTGTGCAGCCTTGGAGAGCCGCATAAACTCTGACTCTCTGACCTTGAGTCAAGCCACAAATTGGAATCTTTGTGGATCCTACACAGGAGGCTGAATGCCTCGGCTGATCTTCAGTCTACGTTGGAATCCCATCTTACGTAGGCTGCTGTGAGGTGTGGCCCAAATTTAAAGTGGGTCTTCTGACCTCAAAGCATCTGGATTCAAGGTGGGTTTTCCAACTTTTCTTTTTCTGGGTGGGGGGAGTGTTCAAGACAGCTTCTCTGTGTAGCCCTGGCTGTCCTGGAACTCACTCTGTAGACCAGGCTGACCTCAATCTTAGAGAACCGCCTGCCTCTACATCAGCCTCCTGCGTTCTGGGATTAAAGGAGTCTGCCACTGCCACCCCAGTCTTCCAACTTCAAATGACTTGATTAAAAATCCTTCACAGGTGTAACGAACTGCTTGGGGCTTTTAGTTCATTTCAGATGTAATCAAGCTGACAACCAAGAATAGGCATCCTAGGTAGACTGTGACAGGGGCCCTGTGTCTGGCCTTTGGATCCTTTGGTTAGCATAGGTCCTCCCTTCTCAGGGCCTGTGGAAGTCACTCTGGTTCTGAGGCCTGTAGCGCTGCAGTGACCATCTGCTTCTCGCCTACCTCCTTTGGCTTTGTGAACAGCATTTTCCTCTAGGTTTGGGAAAGCTGTTTATGCTCAAAGCTCAACCATTTCTGGAGGACATGCCTAGAACCAGTGCCTAGGACTCAGGTGTGGTTTTTAAGTCATGGCTCTTTGGTTGGGGATGGACATACAGAGCAAACACTAATAGTTAAGGTACATCCTGTTCTTCCCTTACTTATTCTGTACTATTTCCACTCACGATGGCTTCTCAGCCTCTTACCTTGCCCTTGTTTCTATATCTTTGTACCTTTGTCTCAAAATGTTGACATATTTCTTCACTCTATCTCCCAACCCATTTACATAAGTCTCACTATTAAAAAAACAGAACTTTTTGCATCTGATTTAAAATTTTTTGAATTTTAGTTCCCAAAACAGTCTTATTTGTTGTTCTGGTTTGTAAGGACAATGACCCGGCAACCTCCCACCCCCCAAATTTTCCTTCTACAAAGAGCATTTGTGTCCTGTGCATTCAGGACTGCTCTCCTAGCCCAGTGCAGGGCAGAGAACCCCTCAGTGGGCACTGCCCCGCCATGACGCTGATGCAATCATGGCTCTGTTTCTTGCTTTCCTTCCCTGCACTGACATCCTCTGGAATACTGCTTCCTTTGCTGCCCTTGGCTCCATATACCTTGAGAGGACAGCTAACTGTTAAGAGTTTTAAGGCACCCCCCCCTTACTGTGTGTGTGTTGAGGGGGTAGGGTCTTCATGGACTAGGTGTGGCCACCACTTCCAATATGTCCATCAAATGGATGGGCACAAAGGAGAAAGGAACTTCTTTGGTTTTTGTTTGAGACAGGGTCTTACTGTGTAGCCCTGGCTGGCTTGGAATTCACTGTGTAGCCTAAGCTGGTCTCAAACTTGTAGCAAATCCTCCTGATTAAGCCTCTTGAGTGCTGGATTACAGGTGTGAGCTGCCATGCCTGCACCGTGTTTTGTTTTTTGTTTGTTTGTTTGGTTTTGGTTTTTTTTGTGTGTGTGGACAGGGTCATTCTATGTGGCACTCATAATCCTCCTTCCTCCAACTCTGGAGTTCTAGGATTATAGGTGTGAGACACTATACCTTGTCAGAGGAAGGAGCCTTATTTAGAGGGGTTCAGTGACCCCCAAATCTGTCCTCCAAGAGCTGACAGGCACTTAGACTTTTTTTTCTCTGAGGGGGAAGCCTAGGCATGGTTGGAGTAGGCACAGCCTAAAGAGCAGGTGGTCTTGATCAGGCTAGGGGTTTGACTGATAACTATGTCAGCTCTGGTTCTTGGGTGGGGGGGTGCTGGAAAAATTTTTATCATACTCATCCCGAGGGGAGCAAGCAGTCTGGTTCCCCAAGATGATTGATCTTGTTCTTAAGTGGACTGATTTCTCTGTGGGGTGACATCCAGACCTCAGTGAGAGCCAGAATATTTGGATCAGAATGAGGAAAGGAGGCAGGGTGTCCTCACTTCCACCACAGCAGAAGCCCAGAATCATGAACATCAGCTTTTGCTGAGCACTTTTCTCTTTATAGCTAGTGTTTTTGTTTGTGTATTAATTATGTATACAGTATTCTGCTTGCATGTGTCCCTGCATGCCAGAACAGGGCGCCAGATCTCATTACAGATGGTTGTGAGCCACCATGTGGTTGCTGGGAATTGAACTCAGGACCTCTGGAAGAGCAGTCAGTGCTCTTAACCACTGAGCCATCTCTCCAGCCCTATAGCTAGTGTTTTATGTATGGGAGGCTGTGGTTTAGCTCTTGACCCTACGTTGGGCCCAATAGACCAGACCAAGGCCGTGAAATCATAGTAACTGGGCTTCCCTGCAACAGTGAACTAGTTAAGCCAGAAACAGGCCGACCTGTTTCAGCTCATCCCTGGGGCCTGCTTCTGTAGGGCTAGAGCTCTATTGGTTGCCCTTGTCAGAACATGCTCCCATGGCTGTCAGATGGAACTCTGTTGGCTTCTGGCTGCAGCTGGGAGTCCTGGGAAGATGTTTTAGTTTCCAAAGCTCCGTGGATTTGGATATAAGGCAAGTTTCAGCAAATGTTTTGGACTGGGATATGGAAGTCCTGGCAGAAACAGGCCTGGGTCCCAAAAGGGAGGCCTTAGGGTCACTGGCTTCAGTGGGAACAGGCCTGGGTCCTGAAGAGGCCTCTCTGTCAGACAAAACTGCACTGGACTCAGTGGGCTGGTCAGGTTTTAGATGGAGGGCCTGAGTCCAGGGAATCTAGGATTCTACTTTCTGGAACCCGGCTGAGACTGGACTGTGCTGTGAGAGCACACAGCCTACTTTGTGCTATGAGAAGGTCCATAACTTTGGCAGTCTTGGATAAACAGAAAGGTCAGAAACTCCCCTCCATTTAGAACTGCACCCGATTTATGTTTACATATAAACATAAATCCTTATGAACTCCATGCTGAGTGCAATGGCACATGCCTTTACTCCCAGCACTCGGGAGGCAGACAGATTCTGAGTTCGAAGACCAGCTTGGTCTACAGAGTGAGTTCAAGACAACCAGGACTACACAGAGAAACCCTGACTCCAACAAAATGAACTCCCAGAGCTTACACCTCTATTTGTGTGTTTAGAAATGGGGTGAACCCTAACAGGAACATGGGGTTGCAGAGACCATAGTGAGGCATCAAAGACTTTTCAGAAAGTGGGATGCATCTTTTAGCACACAGGTTGCTAAAAGTTGTTTTTAAAAGTTGAGCACTTGGGCCTTGAGCCTTGGTTAAAATCTTAGCACAATGGAAAAGTATTTTTGTCTAGCATGGAAGAACCTTGTCTTGCTGGATTGGTGTTAGGGAACCTCGGCCCTGCAATCAGTCCTGTAGTTAAGAGCCCCGGGGTCTCCTCAGTCCTGGAGACCTGTCTTGGCTGAAGGAACAGGCTTCTCTAAGGAAAGCTCTTATCTGCACCAGGAGAGGGAGCTGAACCCTTGGTGCTTCCACAGTGCAGCAGCAGATGTCTGTAAGAACAGCTTTGCCCTGGCCTTTGTCTTTCAACAGTCTTAGCAGGCCTGAAATCTGACTCTAATACAGATTTCAAAGGGCCAGGGGCCCTGGACTCTGCCCAGTGGCTGCAATGAGCCAAATGGTTAGGGTCAAGATACATACCCTGGGAATAGATTGCTCTTAATGTACCCTCGGAAGGATAGAGTGTGGCTGTCACATGCCTCTTCTGGCATGGAGAGATCTGTCCTGTGAGAAGAGCTGGTTGAAGGCTTGGGAACCAGGAGTCTGTCCAAGGCTCAGCCTTGCATGTTGCAGCTTTTCAGTGTTTTCAGATCACTGCAAGTAACCGGTTTTGGAGTGGCTTCCCTTAAACTCCAAAGACTAATAATTTAGGCACGAATTGTTGATAGTGAATAGAGCCTAAAAGCACTGGGATCTGTAAAGGATCTTGTGGTTTGGGGAACCCCTCTCCTGAGGTGTTGAGTAGTGGATATTGGATTAAGTGATGGCTACTTCTGTAATTTATGGACGATTTTGAGGTTAAAATAATGAAACTTGTTCCTTAATCATCCTGATTTTACTGTGATAGAAGGTACCTAGAAGACATGATTTTGACTAGGGTCGATTCCCAATTTTGATGATTGGAAAAGGCTATATAGATAATTATTCTGAAAAAGGAATCAGCTGTTCACAGCTTTCACTGAGGAAGTCTTGACTAATCGGAGAACCTGGTGATGGGATGCACTCTCTCAGCACGCTCCTGCTGTTTCACATTGTCTGGGCAGAGATGCCATGGTAGAGGATAGGTGTGGTTCCCTCTTCATTGTGGTGAAACAGATACACACAGCACAGCATGAAATGTAAACATGCACCTGAGCACAGCTCTACAAAGTGAGGCTGCCCCTCATCTGTGCTTTATTTGCAAACAGATGAATGTGAGCTGCAACTCAGTTCCTATTTGGTAAATATACTAATGGAGCCAGGCAGTGGTGGCGCACATCTTTAATTCCAGCACTAGGAAGAAAGAAAGATGGCAAGACACAGAAAGTCATTTAAGGCATGAGTAAACAGGAAGTCTCTTTTCAGTGGATGATTTTGTAGAGGTAAGAACTAGTGGTTTGCTCTCTGCCTCTCTGATCTTTCAGCTTTTACCCCAACATCTGGTTCTGGGTTTTTTATTAATAAGACCGTTTAGCCTCCTGAGTTCAAGGCCAGCCTGGTCTACAGTTCGAGTTCCAGGACAGCCAGGGCTGTTACAGAGATATCTTGTCTCAAAAAAAACAAAAAACGAAACAAAAAAACAAACAACCCACAAAACCCTCTTCCCAGATGTCTGCGTCACACTGACAAAAAACTGGCACACTGATGGACCCCGTGTTATAGTTTAAAAGGGGCTGGAGAGATGCTCAGTGGTTAAGAGCACTGCTGTTCCAGAGGACCTGAGTTCAATTTCCAGTAACCACATGGTGGCTCACAGGCATCTGTAATGAGATCTGGTGCCCTCTTCTGGCCTGCAGGCATACAGGCAGGCAGAATGTTGTACATATTACATACATAACCTTAAAAAAAAAAAATCAGGGCTTGCATGGGAGGTTTATTGGAAGAGAAAGGGGCAAAGACTGGTCTAACAGTCCACAGATTTTGCTTACATACCAAGCAAGAGGCCACTGGGGAACATCTTTATGGAATAAACATGGAGACATCTCCAGTGACAAAGCTCTATTCTTTGGTAAATTATATAACCATTAAACAGGGCGTTGGAGTGACATGCCCATGCTGAGTCGTCTGGAAAAACTGAAAGCATTTTAACTGAACTTGAAGATGGACTGACTTGGCCAAAGTTACTGTAGTTATTTAGTAAGTGGATCAATCCAGGAAGTCTTGTCCTCAAGAGGACCTTATGCTTCCTATTTCCCAAAAGGCTGATGTGAATTAATAGTACAGGGCTTTAATGCATTATGTTAATACATATTTCCCCTTCTGACCCCTTCCCTGAAGACCTGGTTTTCTAGAAATGAACTGGAAGATGGCTCTAGAACCATGTGTATGTGTACACTTGAAACCTCGGGGCCTCAATTTAGATATGCACCATAAAACTGAAAGGGTCCCTTGGACTCCTGGAGCCACACAGCCGTTGGAGACAAAACTAACACCTAGAAGGGATGTTTTCTTAGATACTGACAGCATTTCTCAGACATCGGTACAAATCCACCCTAAGACAATGGCTCTTACTTTCCTTGCTTCTATCTTCATCGGATGGGATCCTGCTGCTATCAGACTTCCCTCAAGCACTCGCTTTAAGTGCCTGGATTCCACTACTAGAGGATGCACGCTTGCTGAGTAAGGTGCAGTTGCTAATTTTTTTACACATGTGTAGACTACAGGCTGCTGTGCTGACAGAAAGGTAGCGGGCTGGAGACATGGCTTAGGAGTTAAGAGCACTGGCTGCTCTTCTGGAAGTCCTGAGTTCAATTCCCAGTGACCACATGGTGGCTCTATACTGAGATCCATTTATACTGAGATCTGGTGCCCTCTTCTGGCATGTTAGGCACACATGCAGGTAGAACTATGTATACATTTAAAAAAAAAAAAAAAAGTTAGCAGGCTACATGGTTAGCATAGAGACCCACTCAGACCATTCCATCTGATACACACCGGTCTTCTCAAGGTTGGACTATTTACATACAGCTATCTGCTGAATGCTAAAGGAGCATTCCTTCAGCAGAATAAGAACAAGGTACTGCAGGTGTGTGGAGGGCAGAGACCACGGTGATGGTGCTTCGCTTGGGAAGCAAAGGGGAAAATGGCTCAAGTTTGAGGGGGAATGTGAATTCCACTTGCAGTGGGCAGATACTTCTGTACTAAAATTCTCCCTTTTAAAGCACTGGTAAAGACTACTTTAAAAAAAAGTTCAGGGCTGGAGAGATGGCTCAGTGGTTCAGAGCACTGGCTGCTCTTCCAGAGGACCAGGGTTCAATTCCCAGCACCCACATAGTTAACTGGAGTTAACTGTCTGTTCAGGGGATCTGACACCTTTACACCAATGCTCATAAAATGAAGTTAAATAAATTTTAAAAAGAAAGCCTGAGGAAGTTAGACGAAGAACTGGAGTCACAGATGGCTGTGAGTCACCATGTGGGTGCTGGGAAGCAAATGCTGATACTCTAGAAGAGTAACAGTGCTAAGCACTGTTATGGGCAAACACAGGAATGAGTGCGGAACCGGTATTCCTGTGTTCTTAGATGCAGCCGGCTGCCATCTAGACGAAGCAGGAAGCTGTGACTTTCTGCCCTGATCATTGAGGAGCACAAACCAGAACTCCTGCTCTGTTTCAGGGTGCAGCTTCATGGCACTGAGGGAGGTGAGTGGCTAGCTAACGTTGGACGTGACTGAGACGAAGGGACTCGGAAAGGTGGTGGCTGCCAGACAAACACCAGTCTCAGTGAAAGCAAGCTTTAAAAAGAGTTCGTGTTACAGTACCACTGCAGTGGTTACATGTTAAAGACCAGGACACCGGGGCTCCAGAGTCTGTCCCTTAATCGCTCTGTGCAGGACCCTGAGCCCTGCAGGGTACTGTTGCTTTGAAGCCAGTGACTTGTGGGGCGCCAGTGATCTTCAGTGTCTTCTCATTAAACAGCAAGCCTACTCAAATAAGCTTCCCAGGCAGCTTTTCTGTACATCTCAGCTGCTTCCAGGCGGTTAGATGCTGCAAGGATTCCCCGGCCTACAATGATGACATCAGAACCCCGTTTGCCAATCACTTCTTGAGGACTATTGTACTGTTGGCCGAGGTGATCCCCTGTAGAGAAGCAAAAGCTATTTAACATAATGCAAACTCAGGAAGCCTGTGAGCAACATGGAAGGTAACAGGATTCACTGGGTCAGTCCAAGATATTAAGGGAAATCCAGACAGCATTTCCTATCATATGCCTTAGTATTCCTAACCCTTTCTGCTACAATCCCACCAAGTTCTCAGACCCTAATCAGACCCCAATCCTTTGATTTTTAGAGACAATGTAAACCAAGCTAGCCTTGAACTCAGAAATCCTAGTGCTGGTATTAAAGGCTTTTGCCACCATACCTGGATAGCCTCTAATCCCTGATGACTGCTTTTGATTAATTTCTGTGGTTCTAGAAATGTTATGTTAAATGTGTTTTGGTGCTTTCAGTTCCTAAAAGCCTAGGCTCTAATGTGCTCCCTAGTCAAAGAACTGCAGGGCTTTGTGAGGCACTATGCTAAACAGGCACTGTCTGGCCCTCTCAATGCCTCCCTCTGCTCCACAGGTCAAGATGAGATAAAAGTAGTTTATTCTGGCTTTACTCTTTTTCCCTCCACGGGTGCTGTTCCCTATTAAGTGATACTTCAGTTGTTGCCCGAAGTAAAACCGTTTGACAAGAAAATACAGTAAAATTATGCATTTAATTAAAAAAAGTAGTTTAGTGTTAGAAGCCTGCCCAGTATGTGCAAGGCCCCAATTTAGTCCGCTGAGAACGGCGGCATATTCACTCAGGAGTTCAAGGCCAGCCTACGCTACAGGAGGAAAGCAAGCCAGGTGTGGCCGTGCACACCTTTAGTACCAGCACTTGGGAGGCAGGAGCATCTCTGAGTTGCAGGACAGCCAGGACTAAATAGAGATCCTGTCTAAAACAAACAAAAAAGGTTAGTGGCTTATATAAAGATACACGACAACAGAACGGAAGGGCTGAGAATGCAAGTCTTTGCAATTGTTTACAAATGCAGCTTATAAAGTTCTAAGAGTTTTTGATGACTTCCAAGGCCACTTCCTCTGTGGAGGTCTATCTCCTCCACAGATGTAACATGTGTGTATCGGCATTCACTAGTTTTCTTCTGTCTCCCTTTCTATTTTCTTTAAAGTAGCTCAAAAAAAGGCAGTGCTTTTCCCTAATGTGGCAAATGATACATAAAATAATCCTATCATCGCTTTAAACATTGACACACATCCTGTGTATTTTCACCTGGATAGAGCTGAAGAGCCCGAGTCCTTCAAAAAGAGCTTCTGATCTAGAAGGGATTCCTAGATACTCAATAGACAATAAAAAATACACAAGGCTGTTCCCTGGTTGTAAACTACATGCGCTTACAACAGGTTTTGATGTCAAGTTCCATGTGCAACTAGGAAACAAACAGCACAGTTATGGGGTGCTGTAGATGAACCCCAGAACTTGTGCGAGCTAGGCAAGCACTCTACCAGCTGAGCTACACCTGAGTAATAACCAATCCCCCTCTACCTCCTTCCAAGCTAAATCTGTATACTGAGTCCTGCAGTACAGTTACACTTTTGTTGGCAGGCAGAGGGGAGGTGCTGGAAACTAAGCCAGAGCCTCATGTCAGCTAAGCACACACGCTATTTAGAACTACATCCAGCCCTTTCGGGTGCCTGTCTTTACACCCGAATTTGAAACTGTTGCGAGTTTAGGAACCATAGCCAGGCACTGTCTAATGGTTTAGCCAAGGGTTTTCCAGATCTGCTGGAACACACAATGGGTTGCATACTCAGAGCACCAACTAGAAAATGCTAACCTAAAACACCAGGTTTCTGGCCAGCATGGTGGCACATGCCTTTAGTCCCAGCACTTGGAGGCAGAGTCAGGTGGATCTCTTCAGGTTCTAGGGCCCAGACCCTGCCTCTGGACAAAGCCAAGCAGCTTTCTAAAATGAAACTGCAGGTAAGCTGTCTTACAAATACAGTACAGACTAAAGGGCTCGTTCATTGTCCTAGAGTACGACAACACCACCACAGCACAGTGATCTACTCTGCCTGACATGGTAAGGAAGCAGATTTAGAAGAGCCATAACTAGTAAGCACACTTACCTCCTGTTTCTAATTGAACTCCTGGGGTCAAGTGAAGAAACTCTGGTTTCATGCTGACTCGGGAGCCGGAAATAAAGCCAATCACAAATCCACAGTGCTCCTCAGCCATCCCAACCTACATGTAATAGGCAGTATTACAAAAACACTAACAGAAATCATGATGATGAAATACACATGCCTCCACTAAGGTCCTGAGAAGGCCCCTTCCTCCAACAAACCATGATTGAAAAGAACTCCTACAGTACGTGCATCAAACAAGATGCTGTCTAATTCCTACTTGTAACAATGCCTGATAACTCACTTGCTTCCAAGAAGGATACGAGGTATGTCCCATCACAGCTCTTGAAGATGGAGGGAGCTACCTAAGCAATGCTCTTCAGCACTTCCCTCTTGAGGACACCAGTAAAGACCAGGTGCTAATTCCCATACTATTTCCTCACAGCTACAGCAGGCCTAGCTTTCTGACTGGTCATTGCCTGAGACTCTCACAGTGTCAGCTTGGACACCAGCTATTACCACCAGTAAGGGACAGCCTGTCCTTGAGCCAGAGCTCACTCCCAGACCTTTTGCTTTTGAGACCTGAGAAGCCAGTACTTACGGTCCATTCAGGGTGGTGTTTTAAATTTACCAGAGGGGGCTGGATCGATGGCTCAGCAGTAAACAGCACTGGCTGCTGCTCTTCTAGAGGACCCACACTCCATTCTCAGCACCCACATGGTGGCTCACAACCACCTCTAACTTCAGTCCCAAGGAATCCAATGCCCTCTACTGGCTTCTGCTGGCACCAGGAACACACTCTACATAATCACATGTGCAGGCAAAACAACATACACGTAATTAAAGTGTTTCTGTGTTCCTTAAACTATAAATATCATCTACTTTCTAGGTGACTGTTCAACTCTAAAATTTACCATAGGAAACGTTCAAGATGAAAAGACAAGTACAGGGAGATACATCTTAATTATCTGGAGTACAATTCAAACCCTTCACCTGCTACAAGATCAAAGAGTTCAATCCAACCGGTGCTAATAAACTGTCAGAATAATGGCTGAATTGAGGAGCGGGCATAAGAGGTGAGGCCGGAGCAGCCAGAGCTTGCCCTAGAACATGCAGCACACACTCTGCGCTCCACTCCCCCCGCACACCATCACTTACTGCTGCTTTGGTGTAGTTTCCAGTGGCCAAGGAGCCAGCAGAGCTCATCTCTGCAATGAGCAGGCATGCTCTACGTAGAGGCAGGCCCACCTCCTGCAAGCCTTTCACGACTCCTGAGCCTGGGACCACATGGGCATTCACTACGTCTGCCCAGGAAGCTATTTTAAAGATGCCACCTAAGAAGGAATAAAAAAGATATTTGCTGTGTTTGAAAGGGCAAAAATCAAGCAGTTGCTAGATAAATTTTTTTAGCTGGGCAGTGGTGGCGTACACCTTTAATCCTAGCACTGAGGAGGCAGAGGCAGGTAGATTTCTGTGAGTTCAAAAACAGCCTGGTCTACAAAGCAAGTTCCAGGGCAGCCAGAGCTGTTAACACAAAGCCCTGTCTTGAAAAACAACACAAAACAAAAAAAAAGGTATTTGCTAATTTTCAAACATAAATCTATAACCCTTTGCACAACCAACTACAATATGAAATGTTCTAGCAACAAGTTAATCAAAGAGTCAGTACTTTAAGAACTTTCTCAGTGGACCCATAGTACCATCTGTGAAACAGTCAGCCGTCCACATGGTAGCTAGGGGAGAGAGGTCACAGAGAGGAACAATTCTTGCTGCACTTGGTCTATCAGGAATGCTGATGAGCTATTACGTTTTTGCAGGTTGAAGCCTGGGACCACCAATGAAGCTTGTGCCATCAGAGGGACATATGAAGATGGACATTCCCAGAGCTCAAGCATGGTGACATCCTGAAAGTCTCTTAAAGACGACAGATTTTCACCCCATAGAGATCACTCAGCAACTTTACCCTCTACAGGTTTCTTGGCTTTCCAATGTTTTTGTTTTTTTAAGGATGTATTTATCATGTATACAGTGTTCTGTTTGCAGGTATCCCCGCAGGCCAGAAGAGGGAGCTAGATCTTATTACAGATGGTTGTGAGCCACCATGTGGTTGCTGGGAATTGAACTCAGGACCTCTGGAAGAACAGCCAATGTTCTCTAACCTCTGAGCTCTCTCTCCAGCCCTGGCTTTCCAATCTTAAGAGGCAACTGCACACATCTTATTTTTTAAAGAAGACTTTGAGCCCTCTCCCCAGCCCAACAGTATACATTTTAAACAGGTAGTAAAAATGCAGACTTGAAAACCAACACACAAGCCTAAGAAAGGTTATATAACTACAACTCTTACTTCAGCCAGTAAGCTCAACTAAGCTAAGCAATGTAGTCGTGGTGGGACATTGTCAGCACATGAGGTAGCAGGCAATTCTACCTGAAAGAAACAGACTAAAGACAGGCAGGCACTAAGGCATGTGGCTACAGAACAGTGAAAAAGCAAAAGAACTACCCAGGACCTACAGTCACTTCTTTCTGTTGTTGGTTTTTCAAGACAGGGTTTCTCTGTATAGCTCTGGCTGTCCTGGAACTCACTGTAGACCAGGTTGGCCTTGAACTCACAGAGATCCGACTGCCTCCTGAGTGCTGGGATGAAAGGTGTGCCACCATGGGCCAGCCTGTTTCTAAGAGCAGAAGTCTGCATGCAAAAACAGGAATAGGACTAAGCATCTCCCAGGCCACTTATTTCTTTATTTAGGTTTTTCGAGACAGGGTTTCTCTGTGTAGTTTTGGAGCCTGTCCTGGATCTCCCTCTATAGTCCAGGCTGGCCCTGAACTCACAGAGATCCGCCCATCTCTCCCTTCCGAGTACTGGGATTAAAGGTGTGGGCCACCACTGCCCAGCCTCCCAGGCCACTTATAAGCTGCTTCACCTGATATTAAAACTTAAAAAAAAAAAATGTGTATTAACACATTATGCTGCTAAAAATATTTTTTCCCCATCCTTTCCTATATTGGCAATTTTTGGTCAGGGCCAACACATCTTGTTTTGCTTGTCCAGAACTCACACATACCCTTCTGCCTCCTGAGTGCTGAGATTAAGGGCATGCGCCACCACCGCAGGAGCAGCAAACTCATTATTTTTATGTTCATAGCAGCACTATTCGTAATAGACAGAACATGGAAACAGATGCCCGTCAACTGAAGAATGGATTAAGAAAATGTGGTACATATACACAATAGAGTACTACTCAGCAGAGAAAAACAATGACAGCATGAAATTTGCAGGCAAATGGATGGAACTAGAAAATATCATCCTGAGTGAGATAACCCAAATTCAGACGGACAAACATGGTATGTACTCACTCATAAGTGGATACTAGATATAAAGCAAAGAACAATTAGACTGCAACCCACAGAACCAGGGAGGCTACCTAGCAGGGGGGGGACTCCAGGATGACTATGGCTTATATAAGTTTTAGTTTTACTCAATTACTGGGCAAGCCTCAATGAAACATTTCACTATTAGGATAAGAATTTGTACTGTATCAAGCTGATAATAGAAAAATAAATAAATATATAAAAATGGAAAAGGGGGGGGATTGACAAGGATCTCAGTCCAAAATGGTTAAAATTTGAACTTCGTACTTGCAGGAGCAGAAGCAGTTCCCAGGGCAGCTAATAAAGGGAATTTACACCTGAGAAAGAAGTCAACAGAGAAAGCCGAACGAAGGCCACAGCTTAGAGCCGGAGAGAAACAATGTGGAGGTCACTTCGGGGCCTGGACTCACTCTCACTTTGGAGCCAGTACGTCTTCTCCTCTGTGGCCAGTCCACTACACTGCATTTCTGAACGCACTTACCTTCATACTGCTTTTTCACCGTGTTGCCTATATCAGCGAATTTCCTATCTTCAAATATTAAGAACTCATGGCGTTTTGCCAGAGCTACCAACTCCTCCATCACATCCAGAGTAAAATCATTCAGAATATCGACGTGAGTTTTGAGCATGCAGATGCTGGGTCCCAAGGTATCTGCTAGCTGCAGCAACTCTCTGGCCTCTGAGACATCAGCAGACAGACACAGATTGCTCTCCTTCTTCTGCATAAGCCTGAGAAGCGTCGAGGCAAGTGGGTGGACTCCGGGCAGCTCTGCTCGTGCACCAAAGCTCAGTTCTTTGCATGCCTTCTTCTTAGGAGGGGGGACACCATTATGATGAGCTGCTGGGAAAACATTCTCCTGAATAAACCTCTGCACTCTCCCGACCATCTCGGCATCAATTTTTTTCTGCTGCTCGAGGATCGCTAGCATTTTGGACAACGTGCACACGGAGTGGAGACGGATCCCCTGAGCCTGCAGCTTGTCCTTGCCTCCCTGCTCGCGGTCTAACAGCACTATGGCATCAGTCACCTTCAGGCCCTCCTTCTGAAGAACTTCAACAGTTTCCAAAACACTGGCCCCACTGGTGACGACATCCTCAATGATCAGACACGTTTGCCCTGGATTAATCTCTCCTTCTACAAGACGCTTGGTACCTAGAACAGAAAAGCCTCTGTTGAAAGAAATACATAAAATGTTTCAGCTACCTCAAGACATATCATGAGTCTACTCTTACTATGTACTTACAAAGAGTTAAGAGTCTCTAAATCTTATTTATGATCATTTACTTTGAAGCTACTGTCTGTTGATTTTTAATGTGCCACAACTGCTTTGTTCAGTATCCTCTGTATCTCCAAACTGTCAATTATATACAGAATAGTTACAGTAAAACTAAATGTAAATAAAAACTCATTTTTTTTTCTGAACAAATGAGGGGTTTCTTAAAGCAAGATCACTTATAATGAAAAGCAGAATAAATCAGTATCACCAATAAAAATCATTCTTTCCTATTAATACTGATTACAAGTTTACCACTCATGATCAACTGAAAAATTTGCTTCTTTGAAAACAATTTAAAGCCAGTTGTGGCACATGCCTATTAGTACTCAGGAGGCCTGCACAGAGCCTTACAACAGCCTAGGCCACACGGCCAGCCAGAGATATATAGTGAAACCCTGCCTCAAACGAACAAAACAGTGGCCAGGCAGATGGCTCAGCGGTGAAGAGCACTGGCTGCTCTTACAGAGGACCTGGTTCAGTTCCCGGCACCCACATGGCTGCTCACAACTGTCTGTAAGTGCAGTTCCAGGGGGTCTGATGCCCTTGCTGGCACTGCACACATATGGTACACAGGTACATGCAGGCGAACATCAAACTAAATTTAGAAGGGAAACAGTTTACTACTTCCTGAACACCATAACCACAATGAATTATACACTGTGACGACCCTCTACCCTTAAGGCCTACTACAGCCTACAAGATGTCTAACTCAGGCTCTGTTTCCTGTTCATTTTTTGAGACTCAATTTTACATTTGCTGCTGCCTGTTACTTTGAAACAAAATAGGTAACCCATTTTCACTCCTTTTGAGCCTCACTGCGGGAGATCACCTTCCCCCATTCCCATTTCTTAAAGGATGGTGAGTTTAACTAAATCTCAGCCTGGGAAAGGACAGAGCACTTGCAGGTACACTGATACATGAGGAAGTTCCTACATTCCTCGTGAGTACATTAGTTTTAGCTTCACAATGGGATAATCAGAAACTCCCCACTTAACTCATGGCCAACAGCTACATCCTTATTTGGTCCTTACATCTATGTGTGGGCACGTGTGTAGAGGTCAAAGGACGACCTGAAGTAGTAGGCGCTCGCCTCCCAGCATGTGGAACTCAGTGCCCAAACTCAGGTCAGCGTCAGCTGCAGGCTCCTCGACCTGTTGGGCTATATCACTGAACTCTCAAAACTTTTAGAAGCAAATCTCAGATACTGTAGTTTATCTTAAAAGATCTCTTTAAAAAACTAACAATGCATTACCATATCAATATCAGTGAGTAAAAATCCCATTAATTTTTGAGTATCATTAAGTATCAACTCAGCCCTGATATTTTTAGAGTGATTTTGAGGTTTAAGAGCAAACTACCTGATAGTCTATTGTTATGGACCCCACCAAAAAAATGTCCCCAAGGTGTCTTCTGAGTTTCCTAAGGGTCCTCTTCCTCTTCAGGACTGCATGCATTTAAATGTAAATACACTAGAAGTATGTGCTCTTACAGCACACTGCTGGTGAAGGGAGGGCCAATACAAAGGTCAGGGTTCACCAAGCACGCTCTTTCTACTCCCCAGTCATCACAAAGCTTTTCAGACCCAAACTCTCCAGGAAGGTCTTCTGGAGCAAGTCAACAACTCAACAGTTTATCAGGCCCCCAGGAGCATGCAACAGCTCTACTAAACACCAGGGCCTGAAAGAGAACAAAATCCTAACAGGTTACACATTAACTGGAGGCTTATGCTATTTTCGTTTTACCATAATCCTTTGTTTCCTTCCTTCTAATGAGCATGGGAATGTGATTGGTTGAACAGATAACTGTTGCCAGTGGCAACGCTGTGTAAGGAACTCCACACACACTGTCAAAACTGATCTCCGCATTTTTTGCAGTTTGGAATAAAATGTCTGCGACCTGTAAGAAAAGGAACACATAAACTTCCATGATTACAACTACTCAGAATGGTATCTGAGTCATGCAATGGCTGGATGGAAATAAACCCGAGGGGGGTTTTCATTAAATTCTAAGATATAAATGGATTATTTATAACAATTCACTTTTTGAGTATCTAAGCTCAGGTGAGAAAATATTAAGCAACCAACTTAGACCTATCACAACAGTCTTGAAACCTGGCGTGCAAACATAAGCATGAACCAGTTCAGCTAGATTCAGGACCGACTCTGAGGGCATCATGTAATATCGGGAAGCATGATCCACCCTGAAGACCAAGGATGCTTCCCAGACTCCCGTTATGCCTTGACTCTAGAAGGATGGTTGGTTCTATTTCTGAAAGAAGTCCTCAGTGAACACTTTCCTAAGTATAGAGCCTATTGTGTGAAATACATTTTATCTTTTCTACATAAATCATTCATTTGAGGGGGGTCCAAGACAGGAGGGTTTTTTTTTTGTTTTTTGAGACAGGGTTTCTCTGTGTAGCTTTGGAGCCTATCCTGGAACTCACTCTGTAGACCAGGCTAGCCTCCAACTCAAGAGCTCCACCTGCCTCTGCCTCCCAAAGCACTGGGGTTAAAGACATGTGCCACTACACCAGGCCAAATCAACCATATTTTAATGTTAGAATGCATACTCCCATCCAACACTACCTTAAGAATCATTCATAAACCAAGTTAGCTTCTTTGTTTGTTTGTTTTTTGAGACAGGGTTTCTCCATGTAGTTTTGGTGCCTGTCCTGGATCTTGCTCTGTAGACCATGCTGGCCTCGAACTCACAGATATCCTCCTGGCTCTGCCTTGTGAGTGCTAGGATTAAAGGCATGCCCCCGCCCAAATTAGCTTTTTTTACTCTTGAAGGGGAGAGGGAGTTGTTTGTTTTGCAGAGTCTCAATACTGGCCTCAACCTCCCTCATGCTGGCTTCATGAGCATGTACCACCCCATGCCTAGCTTCCCACTTCAGTGTTTTTAAAAGTCTGTGACTATTTTTAAGTTGCAAAGTGTGCAGTTTCTAGTACTAAAATCAAGAACATACCCAGAACTTTAATATCATCGTATGTAATAAATATGGGAAGAAGATAGCAGTCCAGTGATGGAGCACTTTGCCTGGTGTACTCACAGCTGGGGACCGACCCCCAGTAACATACAGGCATACACACAAATGCTAGACTACATTATGTTTTTCTCAAATTTCACTACGTCCACAGAATTATTACACTGCAATACATGTCTTCCTGTGGGCTTTTTACTGATCTGTCATGCTTCTTTACATGAACATCTCAACTGAGATGTATATTAATTGAAATGTAAGACTACCAAATTAAAAAAATTTCATGATCTTAAGTCTCCTAGAGATTCTCTTGCACTATCATTTGCCTGGGCACTTACCTAAAACATAAACCTGCAACCACAGAGTATAGATTTGGGGAATTCTTTTTTCAGTGAGATAAATACTATTGGTTCCCTCCAACTGTCTGTACACACATCAATTTACTAGGAAGTTAGAAGTAAGCATATAATCTGTTACTTTTGGGGGGTGGGTGTATATACTGAGAGCACCTGTTGACATAAACCTCTTTTAAACCTAAAATGCTCATTAGAAAGTTCTGGGTAATAGTTTCTTTACACTGATGAAACACACTATTTCAAGATTCCTGATCATAGCAATAGTCAGGATGGCAAAAAGCCAGCTCAATCAGGAAAAAAATTTTGTTGTTGTTGTTGTTGTTGTTTTCAAGAAACAAACCACTGGGCAGTGGTGGTACACACACCTTAAATCCCAGCACTCGGAGGCAGAGCCAAGTGGATCTCTGTGAGTTTGAGGCCAGCCTGGTCTACAGAGTGAGATCCAGGACAAGCACCAAAGCTATACAGAGAAACCCTGTCTCCAAAAACGAAAAATAAAAAAAACACCACCCAAAAAAAAAAAAAAAAAAAAAAAAAACCCACGAAAAAACCTTCCATGTGTGGGGCAGGAACTTAAGAGTACATTTGGGGGTGGGGGTGGTTGGATTGTTTATTGGAAACAGGATCTTTCAGGATAACCCAGACTGACTACGTAGGTATGTATGTCTTCTTGACAGAACTTTGTGATGTTGAAATAGTCTACAGTTAGTTATAATAGCCAACAGGCTAGCCACTAGTAACTTACTAGTCTGTTTGCTTTAGAAAGAGGTTCTCCGTGTAGTCCAGGCTGACCTCAAGCCGACTGACTACACCACGGACTGAGGTGACCTTTAACTCCTGCCTCCAGCTCCCTAGTGCGATTTCAATAATTCTGGCAGGCAAATGAACTCATCCAGTAAATCTGTTTTCTCCCTAGTCCGACCACCTGAATTCATTCCCTTCAACCCTCATGACGGAAGGAGAGAACACACTCTTGAAAGTTGTCTCTGACCCTCTCAAGTGTATCACGGGACATGCACGCCCGCATATATATGCACGCGCACACACGCTAAATACATGTACTAAAGACTTCACAGTGCTCAGCGTTCACCCGGAGTTGGTAGCAACACTTCGAACATCCCCACCCTTCTGCTCAAAGTGACATCTGCAGTTGAGCTGGCAGCTCATTGTGCTAGAAATGCATTATCTCACGGCAAACGTTGTGGCGATTCATATACAACCCACCCAAGGTTTGGGAAAGCACCGGGTTAGAAACCTCTACCCTGTATAGTTTACCCCCAATTACTCAAAAAAAGAAATCTTCCTTCCTGGCGCCCACCATATGGCTTTAATGTCTTGCTACTGCCCATGCACGACTAAATTGAGCCCTTTGGCCAACGACGATTTCTCCACCCTCCCGCCTTTTCCTTTCCCAAGTCTCCGACTTCTGCAACGCACGTGTCGACCCGGGTCGGTCAAGGACAAGGTCCCAAAGAGCCCGAACCGACTGCTGCCGGCCTCCGGGCTCCTCCACAGGCTCTCCAGACCAGCAAGAGGGTGGGCTTACCTGCCGGGTCTGTGGCTCTCTTTCATCCCCCGACTCCGGCCACCCCCGCCATCTCCTGCTCTCCTTTCCCGCCACCCGGAGCCATCCCGTCCCTCCGGGCTGGTACCTGACTGAGCAGACGCGGGCGGGACACGATGCCCCGCAGGTCGATGTAGACTGGGGAGGTGAGCCCGCTCTTCAGCACAAAGCTCCCGAACTTGAAAGCCTGCACGTCGTACAGCTCGGAGACCAAGAGGCCCAGAGCTTCGCTGGCGACCGCCATACTCGCCGCGCTCAGTTCGCTCTGGAAGCCAAGCGGTTTGGGGTCCGTGGCGTCAGCGAGACGCCCCGCCTCTTCCGCCTCCCCTTCCGGCCCGGACCGCGGGGGTCTGTGCTTAGGCTTCCTGGTTGGAGCGCTGGGCTGTAAACCCTCCAAGGTGGACGGATGGATGCTCAACTCCCCCCGAAGGCTGTCTGTCGGCTCTGCTCGTTTTTTGGTTTGTTTGTTTGTTTTGGTTTTTGAAGCTTAGCGCTTCCGGGAGTAATTCTCTTACCATAATTATCTTATCGTAGTAATTATCTTATCGCCCGCTAGCCACCACTTCCCTAAACTCTTCCAGGGTTTCTCCACTTAGAATAAAAATTCTCAAAGACCAGGCTTGTGACTTCCTTCTTGAATTAACGTCACAACAGCGGGCGTGGGAGAGTTTCACAGAAATTTGCACATAGAAATATAAAGCAGGTCTTTGTACACCCTGGTGCTGGCAGAGAAACGTGCTTATTTCCCTTAACACCAGTCTGAAGTGCTCCGGAGGAAGAAGGGTGGGAGGGAGTTAGGGAAGGTTAACTGACAGTGTCAGGCTATCTGGAAGGATAATGTTGGGCAGTTCGAAAACCCAAGCATATTTGGTTTACAAATCCCTTAGCTGGCTCTGGTGGTACAGACCTGTAGCCCTAGCTACTTAGGAACCTAAAGCAGAAAGATTGAAAGTTGAGCCCCAGCACTGGAGGGAGAGCCCGGCGGATCTATGTGAGTTGGAAGCCAGCCTGGTCTACAGAGTGAGATCCAGGACAAGCACCAAAATTACACGGAGAAACCCTGTCTCAGAAAAAAAGAAAGATTGCAAGTTGAAGGCTGACCTGGGTCACTAGTGAGACTGTGTCAATAATAATAAATATAATAATAATATAAAAATCCCTTAAGGCTGTATTTGTCTTATTTTAAAGAAAATACCACCCCCACCCCAAGCAGTAGTGGCACATACCATTAAATCCCAGCACTCAGGAGGCAGAGCCAGGCAGATCTCTGTGATTTTGAGACCAGCCTGCTCTACAAAGTGAGTTCCAGGACAGCCAGAGCTGTAACACAGAGAAATCCTATCTTGAAAAACCAATAATTAATAATAATAATAATAATAATAATAATCTTTTAAAAGAGAGAAAGAAAAAAACAAACTAAAAAAAACAAACCAATGCTACTTATCAAAACGATTCTGAGATTTAATTTCTGTATTCTTTGTTTTCTCTAAGGAGATTGTGTTGAACTTCCAGTGTGAAAAACCCATATATCTCTGTTTGTTTTGTGTTTGAAACAGTTTCCCTGTGTAGGCCTGGCTGGCCTAGACTTTATGATGTAGACTAGACTGCCCTCAAACTCACAGAGATCCATCTGCCTCTATCTCCCAAGTGCTTGAATTAACAGCATTCACCACCACATCCAGTAAAACTCATAGTTTTGACAGTTGTCTCTGATTACTAGTAAGTGCAATAAATTGGTTAAATAGAATTCAAATGTTAAAACATTTTGTTCTTATTGCCAGACCAAAACAACCTTCATCTCTGGATGCTGCTAATGGACAGGGAACTATAGATCCAGCTCATTCCCACCTGTGCAGCACCTGCAGTCTTTGAAAGCCTGATCATGCCTGTATAGGTTCTCCCAGATGGCTGGGCTGCTACCAGGATGCACAAATCTGTTAGATCCAGTGGGAGTCAGTTCTCTCCATTCACTATGCAGTCCTGTGAATCAAACTCAGGGCCTCAGGCTTCACAAGTGCTATTATGTGTTGGACCATCTTGCTGGACCACTAATGGGATATTTTTTCTTTTTTTTCTTTTCTTTTCTTTTTTTTTCTTTTCTTTTTTTTTCTTTTTTTTTTTTTTTTGGTTTTTTGAGACAGGGTTTCTCTATGTAGTTTTGATGCCTGTTCTGGATTTCGATCTGTAAACCAGGCTGGCCTCGAACTCACAGAGATCTATCTGCCTGGTTCTGCCTCCCAAGTGCTGGGATTAAAAGCTGTGTGCCACTGCTGCAGCCCTGCTGGATTTTTTTTTTTTTTTTCCGAGACAGGATTTCTCTGTAGCTTTTGGAGCCTGTCCTGGACTAGCTCTGTAGACCAGGCTGGCCTCGAACTCACAGAGATCTGCCTGCCTCTGCCTCCCGAGTGCTGGGATTACAGGTGTGCGCTACCACTGCCTGTCTTGGATTTTTTTTAAAAAAGCTTGTCAAATGCTTTCAAATATTTGGGAGGAAGAGAGGAAAAAAGTTACTGGGGAGGGGGGGGGGGGAGGACAGGAATTTTAGTTAGAAAAAAAAAAGACAAGGGCCAGTGAGTTGGCTCAGTGGGTGAAGGAATTGCTACCGAGACTGATGACCTGAGTTCAATTTTCCTGAACCCACATGGTAGAGTGCCTACAGATTGCCTTCTTACACACACACTGTGACTCAAACACACACACACACACACACACACACACACACATATAAATAAATGTTATAACATTTTTAAGGGGGGCAGGCGACTAAAAATAGTATCTTCAGTATATTATATTTATAGGAATGCATAACATATGAAATGTACATTTTGAAACTTCATCCACAACTTATAACATTTACTGCAGTAATAATAACAAGACAGCAGGTCGGCACTTTACAACATTACACATGAGTGATTCTAACTTACAAATAAAATATTTACAACCTACCTTTACAAAACAACATTGTGTGCATACAAAATGAACAACTGCAGGGAAATTTAAAAAAAACAAAACAACCAAAACCCAAAACCCCAGAAGATACACTTAAGGCAGACAGCAAGACACTGAACTAATTAAGGCTGTGGAATTCTTCTGCACCTTGAAAATATAGAGCTATTTACCAATACTGTGGAGTGATTTTGAATCAACTGTTACAAGCCTGATGGAAGTATGTACTTATATGTATATGTGTAATGGTCCCTATGGGGAAACCTGTCCACTTATGGAAAAGGCCTTTTATCTGAATGGCCAGAGGAGCCCACCACAAATTCTCATAAGACTTTGGGGGAAGGGATCACTCAAAACCAAGAAATGTGGGCACAGTTTGCAAATCAGGTATTAAAATTCAAAGACAGGCCAGGCATGATGCCTTTAATCTCAGCACTTGGGAAGCAGAGGCAGGCAGATCTCTGGCCAGCCTGGTCTACAGAGTGAGTTCCAGGACAATTCCCAGGACAGTCCCCAGGACAGCCAGGGACTATACAAAGGGACCCTGTCTTGAAACAACAACAATAAAAAAAACACACACACTAAAGAACTCAAATATAGAATTCTGAGTAAACAGAATCACATAAATAATGGTCCCAATGTGTTTCATAATTTGTTCGATTGGCCTTGCAGACTTCAAAAGACATCAAATTAATTCCCATGTGACTAGAATTCTCCATGTTTTATCCCTAATGGTTTTGAATGATCTTAAATGGTTTTCCAGTAGAAAAACTGACCCACCCGGGCTGCCTGCCAATGGATAGATTTCTGCATATGAGCAATAACATATACATACATATTATACACTATATACATGTACAGATGTACATATATCCATATTTTCCAACAGTGTGCCCTCAATTGCTGCTGTTCTCTACATAAATAGCATTCTCAAGGGTATGTTTAGTTTTTCACAGTCTGTTTCTCCCTCTCCCAGTTTTATTTACTTCCCCACAGTAGTCTAAAGTTTGGCAGAAACAGAAGTAAAAGCACCAGGGTTAAAAAAAAAAAAAATCAAACACAGAGGTGATAGGTATGGCTTAAGTTAGTAGGAGAAGACAAATGTTTTGTTAACTTCAGGTTCGTAGCCGCAGTCTTTGAGGTCACAGTAACGGTCTCCAGGGACTCCAGGATTCGACTTAGTTCTTGATGGAAGTGGGGACTTCATGCAACTCCTATCCCTGGACTGGCAAATTCACCTGGTTAAATTAACTCTCAGGAATTCCAAGACTTGCTATTTGCGAGTTTCCTTGCTCTTCCCCATTCACTGACTAAACTGTTAGGTTGCTCATATGGATAAAAATTAAATCTGACCACAGTTTGGAATTTCTTAGCAAACAGGCTAATAGAAAAAGACAATATGGCCTGGGATTGTTAATTTTAGGCTTTTAATTAATATCACTTAAAGATTAAAGCACTGTAGTAGAAAGACTCTATCTTCTCCTATAACTTCAACTTAGATTAAAAAATAAGGGAAAATGTCTTTCATAAAAAATATGGCCATATAATATTTCTGTATTCTATTTCCATATAGATTTTTTCATGAAAAACATTTCTTATCAAAACATCTAGGTTTCTGGACAAATTTCAGTCCCTTTGAGCTCTTTAGAATGAGTGAGGCCATGAGAGCCTTAGAATTTTCAGAAAATCATTATTATCCTGTATCTTCTTTTCTGTTGGTGGAATCTCTGAGAGTTTTTCCTTTTAGCCTATCCCGGGTCTAATAATTCCTTCCCCAAAGGTATTTAGATTTTAAATAGCAAAGAAAAATCATGAGGTGCTTTTTACAAATAAATCTGTTGAAAAGCTTATCTATGTTTGCCTAATCCAGACTCTATTGGAATGTTACCTGGGCAAGAAAGGAATATGGTCTATATTCCTCAAAACTCACCCAGTACAATTCATGGGCTACCCTAGGACGACGTGGTGAGTGGGTCCTTTGTCTACTATAAAGACCCTTTGTCGTCAATGGATTTCTTCCCTATCAGGTATAAACGAGAGTGTTTAACACAGAAAAATAACCACTTTATATCCTGTTTTCTCCTACATATTCTCACAGATCTAAATTTCCATGTTCTTCTAGATAGGCAAGAAAAAAAGAAGTAGTGAGTAGCCCGCCCCCATACACAACACTTGCCTTTTCTAGCAGAAATAAATGAATTGTGACATGGGAAGGTGTTTGATCCTCACCTCTGCCCTCCCAGTGAGGAAAATAACTGTTAGGGATTTTCCCAGAGCATATAGCTTGGAAAGAGAAGGAAATGGCTGGCTATCTGGGAAGGTATCAGACTCTCATGTCTGCCATAAGGAATACTGAAGAAAAGAGCTTATGGACATTTAAAGCCTCATCAGTTCTCCTAATCCTTTTCTGTAGACAAGTTATTAAAGGGTGGAAATTATAAGCTAAGACCAAATAACATGTAGAGGAGGTGCACCCAGAACTTCCAATGAAAAACAATTGACAGCATTTAACCTCAGCGTTTGAAAATGGTATCCAAACATAAGACTGTGGGAAACTGGAATGTTCAAAGTTACTGTCAATAAAATTCTAGCACTGGCAGTGTGTAGCACTTTAAGGAAATCAAAATATTTTAGAGATGTGTCAACTAGGACATTTTCCTAAACATTCTTAAGAGATTAATGTTCTCTCTGTGTCTGCCCAAATTCCATTTTATTAATGGGGACGTGGAGCAGAAAGAAGAAAGAATGAATTTGGAGTAGCTGAGAGCAATGCTCAAAAACACCTGGTCCCGTCCTACATTCAGATGTTTTCATTTAAAAGACATTTAAACCTTTCATTTAAAGGCTTAAGACCTAAGGAAGAAATTCTGCAGTATCAGCAAATCTAAATGCAATTGAACTTCTTCACTCCCCACCTCCCCTCTGAAAGGCACTACTATTTATAAAGGCTTTGTGAAGCACAAAGCTGCGAAGCCAGCTTTCCCCTCGGCCTCCTCCACCTGCACTTCGGTGGCTTGTGGCTGGGCGAGAGCTGAAGGCTACATCCAACATTTCGATGTTTTTCTTAACAGTTTTTTTTACCACATTCAGTTCTAAGTGAAAAAGAATCTGTTTACTTTGAAACAAATATAAGAGGCGCAAAAAAAAAAAAAATAATAATAATAATGATTAGATTTCTCATCCGGGATCGTGGGTTGGCTCTGATCTTTTCCATTACTCTGCATCCCACCCTTCTAACACAAACCAGAAGAGCTCGAAACAATGAATCTGTGCCAGACAAGAAACCTGCCACTCTCACGAGCACTGTTTTCCTGGGGTCAGCTGGCAGTTCTTCCTCAGTGAGAACAACTGGAGTGGTAGGAGGGGGGGAAGATTTTCCTCTCCTCTGCCCTCTTCTCGCCTAGTGATAAATCTCCCTGCCAAAAGAGGTGCAGGAGAGTGGCCCCTCGTCCTTCCTCTCCAGCCACTGTTGAGCACATCTGTACTCTATTTCCTAGCCCCGTCTATGAGATTGCTCTTAATTCCCAGCTTGCTAGGGAGAGTTCTCGAGCCAAGACCATCTTGTTCCCTGGTGGAGGGACCCAGGTGCCTCTGCAGAGAGGAGCCTCCCTGGTCATGTCAGTCATCAACTTATAGAAAGTGTGTTCCCTTTCTCCTAGGACCTCTCTGGAGCCTGCGCTCTTCTAACAGTTGTAGTGGGGCTGCCATTAACCCAACCACGTTCCTTTCCCTTCCGGCTATCCCTTCCTGTCTTCTCTGTGTACTTGGGACAATTCCATGCAGCCCACATCTAGATCATCCCAACCCTGACACAAACGTGGCTGTGAAAACTTTGGCTCTGCCTAGCGATTCTGTCACCCCACCACGTGCTTTCAAACTGGCCCTTCTGTGGCATCTGATCACTGTTCTAGACCCCTTTTCTCCCTAGCAGAAACGCAGTCAGCCATAACAATTCTAACTGACTCGGCAAGAAGCCCTTCTTCCGAGGTAGCCATAATGGACAGACCTGGCTACGTCCCTTTCTGGGTCTTTGCCGACCTCGGAGCCTGTACTTTATCCCACAACAAGCCTCTGGGGCCAGGCCTTCCTCCTTCATGCTATACTTCATAATAAAGACATGTTTACTAAAAAAGCTTTAGTAAGCATGTTTTAAATCTCGTATCATATGGTTTTATGTTTGTATACATCACAGTTTAAGTGAAGAACATGGAGAGTTAGCAAGCTCTGAGGGAGTGAGGCTGGATGACCCAGGGCCACCCGAAGACAAGGAAACTCTACAGTCAGAGTCTGTTTCCATATATTTGGTTAATCCCCAAGATACTAGGTGCTATCTAATCTTATTGCTTTTACTTTCTACTCATTTATTACTTTATAATCTTGGATGAGATGAGATGGAGGGTGGATGATGAGAAATTTGACTTTGAAACCAATGGGGGTGGGTGGGGGAAAATAATAAGCACTTTCATTCTCTATTTCCACCATGGGAATAAGCGTTTTTTATACATTAAAGTTCAGACTGTTCCCATCATCTCTTCTTTAAACAGTTAAAATAATTTTGCTGCTTATTTCCCCTCCTCAAATTCTCTGATTGCACTCTGAGCTACGTGATTTCAATGTTCTCAATCCCACTAGCAGGAGAGACACGATGACATGAAGCCTGATTTACATAAACACTGGAGTTATAGTTTTAGAATATTATTTGCATAAAAGCATTTTTTAAGCACACTCTAGAAAACAAAGGGTGGATCATGTACAAACACGACATAACAAAAACTCTCCCATCCCCTCCAACAAAAAAAAAAAACAAAAAAACAAAAAACAAACCATGAAATGCCCCGGTTAATTGGATTTCCCTCAAGAGGGCACCGGGCAGTCAATAATCTTGTATGGAGAAAGCAGCATTGGCCTCAGAATGTAGTTAATCCTTCTAGTCCAGAGATGTTGGTGGCTGTGTGGTGATAGGTATTGCTATCCCAGTTAAAAACCCATGCTGTGTTAGAGTGATGGGTCAGGCTTTGCTCCATGGCTTCAGAAAGGACTTAGGACTAGCCTTTAAAAGGCTTATATGGCTGCCTCCTTTTGGTAAGCACCCGAAGCTTCATGAGGGGTTAGGAATAAAGCAAGCTAACTTTCTGGAAACTGTATTCTACAGCTATGGAACCAGAAAGAGCTGCTCCTTTGTTCACAGGAACTGTAGGAAAAGTTTCTATGTGCCCTTTTGTGTGAACTCATGATATACATTTGCCTACGTCAGGCCTGGTGTGGACATAAAACCAGCCCCCAACACTTACAAGATTTGGACTTACTTCCTGACTTTCCCACAGGAGGAACTCTGAGCTGTCAGTGAGTTCAGGGGAGCTTTTGATAAACAGAACCTATCTTACCCAAACAACCCATGATGGAGGACAAAGAAAAATCTAATTCACAGATTGCAAAAGGGTCACATTGCTTTCTCTTAATACACAGGTTCTGATAAAAGATTTCTATACAAGATTTATAAAATGCTCTAAAAAACTCGTCATCTAATTGTGCTTAGTCAAAATAATGCGATGCTTCGGTAAATAAATGACTGTTTTAACGGAGCACTCAAAGTTACTTATGATTGGTTTCATATAGACCTCTATATTATAAAACTCTGGAACCTGAATGGGATCTATTATACTGTATGTGTATATGTATCCTGTTAAGAAACTATATCTAAGCCATCTAAAGCAGAATAGTTGATATCTTTGTTAAATAGAACTTTTAGTTTAAATTTTCACCTACTATATTTCTCACAGTGGGTGGACGGTTTGCCCACTGAACCACTCATTTTGGAATGTACAATTAACATTTTATACCAACTACCATCTTGTCAGCCTTGCCCCCCCCCCTTTTTTTAAAATACTTTCTGCAACTCTGCATCTTTACTTCTTCAGCATGACCTTCTGGAATGCTCCTGGGATTAGGGTCACTTTTCTGCCGCTGGGACCCTGGGTAACCACAGACAAGGTTTAAGAGAACTACCTCTCGATCCAGAGACCCACATGAGGTGAAATGATGAACAGAGTTATTTACAGACACTTTCAGTCTTGCTTTGGTTCACACCGCACTTCTATGTGAAACCTCAGGGGTTGGGGATGGCTAGGTCCCTTGGGTCACCCTATTGACGATGTAACTCTTGACATTGGGGATGGGCCGCACATCATTCTGGTGCTTGCGGCGTTCTATGAAGCAGGCCAGGCGGGAGGTGTCCAAGGGGATCTTGGAGTAACTGCCATTGTGAGGCTGCAGCCACGGATGCTGCAGGCATGTGGCTGCTGTGGGCCGCCTCCGGAAGTCTTCCTGTAAGATGACATTGATGAAATCCCTGGCAGCGTTGCTCACACCACAGAAGTACTCATGGGGAAAGCTGAAATCCACCCTGCACACGTTGATACAGGTCTCCTCTTGGCTCTCATCTAAGAAGGGGGAGACCCCACTCAGCATGACGTATGTCAGAACCCCGATGCTCCAGATGTCTGTGCCCAGGGAGACGGGGATGCCTTGGATCACTTCTGGGGCAGCAAACTCAGGGTTCCCCAGAAGATGGTGGATGTGGAAGTGGCCTGAGATCTGGACAGCGTCTTCTAAGTCGATGAGCTTCACTCGAGGCACTGGGATCCGGAGGTCAATGAGCAAGTTTTCGGGCTACAGGGACCCAGCAAGGCAGGGAGAAAAGAGGCAAGATCAGGTCTTTGTTGACTACTAGGTGGAATATGCTAGCTAAACAGAGTTCTGTTATTCTTCAATAAAGTTTGTGCATGTTGGATATTCCCTATTCAAAGGCAAAGGAGGCTTCGAAGGATGGCACTGAACTCAATAGACTCTGAGTTTAGGTGGCACTTTATTTTTATTTTATATTTTTAAAAGATTTATTTATTTATTATGTATACAGAGTTCTGCCTGCATGTATCTCTGCAGGCCCAAAAAGGGAACCAGATCTCATTACAGATGGTTTTTAGCCACCATGTGGTTGCTGGGAATCGAACTCAGGACCTTTGGAAGAGCAGTCGGTGCTATAACCTCTGAGCCATCTCTCCAGCCCTAGGTGGCACTTTAAATAAGTTGTTTGGCATTGAAAATTGTACTGTTGAGGGGAGGGGCAAGAACAGGGCTAACTGTATACTTCTGGCTGGCCTGGAACTTATGGAGATCCTACTGTCTCTGCCTCCTGATTGCTAGGCTTAGCTTAAAGATTTAGGCCACTGCACCCAGCCAATGCTTCCCCACCCTAATGTTAAGGATCCAATCCAGGGCCTTAATCATACTAAGCAAGTGCTCTGCCTCTAAGTCACACACCTATTCCAGAATAGTAGGCTTTCTTATCCAGGCTTTGTTTTTGTAATGAATCAAGAAAATAAATAGCCTTTTAAGAAAGAGGCATTTCATTACAAAACAAATTTTTTTCTGGGCAGTGGTGATGGCACATGCCTTTAATCCCAGAACTTGGGAGGCAGAGGCAGGTGGATCTATGACTTCAAGGTCTACAGAGTGAGTTTCAGGACAGCCAGGGCTATACAGAGAAACCCTGTCTTGAAAAAAACAACAACAAACAAACAAAAAAGAAAAGAAAAGAAATACAAATGTACATTCTCCACAGCAATGGCTGCTAAGTTAGACTCTGCTATTTTGCTCTAGCAGGTGTTGATTTTGCATTACCTTTATGTCCAAATGTGCAACCCTGCAGTTATGAAGGTACTGCAGAGCTTCCATGATGTCTCGGATATAGAAAGCTACTTTTTCTTCCATCAGCTCATCATGATTCATAAGGTAGTCCAAGAGTCGGCCATCATCCATCCTGAAAGCAAGGAGGTGAGGGAAAATAGAATGCTTGGGAAGAAACAGAGAAGTGACCCATGTAGAAAGCTTTAAAATGCTCTAAGATGTCTCTTGTTAATGGAGATTGGTATTGCAACACACACATATTTCAGAGCCCGAAGTGAGTGTCACACTCAGGACAAGAATAAATCAAGTTACAAATGTGTAAGCTCCACCAGAAATCCTTAGAACCTTGCTTACAGAATACTGTTTTGTTGACTTTCAGATCTAGCCTGGCTTTAAGGTTAGGTTGAGGAGGAATTTTTTTTTTTTTTTTTTTTTTAGATGGGAGAAATGTGAAGTAGGATATGTTTCCCCTTGGCATATTTGATCTCTTCTTAGCTCCTTTGCCTTTCTTGACAGCTTGACAAGTTTTAAAGACTGACTGGGAATGTGGTAAGTGGAGCCAGCCATATGCAGATTTGGTTTCTGGTTCTGCCACTTACCAGATGGTGGTGGCTGCAGGTCATCGTTGAAACTCTCTTTGTTTGGACTTCCCTGAAGCACACCATCTTTTAAAGTGGGAATAGCCACAGGACAGTGACAACAGCAACAACAAGACAAGATCTACTTCTTTGTCAGCCTTGTGCAAAAGCCAGGCAAGGCAATGAGGAATCAAGACATACTCCACAGGGTAAGAAAGCGCTTGTGGTAACTGAGTGAGAATGGCCTCCTTAGGCTCATATGTTCAAATACTTGGTCCCCAGTTGGTGTAATTGTTTGAGAAGGATTAGGAGGTGTGGCCTTGTTAGAGGAGGTGTATCATTATTTGTGGGCTTTGAAGTTTTCAACAGTCTTTGCCATTCCTAGTTAGTTTCCCACCTTGTGCTTTGTTGAGCAGGATGTAAAGATCTCAGCCACTGCTCCAGCGCCATGCCTGCCTATCTGCCACCATGCTCCCCACCATGATGGTCATGGGCTCTAACCCCCTGAAACTTTAAGCCCCCCAATAAATTGCCTTGGTCATGGTGTCTTATTACAGCAATAGAGAAATAACTAAGACAGTGCTGAATAAACAGTAGCTACTTCTAGGCTCCCCATACCCCTTTGTAACAAGAAGCGATCAAACTCTTTAAGGTACAGTGAGTCATGTGAGATACATCTCAGGAAATGTCCATGTCAAGGCGTGTGATCCAGGGTACGGATAACTCAGCTGAAGCCTACATTCATAACTAGTCCTCATTTTCTCCTCTAGTTTGTGCCTTGCTATGAGACTCTTCTACTTCCTTGACAGGAGAAAAAGATGGAGACCCTGGAAAGCTCCCCTACCTCCCTCTGACCTCCTAGGCATGAGTTAAAAGAAGACGTAACAGAGAGGAGTGGCACTGGGTTCATTACGTGCAATTCCCAGAGACCCTTGGAGCAAGTAAGGAGGGGATTTACAGCAACGCTGCTCCAAACCCACAAAGCTTCAGCCACCCCACCCATCTTGGGCTATTCCCTAGTCTGCATCCTTCCTAGACCAGGGACTCAAAATCTCAATTGCCTGGAAGAGAAGGGTTCCACCAGCAGTCTCTACAGACCACTACAAGAGACCTACAGCAGAGCAAGATTCCACTCAGGCCTGGCTTCTCACACATCTTCCGTGACAGTCACATCCAACAGAGCACTGTTGTGTGTTCTCACAGCTCTGTCTAATGTATGATTCCTAGCATTTCCCATGCCATATTCAAAGTATTATTTATCTCTTCGTCTTTTTGTTTGTTTGTTTGTTGAGATAGGGTTTCTCTGTGTAGCTCTGGCTGTCCTGGAACTCACTTTATAGACCAGAATCACCTCAAACTCACAGAGATCCACCTGTCTCTGCCTCCCCAGTGCTGGGATCAAAGGCATGTGCCACCACTGCCCAGCTATTTCTTGTTCTTAACTGTTGGACTTTCGGCCTCAAAGGATAAGAGCCTTGTCTTTCTACATTTATTATCTAGATAATCTGTCATTCCTGGAACATCTTGGAATTCTACCCTGAAAGAGTAGGGTAGTGCTGTGGCTATTGATTGGGGGGCAGACCCCTCTCATTCCAACTCCACTCCTGTCCATCAGCCTTCTACTAGTAACCCCTTTTAAATGTCAGCCAAGCCTGAGAGGACACAATAGGAAGAAAACAAAATGCAAGTGAGAAATGAGTACTGATTACAGCGAGGGGAGAGAAATGAGTTCTGGTGATCTAGTCTATAGTATGGTAACTATAGTAACAATATGAACTGTTAATACATTTCAAATAGCTAGAGAAGTTTTTTTTTTTTATCACAAAGAAATGAAGGATGTTTAAGGTGATGGATATGTTAATATCCTGATTTGATGATCACACAGTGTATACATGCAATGAAACACTGTACCCCACAAATATAAAAAAACGAAATATAACTTAGAAAAATATGGAAAAGTGGAGTGAGAAAATGTGGGTTCAAGGCCCATTTCTCCATCCATACTTTTGTAGAGCTAACTTTAAAGACCTTCTCTATTCTTGATTTTCTAGTCTGTAGAATGGGACCCACATTTATATAAAACAGAAGGTGAAAGAGTATATGGCTCATGTAGCATCTTGTAAACCATAAAATATGGTGCAAAAATGTGACTCTTTTCCATTAACTGCAGGCAATGGATAACCCAGGCAGATGCGGACCACACTAGAGATATGACCCCTGTACTCACAGTTCCAAAATCAGGATGTAGGACGTGGGGGACTCGTAGGTGTCATGGAGAGTGATATACTGGGGGTGCTGCAGGTGCTGAAGCAGGGCAGCCTCATGGGCAGCCTGCTCCTTCTTCTTCATTTTTTTGCTCACAAATTTCACAGCAACATCTTTGCGGGTAGCTTTGTGAATGCATTTCTTTACAATAGAGAAACGGCCTCTGAGAGACAAAAGGAGAAAAAGTTTTCCAAGATTCACCAGTCAGCAGGGCGTCATTTACCAGAATATATGTTATAGGGTATGTGTGCATGCTCAAGCATACGTGTGTGTGTGTGTGTGTGTGTGTGTGTGTGTGTGTGTGTGTGTACGCACACACACATGCATGTGAACGTGCTCACTGGAATCACCAAGACAGTAACATCTTACAGGTGAGTGTCCCTAATCCAAAAATCCAAAATCCAAAATGCCCTAAAGTCTGACACACCTTTTGAGTGCAGACATGAGAACACCGTGGAAAGTTCCATACCTGACTTCACATGATGAGTGACAGTCAAAATGCAGGTTCACTAGACATAGCACATAAAATTACCTTCAGGCAAAGCTGTGCATGAAATCAGACAAAGTTTTTTGGACTTGGGTCCCATCCTAAAGACATCTCACTGTGTACATGTACACATTCCTCAAAATGCTTAGTGCAAAACGTTTCTGGTCCTAAGCATTCAGAGAAGAGCTGCCAAGCAGTATTAGAAATCTTTCTGGGCCTGGAGGGGTAGGTTAGGACCTGGGCTGGATTTCCAGCATCCAGTTCCAAGGTATCTGACACTCTCTTCTGGACTCTTCAGTCACCAGGCACACGTGAGATGCAGGGACATACATGCAGGCACTTAGCCATACTCATGAAATAAAAACAAATACATTTGAAACGAAAAGAGAGCTCTTTTCTTCTGGGACCAGTGGTTTGGCTCAGTTGATAAAAGCACCTGCTGTCTGAAGAGATAAGACTAACAGTCTGAGCTAGGTGCCTAGAACTCACAGGAAATCAGGAGAGCACTGACCCCACAAATTGTTCTCTGACCTCCACACATGGGCTATCCACACATGGGCTGTGGCATGTGTGCACACATCTCACATAATACATACACATACATCCTAAATATAACAAAATAAAAAATAACCCTTCTTTTTATACTTTTAATTATAATAATATTTTGTTTAAAAAGCCAACTCTCCTTCCTTAGCATCCTAGGGTTCTTTGAGATGCCAAAGATAAACTAGTATAATTTTTTTAGTCAAGATTTTTTATGTTATTTTGAGCATTACAAATGGGTTTATTTTCTTTTCTAAGCAGAATATACTGCTATACACAATGACGGAGCTGGAGAGATTGCTCAGTGGTTAAGAGCACCGTTGTTCTTACAGAGGACCTATATTCAGTTCCCAGCACCCATGTGGTGGCTCATAACCATCCTATCTCCAATTCCAGGAGACACAACACCCTCTTCTGGTCTCTGCAGGGGCCAGGCATGCATGTGGTGCTCAGATATACATCCAGGCAAAATAGTCATACACATAAATAAAATTAATTTAAAAAAGAAAGTAAAATGAATACATGAAACTTTTAAAATTCTCCCTTATTTTTATTCTATGTGTATGGATATTTTGCTTACATGTATGTCTGTGCATCATGTGTGTGCCATGCTCCCAGAGGCTAGGAGAGAGTGTTAGAACCCTTGGGACTAGAGTTACAAATGGTTGTGAGCTGCCATGTGGGTGCTAGGAATTGAATCCATGTCTTAGGCATTAAGCCTGAATACATAAGACTTTTTAACAAAATTTTGGTATGTTTTACCCACAGAACAAGTCTGAGCAAGTTCTTTGACCACAGTGCAATGAAATTAGAAATGAGTAACAAAATATAAATTAAAATCTCATACATATTAAAGCATTTTATGTAATTTGTAACCCATTATAATTGGCTCAAAAACTAAACCATAGTTGAAAAAAATACCTAGAAACAATGATAATGAAAATATCATATATTGGGGCTGGAGAGATGGGCTCAGAGGTTAAGAGCACTGGCTGCTTTTCCAAAGGTCCTGAATTCAATTTCCAGCAACCACATGGTGGCTTACAACCATCTATAATGAGATCTGGTGCCTTCTTTTGGCATATAGACAGAACACTGTATATGTAATAAATAAATAAAACAAATAAAAGAGAAAATATCATATATTAAACTTGGGACATGTAGCTAAAATTACACTTTTAGGAAAAAAATTGAGTCTTAAAATCTTATATTAGAAAATAAAAGGCTAAGTGTGAATGAGGCCAGCTTCCAACTCAGGTAAAGAAAAAGAATAATAGAAAAGTCTCAGGAACACACTAGCTATTTTCCATCTACAAAGAGAATGCATTGGGTTGGGGGTTTAGCTCAGTGGTAGAGCACTTGCCCAGCAAGCACAAGGCCCTGGGTTCAGTCCTCAGCTCCAAAGAGAGAGAGAGAGAGAGAGAGAGAGAGAGAGAGAGAGAGAGAGAGAGAGAATGCATCTATACAAGACAGAAAGAAACACCATCTGGGACAGTGGTGGTACATGCCTTTAATCCCAGCAATCGAGAGGTAGAGGCAGGTGGATCTCTATGAGTTCAAGGCCAGCCTGGTCTAAAGAGCTAGTTTCAGGACAGCCAGGGCTACACAAAGAAACACTGTCTCAAAAATCCATAAGAGAAAGAAAGAAAGAAGAAAAGAAAGAAAGAAAGAAAGGAAGGAAGGAAGGAAGGAAGGAAGGAAGGAAGGAAGGAAAGAAGGAAGGAAGGAAGAAAGACCAACAAAACCAAGTTGATCATTCTTCTGTTGAGAGATGGCTGGCTTCCTTACCTGCCAATCTCGTTCAGTTCGGTATAAGCAGAATCAAAATTCTCCTTCCAAGAAATGGTGGCACCATCAGCAGCTGCATCTGTGGGAGAGGGAGAATCCACAAGACATTGTGGATGTCACATGAAAAGAAAACCAAGCGTCACAAAGACAATCCAGCATAATAAGCCAAGGGAAAGAACCCATTCTTATGACTAAATATGGAGACCTCCCAGTGGGAAAGGGCTGTGATTCTCTGGAATGTTATTTTTTAAAATGTCTGAGGGGAACTGATATGGCAGGGTCAGACAGACTCTCTCTGTCAGCTCCTCAAACAAAGGGAGAACATGGGACATGATCAGAAATGTAGCTTCACAGAACATTAGAGAAAACAGGAGAAAAGCCGGTGAAAATGAGGATCACGGAGGATGCAGAGAGAGTGAACAAGCTGAAGGTCAAGGAAGTAAAATGGAAACACTTGTGAGCAAAGCATTCTAGAGATTTCTCTGCCTGGCACCACTGTCCTCAGCCTTGGGCAAGTTTACCCTGTATATGGGACGATTGACTTCATCCACAATTGGTTCTTGTGGGTGATTTGGAGATTCAGCTTGACCTTGTATCATGTGTTAATTCTCTTCACACACACACACACACACACACACACACACACACACACACACACACCCATAGGAATTTGTATTAGACTGGGGATCCGATCTTAGAAGTAACAGAACGAAAATGGTGGCCATCCCAAGCCACATTGAGTTGGTGGCTTGGAGAGAAGGGAACCATATTAGCAACTCAGTGTTTTAGACTCCACACTGGTCAGTCACCTCAGCTCTCCCAGAACCCGAGCTGGTGACATGCTCACAATGAATTCTGAGGATGTATGGATCCAGGGCCAAGGTTTTCCAGAGAGTCACATGCCTGTGAGAACAAGTCAAGGTCACTGGCAGGCAACTGTCTGGGTTGACCTGAGACTGCTGCAGCGCACTTTTGGCCAAAGCCCTGTGGGGACTCTAGACTTCCTTTATCCCACAGAGACACAGGTCTGATGCTTTTTAAGTATGGTGACACTCCCACCCTTTCCTCGTCCTCAGCAGACACATGCCACTTCTGTGCACTGCCTAAAGTATCGCCAATGGGATATTTCTTCAGACCAGCAAATTTCCTCTTTTAAAATGTCTACAGGATCAAGATGGGCAGAGTTGGTGGGTCAGAGAGCAAGGTGGGCAAAATAAGAACCACACTGGTAAAATATCCATTTCTAGTTAGTTACATGGATGTCTTAAACAATTTCTATGTTATGGAGATAAAATAGATCCACGTTGGAAACTAAATTCTGGAAGGGTGGGGCAAATATCAGCGTTTCATCTGGTAGTGAAGTCCTTCATCCGGGTTGCTCTTCTCTCTCCGTTTTAAGCTGTTGTGCTCAACAGAGGCCTGCCAGAGGCACCCAGGGGAAAACAGACTGTGAATTCCATAAGAGGGCTCAGAGAAGGGCCAGAGCCAGAAAGCATCCTGGGACACAGGTCTCTCCTGCCTGTCCCTCGAGTTCCCCTGAGGAACCCCAAAATGCCCAGAGCCGGCAATGGTGGTAGAGCTAATATTGGCTCCGATATACCTCCTGGAGACAGTTCATCTGGTTTCTCAAAGGTGGCCTGATGGAAGATGCCATGCAGCCCAAGTCACCTCCCATGGGGGTCAGAGATGCCGATGATTTTTTTGACTAGCATGCTTTTGCTAGCTAGCTGTCCCGGGCTTGCTGGGACTCACCGTACTCTGGAAGGCGTACAAACTCTGAGGCTTCACTAGGAAGGCTGATCCCCCAAGGGTTGCTGGCACTGACCCGGAACTGATAAGGGCATCCAGGACTAAGGTCTTCAATGACCAGGTAAGTGTCCAAGGTCGAAGCGACGGACTGCTGCCAGACCTGGGAACCTAGGAGGGGCAGTTCCAAGGAAAAGGAGAGAGTCTAAGAGACATTGTTTCCAAGGCCTTCAGCACACAAAGATGGGAAAATGGACAGAATCGGTTCAGAGGACAGTGTGGTCATTGTCAGGCTCTGAAAGTCTGAGGTCCAGTGTGGGGGGTTTAGGCCCAGTTTCCTAAGTAACATTAAATGAAGGCTGTGCAAGAAGCTGGCTTATGAACTCTATCCCTTCTCAAACGTGCACGTTGAAGACCTAGCTCCTGCTCTACATGGGAATATGCGGCAGCGTGATCGGGCTAGAAGAAAATACAAGTCAGTAACCGAAGGAGAGAAAACAGGTCCCTGGAAACTGAAACAAAACTGAACATGTAGGGGAGCAAATGTGCATGTGAAAATACTCCAGGGCACGGCTCAATTCTCCCCTTTCACTCTGGCTAGCTACAGTTCACAGGAACCCAACGGAGAAGGGAGCACTGATCTTACTTGACGGAAGAAGAAGTAGGGCCTCAGAAATACTAAGCCGTTTGCCTACGAGGCTTAGATTCCGAGAGAACATGGGCACGAGTGAAGCAGGTCCCCTGGCTTAGCAGTGACACCTGGGCTGGGCCTCCACACCCTGCTGCAGACAGCTTAGGAAACAGGCAGAAATAAAGAGTCTTCTAACTGCACAGCTCCGGCTTAACAAGGAGAAGAATGAATAGTAATAGTATCGGAGAGCAGGGGGTGGCCAAGCAGGCGCCTCCCCTTCGATGGGGTCATTCCGGATGTGGTTCAGAGCTGTGTTCTGACAAGCACAACTGCCTGGATGTGCCTTTTTAAACGTATTATTATTATTATTAATTATGATGATTTTATTATTGCTGAGACAGGGTCTCGCTATGTAGCCCTAGCTGACCTAGGTCAGTCACTCTGTAGACCAGGTGTGGCTTTGAACTCATGGAGAATCACTTGCCAATACCTTCAAAGTGCTAGTTAAGACCCAAGGTGTGTGCCATCACACCTGGCTTAAACTAACTAACTTTCTTTTTTCTTTCTTTCTTTCTTTCTTTCTTTCTTTCTTTCTTTCTTTCTTTCTTTCTTTCTTTCTTTCTTCCTTCCTTTCTTCCTTCCTTCCTTCCTTCTTCCTTTCTTCCTTCCTTCCTTTCCTTCCCTTCCTCCCTCCCTCCCTCCCTTCCTTCCTTCTTTATTTCTTTCCTCACAATTAAAGATACATGTATGTATACATGCTATAGATTTTATCTGGTGGTCGAGGGATAGAGCTCTGACCACCCTACCATGGTTTCTGTTCTGGGAGAAAAAACACAGACTAGCCAGAGCAGGGGCTAGTGGCCTCACTAACTACCGCCTTGCGTTTCTTTACTCTTTAGGCTTTAGCTTCCTGTCTGTAATATGGGCTCTGTTGCCCCCTCTCCCGTGTGATTGAGCAGGGTAAGCAGGGTGCCCCAGCCAGGCTGACTGCAGAGAACAGAGGCTATATAGAAGTCTCAGGTTCACGACCCCGAAAACCTCCTGAGGAGAAGCAAACAGCACAACACACCTTCCTCGCGATACTCCACCGTGTACCCCGAAATAGTGCAGTTCCCGGTGCTGGCGGGGGGCAGCCAGCGGAGGAGGACAGAGGTGCAGCTCCTCTCCTGGGCGATGGGGCGGTTGGGGGCTGCGGGAACACCTGTGGAGACAGACAGCAGGGCGGGGCTGCTTCTCAGAACTCGAGATGCACACGTAGCAGCACGGAGCACTGGAAGCATGCCAAACCTGCCTTAAATCTGGCGCATAACCTTGTCCAAGTAGCGCACCTTTCTCCAGGCCCAAGAGAGGCCTAGAGATGGGACCTGAGATGGGTCCTGCTGCCTGACAACCTCCTTTAATTAAATGCCACACACGGGAAAAGCTGGTCAGGAACCACGCTGGAGGATTGGGTAGGAGCTCTTAGGCGTGATTCTCTTCCCATTGGCCTGGGTTCTGCTTTAGAATTTGACGAGGGATCTTTCTTCCCTGAGTCTTAGGGTGCCCTGGTCATTCTCATTTAAAATGACCAACGTAAATTCTTGGAGGCAGAATGGGGGCAGGCAGGGAAGTGGGGAGGAGGAATTTGGAGTCACTGGTCACTAGGAACAGATGATGAAGGAGTTATGTGGATGGGTGGCGGTGGTGGCCACAAACCAGGGGTGTGTCCTCAATGCCACTGAGCTCTCCACTTAAAAGTGGTTAAGATGCTAAGTTTTATTGTTGTGTTTTGCTATAGTTAAGAACTGCTTTTAGAGAGAGAGAGAGAGAGAGAGAGAGAGAGAGAGAGAGAGAGCACAAGAGAACACTAACGGACACAGCATACCTTGCACCTTAACTGTCGCCGACGTGGATGCGGCGCCGTGGTCGTTCGTTGCTATGCAGGTATAAATCCCGCTGTCTTGGGGCATCAGGTTGCAGATCTTGAGGGTGATATCTCCAGAATCACTAGGACATTAAATGGATCTCCTTCAGACTCCAGTGAGGAGAGAGTTGAGGGACAGGTAAAATGCCACCCTCTTGGTTCATGGTGCGCAGAGGTGAGAGTACACGCCCCCAGCTCACCTACCTCTACACTTTGTATCCACGATCCCAGCCATTTATGAATTTAGGTTCTGTTCATTTCATTTGAGGAGGGTGACAGGTGGTGCGTGAGTACCTCATTGTGCTATTCAATTAAGCTATTTTTTTTTCCCCCGAGACAGGGTTTCTCTTCGTAGCTTTGCGCCTTTCCTGGAACTCACTCTGTAGACCAGGCTGGCCTTGAACTCACAGAGAGATCCACCTGCCTCTGCCTCCTGAGTGCTGGGATTAAAGGCGTGCGCCACCACTGCCCAGCAAGCTCTCTATCCTTAATTTACTATGTGGGGAAAATATTTTCTGCATATTCTCATTGCCCAAATTTGTGTAAATAAGGGATAGAATAGGGACGGAATGATAGATGAATCAGAAATAAATAAAATCCTATAACCTACTGGTTTACAATGTCATCATGAGTACATTACACAAGTAGCCTGTGCTGAAATAGCTTCAATCTTATAAGTCAGTAACAAATGATAAAACAGACTGAATAATGAAAATGTTTATGTATTTCAAATCTTATACATGGGGATCCTTAAAATCATTAAGTGGGTGTCTGGGGAGATGACTCTGTGGATAATGTGCTTGTTGTACAAGCATGAGAATCTGAGTTAGTGACAGGTTGGGTGCAGCATGTGCCTGTGACCCCAGAACCGGGTGGGTTGGAGAGCAGGCAGATCCAGAGATGGCTGGCCAGCCAGTCCAGCTGAAACAGTAAACTCCAGGTAAAAAGCAAGAGATGAAGACATTTGAAGTGGACAGCTGGTCTCCAAGTGCATATGTCTAGGTGAGCAAACCCACCTATACACACATGTACACACACACACACACACACACACACACACACTCACTCACAAAGTGATCCAAGAAAGGGTAAATTCCTCACCTAAATGGTAACTTTCTCACTTGCCCCAGAATGGGGTTCAGAAACAACTCACGGAAGGAACTGTTCTGAAGGAGTTAAATTACAGGGAAGTCAGTCCACTCCCTCTGTGGTGTTTCGAATGAGGATGGCTCCAATAGGCTCATATATTTGAATGTTTGATCTCTAGTTGGTGGAACTGCTTGGAAAGGATTAGGAGGCATGGCCTTGTTGGAGGAGGTGTGTCCTTGGGGGCAAGCTTTGAGGTTTCAAAGGCCCACACCAGGCCCAGTCTCCATCTCTCTGCCTCCTGCTTGTGGATCAGATGTAAGCTCTCAGCCACTGCCTCAGAGCCATGCCTGTCTGCCTGCTGCCATGTTCCCTGCCATGATGGTTACGGATTCTAGTACCCTCTGGAAGATAGTAGAGCTTCCAAATGAAGCTTTTATGAGCTCCAAACTGAATGCTTTGTTGTGTAAGTTTCCTTGATCATGATGTCTCTTCACAGCAGTAGAAAGGTAAATTAGCTCAGCATCCCTGGGGGTATGGCATGTTCTGAGGTCTTCATGGTCAAACAATGGCTCGCACACCTGAGCAGCTGCTCAGGTCCACGAAGTTTTATGACCTGACCTGGCATATCTTCTGGAACTACCAAAGGCGGCACCACCCCCTTCTCTAACACTCTCTTTCTGTCTCTGTCTCTCTCTCTGTCTCTGTCTCTCTGTCTCTGTCTCTCTCACACACACACAAATAATTTAAGGCAATCAATGAAATGTTCTAGATTCTAGGCATTTCTCCAAGTAACAGATGAGCCATTAAGGTTTAGTATTACTTGTCCACTGTAAGCAGCAATGCACAGTGATGCTCAGAGTTCCTCTGGGGGTGGGGACAAGTTAGAATGGCTAGGAGGCTGTCAATCAAACAGAGTTTTAGTGTGGAAGCATTTTGGAATGTGCCCCCCCTCTTCTAGTAAAATAGTTCTTAGGTAAGGAATGAATCACATCACTATCTCTAAGCATCCTGATGGGCATGAAGGATTCCAGGGTGTTAGTTAGCTTTCAGTACTTCTGACAGACCTCCCTGGGGGTCCTTGACAGACTGTTTATCTAATAGGGTGGCTATAAGGCAAGGGCCACAGAAGCATTTTATATCTATGGTTCAGGCTTGGCCTGTGATTTAAAGGACAATGCTTTATTTGTTTACTGTAGGTCCAGCACAGAGTGTTTCTAGATGGTTCCTGTTAGCCTCAGGTGTGCCCATCTGGTGCTGGGCAGCACACAAAATGCATGCTGGCACCGACCAGAGGCTCAGGCTAAGGGGCCAGCTGCAGAATGGACAGCCGAGGCTGTGCCTAAGACTTGAACACAGGATGTTCTGATATGAGAGGCTGAGCCACCCATGTTTTTAACTCAGTCTCTCTCCTATTCAAGGCCAAGTGTGTGATCTGGATAAACACTAGGACAACACTTTGGGGGTGACCAGTAATCCAGAGAGAATGTCACCCAGAATCCAGCTTCCAGGTGCTCTGGGCTCAGACACTGGGTAATCCACTTACCAGGAGGAGATGGTGTATGTGGTTGTACTGTTGTCCGTGTCCAGGATGTTCTGGTCTGGACCCTTCCAGGTGATGGTGGGCTTCGGCCGCCCACAGACTTTGCACTGTAGTATCACCGTGTCACCAAGCAAGCAGGTCACATCTACCAAGGGCACAAGGAATTCTGGGGCCACTGCAATTGAATGGATACACATTCACATTACTCACACTTACAATAGCCATTTTAGATGTAGTACTCTCACCCCCAGAGATGGACACCATGATTCCAATGACCCTCAGCCTACCATTGTTTAATCAATGTGCACTTCTCTTTATGAGAAACTCACTCTGTAGAGCAGGCTGACCGCAAACGCAGAGAGATCTGCCTGCCTCTGCCTCCCAGTGCTGGATGGAAGGCGTGCACCACCACAGCTACCTTTGTGCCCCTCTATTTTTACAGCAAAGTTAGAAACAGAGCAGAAGAGGAAAAAGCTCCATGATGGCATAATGCAGAGGTGGTATTTGAGAACATTTTGCTATACAGTCTTTGGGCTTTATACAAACATTTTTTTCTTTATTTAGTCAAAGCAGAAACCCCCTTCACATATTACATGCTGCGCTCTTTCACTTAGCAGTTTATCTTAATTACCTCTCCTTGTCTATAAATACGGAAGCATATCGCCATCACTCTAAGTCCCTACCTTAAAGCTAGATATAATTTATGTAGCCAAGCCCCATTCTCATTTCTATCCCCTTTAAAAACTCACCTTCTTGGATGAAATTTGGATTTAAGATCTGAAAAACACACACAAAAGAACAGAAAAATTGCTTGAGTCTTTCTAGCTAAGAGAAAATTATAGACTTTCCCGAGTCAAAATCAAGGACCGGTTGGGGCGATGCCACCAGGAGCCCACCCCGTCCCTGGGCTGTTGTGGATGACCACAGTCATAAGCACCCTCTTCAACACCAAAGGACATAGGATTACTTCCTGTCTAAGGTGGCCACCGGGCAGGCTGTGGCCACTGTTCTCCCTTCCTTCCGGTTGCCCTTTCTTCCACACCCCTCCCATTCAACATGTCCTCAACTGGTACCATGGCAAGGATTTCCCCCACAAATTTCTGTCAGAAACAAAGAGAGGAGAGCGAGCCAGAGGGGGCACTGAAGTGAACCTCCCCAGTGGTTTCCTCCCAGACGTCCTCTTCCATCCCGATTTGGCAGTAAGCAGAGCTTTCTGGTTGAAGAAAAAGCAGTACAACCCAACTGTCTATCTGGTCCCAGTCCCACCTCTGTGGCCCTGGCCCCCACAGGGGATGGACAGACACCTGACGTTCATGCTACTCAAGGGAACAAAGGAAGATTCAAGCCCATCAGATGATTTCTCGGGTACCATGGCTGGTCTGAGGAGAAAGTGGCAGTCCATGTGATGTGCCCTGCCTGCCCCCCAGAACACCTGGATCGTCTAAAGGAGGCCACCCTAGCCTTCCTGGAAAGTTATCCATTCTCAAGCGGCTGCTCACTGTGATCTGCTCCCACTCGCCGCTTTGTATCCCCTCTCCCTAGCCATAGGCAAGCTCAGATCATAAGAATCCGGCTTGTGAAAAGCTCAGGCTTGGTAAAAACGAGGGCAAGTTGCCACCTGTTTCGTCCTGTGTGGCCGCATGCTCGCTACTTAGTACTGATAGTATTAATTTCCTTCACTATCAAATGGAAAAGAAATAACACCTAGTGTGACTTGCTATCACAAAGATAAGTACAGTTTGTATGCCAAGGGCTAGCTAGCATGGTGCTTGTTGAATGAGGAGTTCTCGATTTCTATTCAGACAAAGATGTGACATCCTAACTGCCTTGCTTGGGCTGAGCAGTCTGTGTTTAAGGTTGACCTCCGCTACTCTGTCATGCAAAATTCTTTCCTTCCACCTGGGGTGGAAGACACACTTGCCTTCCAGAAAAAAAAGCTTGTGGGTGGATGGGGTTCCCAGTATCTGTGCGTTCCCATGTAAAGGGATGTGCAGGAGCCCTCTGGAAAGATGCTATTTCCTCCTGGGGGTTCCCCTTTGCACACTAACTGCCCGTTTGCACACAGGTTTTTCATGACATGAGCTGTAGGCACCCTGGCAATGCTAATTCTGGAACTGTGTGGATGGGGACTCTGGCTTATGCAGTCCCCTCTATTAGTCTGAAAATGGCCAGCCACTTCGAGAGGCACCCTGAGCTCTTTTAATTCAGTGGTCCCCACTCCTTGCCTGAGGTCACTTAAAAACAGAGATCAATCAAAAGCTTCTGTGTGGATTGGTGTGAAGTAGTGTGCAGCAGGTGTTTAGAGCAGGGATGGGTGTACTGGGGATTGTACCCACGGCTTTGTACATGTTAGGCAAGTGTGACGCCCTACAACTTTGTAAATTGATTTACTTAAAATTTTGATATAAGGCCTTACCAAAATGTTGAGGGCAGGCTTTGGACTAGAGCTTCTTCTGCCTCAGCTTTCTGAATAGCTGAGGTTACAGGCATTATGTCTGGCTGGCATTTAAAGCACACACACACACACACACACACACACACACACACACACACACACTGTATTCATTCTTTGAGAACTGTGTACATATATACATTGTATTTTGATCATATCACCCCACTCTCTCTTCAACTCCTTCCAGAACTCCCTGCCATACCTCACTCCCAACTTCATCTCCTCTTTTCACAGACCACTGAGTCCAATCAGTGGTGTCCATGTGCATGGGTCTGTGCAGGGCCGTCCTGGAGCGCAGGCAGACCACCAGGGGGCCATTTCCTGGGGAACACCGACTCTTCCCTACTTCAGCAGCCCTCAGTGGCCAAAGCTGCTCAGTTAGGGGTGGGGTTCGAGCCTTCCTCCCGTCTATGTTGGCCATTTTGACTGGCTTGGTCACAGCCACTGCTGCTGTGAAATCCTGAAGGCAATGGCTCCACGTGCCCAGAAGACACTTTTTATAGCCATTTCCCTCAATGGCCCTGGTCATCTTTCTGTTTCTCTTCTGCAGTGTTCCCTCGTGGGGGAGGGGCTGTGGTACAGAGTTCTCATTTAGGGTTGAGCACTCCACAGTTACTCCTGTTCAGAACTCTTAACAGCCGCGGGTCTCTGTATTAGTGTCCACTGCAGAAGCTCCCGGAAGTTAGGAGGGACAGCTCCCCCAAAACCCCGTCCTTTTTTTTTTTTTTTTTTTGGTTTTTCGAGACAGGATTTCTCTGTGGAGTTTTGGTGCCTTTCCTGGATCTCGCTTTGTAGACCAGGCTGGCCTTGAACTCTCAGAGATCCGCCTGGCTCTGCCTTCCAAGTGCTAGGATTAAAGGCGTGCGCCACCACCACCCACCCCCTTTTTTAAAGCCTCATTCAGGCAAATTACCAGGCAGCCTTGTTGAAGGACCAGTGATGGATGATCTGGTGAGAAGGATGCAAAACTTTACTCAGGGCAATCAATGAACTACAACAGCAGCATCATGGCACCAACAGGGGGCACAAAAGAGGTTGTTCATTAATCAGCCTGGCTTAGGTGAGGTAGGCGAACCCTGTCTGAGGCAGTCTGGCAGACAGAGAAGAGGCTAAGAATATTTCCAGATATTGATGGTGATTACTCAGAGCTGGGCTTACAGGAGGCTTTTCTTTCCACTTAAGAAAGACTGGCTGATTTGTGTGTGGTTCTGTGGACACAGAAATACGAAGATATAGGCCCTACTTTCTGTATTTATAATAACAGCATATAGTGTTTTTCTCTTCTCTCTCTCTCTCTCTCTCTCTCTCTCTCTCTCTCTCCTTTCCCTCCAGGATATCACTATGTAGCTCTGGCTATCCTGGAACTTGATATGTAGAACAGGCAGGCCTCGAACTCACAGAGATCTGTTTGTCTCTGCCTTCCAAGTGCTGGTATTAAAGGCATGTGCCACTACCACCACCACCACCACCGAGCTTGGCTATTATTCTTAAACAATGTGGGACTCAGTTGTCTGTAAATTGAGGATTGTAATGCCAACATGGAAAGGTTGTTTGATGTCGGTAAATATTTATGGAACCGACCCTTGGTTAGGTGGTGGTACCAGGAGGAACAAGGTGGTATGACACACTGCCATCCACAGGCGTCAGTACAGTGGGGAAGATGGGGTTTGTATTCTAAGTTTATGTAAGGTAAGGACCAGCCCTCAACAGACAATGGAGCTCTGAACTCTGCTCCCTCCCATTCCCCTGACTCAGTCAGGACTCTGGGAGAAAGCCCCCTGAGGATGCTGCCCAACAGACTCTTTGGTGGCCCAGATTCCCCAGAGAGAAGGCTATGAAGTCCCTGCCAGCAGTCTCTTAGAGGGGACACCAGAACACAGGAAGGTATATTTCACATATATTTGAGGCGCGAGGTACGGAACCCAGGACTTTTGCATGCTAGGCAAGCACACCACTGCGGAGCTACCTTCTCACGTCCTAGTAAGAAAAGTTGAAGTGAGGTTTCAAAAGCCTGTACCGAGGCAATACTTCTATAAGAACACATCCCAGCTGGCTGTATAGAGTGTGTGTGTCTTACTCCTCTTTCTTATCATGGGAACCTAACTGTGTCATGGATGCTAGTGAATACACACTCTGTTTAAGAAATGAATATTCCTAATTAGGGTGTAGATTTAGTGGGAATGCTGGGGAGAAGCTTAACTGTAGGTTCTTATTTAGTAAAACCAGCCCTTACCTGGGCAGCTTTATCTAAGTGGTAGAAACTTCTCACCAGCACCTCCCTGGGATCCCCCAAAGCCCTGGAGGAATACAGAGGCAGCATGAGTGATCCCTATCTCCTAACTCAGATAGGGAAGTGAAGTGTAAGATCCTACAGTGACAGAGGGCTGACTATGGCCGGCTTTGATTAGCTCAGCGCTCTGTCCATCACAGTGTGGAGTGCAGTGGGCGGTGCTTGGGGAAAGCACTGCACTTTGTAATTGATGCCAACGGCACACCCGCTCAGCTACTTCTGTCCCATTTCGTTCCAGTCCTCTATAAACTTCTAGCAGTGACTAAGAAGCAGGATAAGGTCCACACCAATGCTTTTGCTAGCTGTAACTGTTGGGAATCCCATTGGCCAGTCCAAGTCCGTGATTCAGCCCAATCGGTGGTCTTCCTTCCTCTATGCTCTTTCAGAGGCTGGTACCTTGGGGCCTCTGGTCACAAGCTGCCGTGTGTCAGAGCATCTTATCTGTATTGCATATGCTCACCAGCCACCAGGTTGCAGATGGCAACCCTTCTGTGTTTTATGTCCCTTCACTGTTATCAGTCATGATGTGAAACACAGCCTCTTTTGTAGAATGGGTCAAAGTTTCTTTGAATCAGATTCACTGAGGTCACTCAGTTACTGGACTGGAATTTGGGTCTCTTGGCTGTCTTGTCTAGTGACCATTGTTGATACGTGCAGGGATCTGAGGTTCTTATCCTAAGTCTCAGATGTCTCTTAAAATTGAATGTTCGCTTCTTTTCCTTACAAAGGTGGGAAGTCAGCATAAAGTGATGGATGGGAAGCCCCGGAGAACTAAAATGTGAAATAGAAATGATGTTGTTCATACAAAATGCATAGTCTCACTCTGAGAGATGCAGGAGAGAGAGAGAATGCTGGGTAAAGTCGGGGTGAGGGGTAGAGGCAGAGATGGAGTGCTGGGGTTCTGGTTTCATTTGAACAGTAGAGGGCAGTAGGTAACAGGGTTTCCTGAGGTCATAAGCTTGAATCGTCAAAGCGGCTCAGTTTCTTCTGATGTTTTTCTTCAAAATGGGACAGCAGTGAGGGCCAGGGGAAATGTTACAGGTAAAACCAACCATGATTGAATAACAAACTGAGTCTGAAGAGAGCTGGAGCCCAGTTTTGCTTGCCAGTTAATGCCCAAGAGTCTGACTCCAAGAAAGAGGGAACGACTCTGTCTGGAAAACCATCCGTCAACTGCAAATGACCTGGCCTCATTTTGTTCTAACCCCTCACCACCCAATCACAAAGTACATGCAAACGGCATACGAAGGAGGCTAATGGACAAAGACGGCTGAAAGAGACTCAAACTGCATGCTCCGAACCATCTAGAGCTACCCCGAGTGAAACAAAATCCTCCGCTCCACCCCTCCAAGCCTATCGGTTTTATGTTTGCTGCAAGTAAATCTGAGTGCAGGGAAGGAAGGGATTTAGTTAATAGTTATCCTTATTTCAATCTGACTACGTCAGTTTTCCAATTTCCTTCTTTTTCTGGTTTTTTTTTTTTTTTTTTTTTTTTGAGACAGGGTTTCTCTGTGTAGTCCTGGCTGTCTGGAACTAGCTCTGTAGACCAGGCTGGCCTTGACTCAGAGATTACCTACCTGTTTGCCTCCTGGGATTAAAGGCGTGCACCACCACCACCCACCTCAAATCATTTTTTTTAAAGATTTATTTATGTTATGTGTATCGATGTTTTGTTTGCACATACATCTGCAGACCAGAAGGCATCAGATCACACAGAAGGTTGTGAACTGCCAAGTGGGTGCTGGGAATTGAACTCAGGCCCTCTAGAAGAGCAGCCAGTGTTCTTAACCACCAAGCCATCTCTCCAGCCCCTCAAATCATTTTTATTTTTGAGACAGGGTTTCTTTGTGTAGTTTTGGTGCCTGACCTGGATCTTGCTCTGTAGACCAGGCTGGCCTCGAACTCAGAGAGCTCAGAGATCTGCCTGGCTCTGCCTCCCGAGTGCTGGGATTAAAGGTATGTGCCACTGCCAGCCAGCTCAAATAATTTTTAAAAGATTTATTTACTATTATCATTATTATTTTTATTTTTATTATTATTTCAAGTGTGTATGTGTGTGTGTGTGATGTATGGATGTAGGTGCCCAAGAAGGTCAGAGGTATTAAAATCCCCTGGAGCTGGAGTTACAGGAAGTTGTAAACTGCCTGACATAGGTTCGAACTCCAGTACCTGCCTCTCCAGTTCCCTCCAAATCTTTTTTCTGGAGAACTTGGTCTGTCTATTTGGGATTGATTTCTTGGCTCTTTTTTTTTCCCCCTGAGATTTGCTTTGTGAATCATTGAGGAATGCTCACTGAGCTTGTAGGTGAACTTTGACAGTACGTGAATGCTTGTATAGAGAGGTACATGGGAGTGGTGGCTTTGTCTTTTCTAATGGTACACTCTTAGGGAAACTCCTAGGTCAATGGCCTTTGTGCCCTTATAAGTGTACGACATAATGAAATGGGCCAGGCCTTCAGACTAGGGTGAGGTGCCTCGGGACACACAAGGCTAAGAGCACAGTGAAAGATGCCGGCCCAAGAAACCAATTCAGACATTTCCAACTAATGTCAAATAGACGTAACCTCCCCGGCTGCAATGGCTATGCTCCTGAGTCACTGGGAAAGGGCGTGCCCAAAGCCCAGCGATTACCCCAGGAGTCAAAGGATTATAAAAGTTGTCGAGGAAGAAATTCTCCTCCTACAAGCAGATGTGCAACAAGGAAGGGCCTGAGCCTCTGTATCCAGACTTCCTGATGGACACAGGTCAAGGCAAGGAGGGCACAGGTCAAGAGCAAGACCTGCTCTTTCACCGGCTGAGTGATCTTACTTCCTTGAACCTGCTTTTTCTAAGAGGTGATTGGTTTTGATTTGTTTTGTTTTGTTTTTCAAGACAGGGTCTCTCTGTGTAGCCCTGGCTGTCCTGGAACTCAATTTAGACCAGGCTGGCCTCACATTTAGAGATCTGCCTGCCTCTGCCACCTGAGTGATGGGATTAAAGGTGTGTGCCATGCTGAAAGGTGATTGTTAATGCTTACTGTCAACTTGGATTGAGAAGTGCCTAGGAGATTTGGAAAGCACAGCCCTAGCCGTGTCTGTGAGGGCATTTCCAGAGAGGATTAGTTAGGGTGGTGGTGGTGGTTAGGGTAACCTGCTCTGAATGTGGATGGCACCATCCCATAGCTTGCTGAGTGACAGACTGAATAAAAAGGAGACAAGGAGACAGCCCTTGAGTGTGGACATTCTCCATCTCTGTTTCCTGGCCGCCATGATTGACTAGCCTGCTCTCCCACACTCTACTGTGGCCACGATCTTCAGCCTCATCTCTGACCCAGAGCATCAGGGCCGAAGGAACAATGACAGAAACCTGTGAGCTGTGAGGCAAAGAAGTTCCTCCGTTTACAATAGTTTTTCTTGGGAACTCGGTCAGCGACAAAACTAGCCCAGATAAGCGACCGTGCCCTCCGCTGATGGTCAGACAGAGCACAGGATGGAGGGCTGACTTGCCTCAGCTAAGGTCCCTTTTTCAGTGGCAAACATCCATCAGTCCTTATAGGGAATCAGGACAAATCTGGGCAGGAGGAGCGTGTCTGGCTGCCAAATCCATCAGATACATTACAAAGCAAATGTTTTGTCAAAAAGAGAGGGATGGGACACTCCACTTTCCTTCTCTTTAAAGGGTTCTTTTCATTGATTCTGTTATTAAAATACAAAAACAGGCTTCAGTGGAAACGTACTGGCAATGCCAGAGGTCAGTCGCCCGACTGGGGTGTAGACGTTTCATCTGTGTGGCCAATTCTGAAGCCCTGAATCTGGAACGAGGATGCCAGAGTGGTCTTAGGCACGAGCAAACAGGCTAGTTCTTCGAGGCTCGGGCAGCTGGGACCCAGAATTGTGGGGTTTTTGAGGGGGGCTTTGGGGGTTGTGTGTGCCAGCTCTGAACACTCACCCTGTTCCCTGAACCGAGTGGACACTTCAGCTGCTGTCCCTGCCGCCACTCAGCAGCAGACAGCATTTCTTCCGCTTTGTTCTGTCATGGTCTCGGTGCTTTGGGAGGCAGATGTGGTCCAGTCCCCTGACATCCCCCTTAGAGCCTTGTGGTGTTTAGGATCTAAAGGCCTGCGCACTAGGGAGTATGAGCTGCCTGCAGAGACACCCAGAGCTCAGGAAGCGCACTGGCCCAAGGCCACATAGTTGCCGGTATCCAGAGGCCAGGTTTTCCTGACTCTGGTTTAGTCCCATTCTTTTGTGTGGCTTCTGTTTCTGTCATAGCTCAGCTCTGGGAAGCCAGGACTGCTGCAAAGGATAATCCGCTGGGTGAGCCAGACAGAATGGCACACTCACACAGGGTGCCTGGCCGTGGAAGACAGGCCTTCTCAGCCCCCAGGCCCTGTGCTTTAGATGAAAACCAAGCCGGAAAGGGTGTGTTCTAAGCTGCCTCTGGCTGTGTGATGGAGGAATAATGGTCAGGGAAACCAAGCAACTGCCTCAGGGCATCTTCTTTTTAAAATCAGTGTGCATGTGTTATTTTTTTCTTTTCTTTTCTTTTTTTTTTTTTTTTTTTCTTTTCGGGGCTGAGGACCAAACCCAGGGCCTTGCACTTGCTAGGCAAGCACTCTACCACTGAGCTAAATCCCTAACCCTTAGTGTGCATATGTATACATACATGTTCACCAGCATGCACCCGTGTGTACGTGTGTGTGGAGGTCAGAGGTCAACACTGTGGGTCTTCCTCACTTATTCTCCACTTATTTCTGACGTGGGGTCTCTCATAGAACTGAGAGCCCACTGATTCAGCTGGACTGGTTGGCCAGCAAACCCAGAGATCTTCTTGTCTCTGTCTCCTCAGCTCTGGGGTTACTGGAGGATGCCACCGTGCCCACTTTTTTATGTGATGTGAGGATCAAGACTTAGGTCCTCATGTGTGCATAGCACTTTATTGACTGAGCCATCTTCTATTTTTTTTTTAACGGAAAATTACATCTTAAAGATTATTTTATGTGGGGTTGGGGATTTAGCTCAGTGGTAGAGTGCTTGCCTAGCAAGCACAAGGCCCTGGGTTCGGTCCTCAGCTCTGGCAAAAAAAAAAAAAAAAAAAAAGAAAGAAAGAAAAAGAAAAACATTATTTTATGTGTGTGCATGTTTGCCTGCATGTGTGTCTGTCTGTATGTGTGCGTGTGCGTGTGCGTGTGCGTGTGTGTGTGTGTGTGTGACATGCATGCCTGATGCCCACAGAGGTCAGAAGAGGGCATCAGACCTCCTGGAACTGGAGTTATGGATGGTGGTGAGCCACCATGTGGGTGTTGGGAATCAAACCCAGGTCCTCTGGATGAGCAGCAAATGCTCTTAACTGTTGAGCCATCTTTGCAGCCCTAAGTTAAAACTTTCTGTACCTCAACTTCCTGTTTTAAAGAGTCCAAGAGCCAGGGAGATGGGAGGCGAGAGGGGAGCTGTTGTTTGGTGGGCACACAGCATGCCTGAGATGATAGCAACATTCCAGAAATGAAGGGTGGTGATGGTCGCACAGCATGGCGCAGGCATTTCCCATCACTGAACTCCACACTTGCAATGGTAAGGATGCTTATTTAGGCTACAGCCATGGGGGACGTTACAAAGAGTCAAGGAACGCACAGGCTCGCTCCAGCTCTGCAAAGCCCTGCTGAAAAATGCTATTTTTACCTTGATTAGAAATAGCCTCACCAGTTAACTTCTCTTTTCAAGCATCTTGGTCTGGCACCTCCAGGATCCTTCTCCACAGTGCTGAGGGCACTTATTAGCTCCCTAAGCTCCAGAGCTGGCAACTGGCAGCTGAAAGAGGCCAGAGTCTGCAGTGGCTGGGGAGGGGAGTCCTTTTGGAATCTCAACTTCTCACTCTGATGGACTGACCTCTGCTAAGAGGGCCATGGAGCTTTATTAAAGAAATTAAAATGTGTGTAATTATTTAGGTTTGACGTAAGAGCTGGGCTGAGAATTCTGATCCTTGGAGATAAAGGCCCAAGTCTGGAAATGAGTTCAGGCTTTTCAGCCCCACTGAGTGATTCAGGCAGGGGGCAATGTGGGGTTAAGCAGCTGTGAAAACCTAGGAATGACCTCCCCAGCTTTCCAGAGGTGATATGGACGTGGGGACCTCCTGGCATGGACTGTGAGTCCTAAGAGAAATCTAGCCCTGGCCAGAAAGGATGCAGATTTATTAGACACAGGCCCCGGCTAGGGGCAGGTGCTGGGCCTGGATATTTGGGCCCTGGCTCTAGCCTGAAGTGCCACTTGTAGAGACTGGGGTGGTCATGGGACTGAGGAAGCTGGCAGGCAGCCAGATGGCTCTAAGCCTAGAAATGGCCATCATCAGTCTAAGCTGTGTGTGTGTGAGAGAGGGGGGTAGGGGGGAGGGAGGCAGGGAGGGAGAGAGAGAGAGAGAGAGAGAGAGAGAGAGAGAGAGTATCCACAAGCATTGGTTGACAGGGGAAGGAAAGAAAAGGCTTTGAATAGTAGTGCCAATAGCTTCCCTTAATATAAGTGGCCAGTTAAATCTGAGGATTCACTGTGCTTTATTCTGTTTTTTTTTTTTTTTTTTTTTTTTCTTCCTGGTGTTTCAAGACAGGGTTTCTCTGTAGCTTTGGAGCCTGTCCTGGACGAGCTCTGTAGACCAGGCTGGCCTTGAACTCACAGAGAGCCACCTGCCTCCGCCTCCCGAGTGCTGGGATTACAGGCGTGTGCCACCACTGCTCGGCTATTCTCCTCTTAAACTGCTTTCAAGGACAGTCTATGTCTTCTTAAAGTACTGTGGCCAGACAAATATATGCTTGGATAGGATGCATCTGGTGTAAAGGCCCCAGGAAACTGTCCCTTAAAGGAACACAGTCCCCTATTGAGAGACAGGAGAAGATGCTCTGGTGACGTCATTCCCATGGAGGCAGATGAGTCTGTTCACAGCGTACTCCGGGATGAACATGCTGCCATCAGTCAGGTCAAGGGTGGTCGGTCCGCAGGGTGGGACTTCACACTGGGAGACCAGGCATGGAACAAACACATGGGTGCACAGTGCCAGGTTTTGGGGTTCTAGGCATGGAGGCTGAGTATAGACTAGAGGCGGCTGCTGTTCAGCTCACTGAGACCAGAATACATTTCCAAAGGACAAGGTGAGGCTGGGCCTGGGGGACTTTGGAAACAGACCCCAAACTATCACCTTAGCAGCAAGAGGCCTTTTGGAGGAGGCGCCGCCACCTGGGTTTCAACTGGTCTTCAGCACGCACTTCTAGCCATTTTCTTGGCTGTAATAAAGTTCCATTTTCCCATCCCTCATGCTCAGCAGCTTCAGGTTCCAGATCCTACTTGCTCTTTGTATCTGAAGTAGCTAAGCCAGCATCCGAGGTGATAGCTCCCATCAGGATGACACATTCAGAAAGCGCATGGACTCTTGGACACACGGCCAAGGGCCAAGGGCTGTGGGGCAACTGCTTTGGACACGTTGGAGCAAGCCGTGTCCCCCTTAAGTTTTGGGCTAGCTGAACTGTCTGTCTAGAGGCAGCTTTGCGCCTCAATTAATGTATTTAAAAATGTTCTGTTCACGTAGCAGCACACTGTGGGGCTTTCTTCCGCCAGCAAGAATAGCCTTGGGTAGCCAGTAGCACCTCTTAGGGACCCATCTCAGCTTACCAAGAGGATACCCAGCTCTGAATATTAAGAACCTTAAAAAGGGGTTCAACTTGCAAGCAGGGCTAAAGTAAGTGTGTGTGTGTGTGTGTGTGTGTGTGTGTGTGTGTTGTGTGTGTTGTACTTCTTATGTAAGTGTTGTATGAAGCATCTGACTAGACCAATTAACTTTTCCAGTGGATGACAACCGACACATCCCTCTGTATCCACCTCTTCTCTCACAGCGTGGGAATGTCATTCTGGAACAGATACCTGGTTTCTCCCCTCCCCCTGTTTGGCCTTCCTCTACATGCAGCTGACTCCTTCAGGACATGCTGGCAACATCTAGGCATGGCGATAAAGTGCCACCTGTATCTAAACACTGACAGGTGCGGGAGCCATGCATGCAGGTGCCTGTCTTAGGAAATGCAAGGAAAGCAGGGCAGGCCCCCCCAGCTCCCTCATCTCTAAGGCACATTTAAGGTATGAATGCAGTCACCACTTCCTCCCACATCAGAGTGCTTTACTGACCCACACCTGCCGGACTTGGCTCTGTGGCAGAACCCACACCCACAGGGCACTGTTTTATTCTGGCAGAGCTCCCACTGTCAACCACCAGCCTCCCAGCTCAGTTCAATTCACTTGGCTTCTCCCACAGCTAATTCACTCGCTCTTAGGCCGTACCATCTCTCTTGGGATTTTTAGTTGCTTTCATAATATGGTGGTGGGCTTCTTAGGGACTATGCCAAAAAAATATAGTAATAATAATAAGCTACCTAGGTAGGTGAAAAGTTTAGGGCTACACATAAGGGTTTTGGGGAACCTACTACTGTTGTTATGCTAAGTGGACATGTCACAGTGTCTTCTAAGTATTTACATTTGTAGCCATGTTTGTAAGATCTGGAGCATGTAGAGGACTTGATATGGCTGTTGCTGTGGTTATCTGCTCAAGATTGGGCCTGACAACATTACATCAGGCAGCGGGAGGTGGGGACGCATAAGGCCCTACTCCTGAGGAGTTATTGTCATTGCTGGGGTGGGGCTGCCCTTTTTCTTTGGGGGGGGAGTAGTCACTGATAGATAAGTTGTCCATGCTCCAGTAAGTAACCCTGTACCCATGCTCGTCCGAGGATCTCTAACTAAACTCAGTGGGTATTTAAGAAACTGTGAACATGGGAAGGTAACTGATTGGGAAGGAGGGGTTCAGAGGGAGTGGGAGGGGCTAAGAGTAATGAGGGGTAGATGTGATAAAATACATTATATACATGTATGCAACTGTCAAAAACACATTTAGAAATTATTTTGCATTAGAGGAAATCCGTCATTTTCAAGCTAGTGCTAGGGAGGGGATACAGATCCCACCTAAATGACATTCCAAAATGTCTTTTGGAAACAGACATTTCAGTCTACTCTGAATTGGCAAGGCAAGCTAGCTTGTGCTTGCTCCGATTCTTCCAGGGTTTGTGAGTTTGTGTGGAAACCATGGAGGGGCCAGGTTTCTAGAATAAGAGACTTGGCAATGGATGTTCAAGATGGCTGTTCCAACTCCCATACACATGCAAACCTGGGGCATGGGAAGCTCTGCTATGTGCTCCTCCCTGCCTCTAGACCAAGGCTCCAGGAGAGGGGTGTCCTGTAGGCTCTTCACTTGGTAGCCAGAGCCACTGGCCCTGGGCCCTGGGAGTGGGCAAAGGGATGCCTTAGAGTTATTAAAAGGATTATTCTTGCTTTGTTCTTAACCAAGGAGCACAGAGTAGCTGGGAGCCGGGTCACCCAGGAAAACCATAGAGCACTGAAGGACTAGAGCCCAGCAGCTCAAGATGAAGAGAACAGGGAACAGGGGGGAAGGAAAGAAAATAGAGGAACCCACAAAGAGAAAAACAACCAAACCAAACCACCCAGCGCCTCTTACGCTTCAGCTGTGAACCAACTATCAGTTATGGCTGTTTTCTATGTTTCAGATAATAAAGCTGGGCATTTTCTACATAAAGCCAAAGCTTCTCATGAAGGAAACAGTAGGCAAGTTTTCAAGAGAAGCACAAGGTTTTGTTTTCAAAAAGTTACCAAAGTAGAATTTCCAACCCAAAGAGAGGTGAATTTAGATTTTGCTTTAGTTTGGATGGGATACCCTGCGATTCCCCTGACACTACAGGAGCATGATCCATCCTGGACCTCGAGCAAGGTCCCTGTTACAGAACAGAGCGGACAAGGCAATCATTGTAGGTAATAGGACAACATAGCTGCTTCTACCTCCATACTAGTATTAGGGTCAAGATCATCACATTCTGACTCCTCGGAACTGTTCGTCTCCTTGGTTGGCAGCATGAAGGGGGGGGGAGAAAGAGAACACAGTTAGAACACAGTAGTCCGGCTAGGGGAAGGAGAACGTCAGAGAAGCATGGGCATGGGCAACCGGGCAGAGAAACAACTGGGGACGTTTCAGGTGGAGTGTGGGTCGTCATGGCAGCAGCATGCTTCCGCAGGGACGGTGGACGCCTGCTTATCACACCACAAGGAGCAATGGGGGGGGGAGGGGGCAGAATGAAGCATGAGTGCTGGACTTAAACTGTCCTCTTCGGCGAGGCTGGGCTTCCCAATTTCTTTTCCCCAAAAAAGGATGGCGGTGAACAGGTTTTGGTAGCTCTTTTGCTTGGGAAGGCAAAGCACCTATGAGAAATCAGTGTGTGATTTTTTTTCACTGTCCCCAAGGTAAAGCATTTCGGAGGGGTCACCTTAAACAAGGCAGGTCACATCCACATTGTTTCCAGATGGGAGAAACCACAGGTCTGCCATGCTTGTGGTTGGTGAGTTCAAAGTAGCAGATAATTTAAAAAAACAAACAAACAAACAAACAAACAAACAACCAAGGCTTTACCAGTGTGCCTCCCTGTTCTTTCCACGCACAGCGGGAATGTAAGGGAATTGCTTAAAGGTGATGTTGTGGACTCTGGGGAAAAGAAATGAAACTTTACTAAGGACACGACGGCCCTTAAGTGCCAAACCACTGCCTTCACAAGATCAGGGGTTTGGAGGGTAACCCTGTCACCTGAATGTGTTCCCAAACCTAGGCTACTGAGTTGGGTAGCTTTGAGAAGTTTAAGTATGAACCAAGCATCTTGCATTTCTAAGGAGAGAATGCTGCAGATAATTTTGCGTAAAACATCTGCTTAATCATAAAAGAAAAGGAAACAAGAGGTACTTACTTGAATTGAAGGTGCCAGGAGAAATAAAAAAATAAAAAAAACAAATTGATCTTGCATGCAAAATCCTGCTAAACTACTCCCCCTTTGGTCCCCACGCTGGGCAGTAGATAAATAAGTAATCAATCCCCACCCACCGAAACGGCCTGTGAGGATGCCTCAGGATGGGAAGAGATGAGAGGGACCCAGTTCCAGAATACCTTACTCACTTTAACAGAGACTTTGTTGCCCAGAATATCCTTGGGTTTACGAGGCCCTGTGGCTTCATTTTTACCCGTGTTCTCCACTTCTGCCCGCTTTCTCATGCGTAGAGTATGCCATGAACATGACTTCCTGTTATACCAAAAAATGCACCAATCAAAATGGCAGGATGGGGCAGAGTGAGGTGGTGGGTGGGCTCACCACCATTGTCTATCAGATGAGATGCTCCAGTGAAGTCAGCTCCAGGGCCCCAAACCTGTCAGGCCAGCCCCTATGGAAGTGAGGGTAGACTAATGAACCTTCCTGAAAGGTATACCAGGTAAAGTGTAGCATTTGGGAAAAAAATGGGTACTGGGTCACCAAACCCAGGGAGACTTTTGATCATCTGATGAAGCCTTCAAGGATTGGGGTGGTGTTATGACAAGGGCATAGTGGATGGGGAAGGATGGAATAGGTATAGAATAGAAAAGATAAAGGAAATATATTTCATTCTGTACAAACAAGCCATAATACCGCCTATGTAAATAAGACCCAACAGAATGATTTTGAGGTTCTTATTTTGTTATTTGTATCTGGGGCACGGCACTCTCAAGTACTGGGAAACTGCCAAGGTTTCTGAGGAAGTTGCCTTAGTAAGTGGATGCATACCCTTCACATATCTGGATATTTGAGGGCAAGGTTTCAGTCTGTGTCCTCCACATTACTCAGTGTTTGTGACTACAGGGCTCTGCCAGCCAGTAAAAGGTGCCAGAGAGTTTCCCTGTTGGAACAAGGCCCAGTGTGTGCTCCTGGCTAGATGACAGTGATAATGCTCTTTCCCATCACCCTGACCTCTATCCTACTTAGGGTCTGGGCACAACTTCACAGCTAGCTATAAAAGTCAGGCTCAGAGCAGAGCCCTGGTGTCCCACATCTGTCAGAGTCAAGGGCAGCCAGCAAAGGCCAAGACCCAAGCAGCATCAGGGGCCTGAGCAGCAGCTGTGTGTCATGGTCACAGGGTTTGCATGAAATTAGTTCTTGCATGGACTGTGGCCTGTGTTCCCCGTTCTGTATTTCCTGGTTAAATACGGGGCTCCACAGACAGGGCTTGAGGAAGAGAACCTTCCTGAAGGGAGAGGCGGGGGGGGGGGGGGGGGGGGGGAGAGATTTAGGAGGAACAGACTTCAAACTGTCCTGGCCAGCCCCTCCTCCACAGCACTCCAGAGCCACCAGGAGTCTAAGGAACCCGATGGAGGTGTTCTATAACATTTGTCATCTAACTTACAGCCTCAACAATTAACCCGAAGAGGAAAACACCACCGCAATTGTGTTTCTGCGTGTTGTGGGAAGTGGGGTCCTTCCAAAGGCTCATCTCATGGCCCCTGACCAGACGCTCTTCAGGACTTCCCAGAGCACCTGGCTCCAACTCCTCTACCCCAGTGAGAACCAGACATAGTAACCCTAGAGGGTATCATTCCCCCCCCCCCTTGCCCTGGAGCTGAGGATCGAACCCAGGGCCTTGCGCTTGCTAGGCAAGCACTCTACCACTGAGCTAAATCCCCAACCAGGGAATCATTTTTGAATGCAGACTTTGGCTTCTTATCTTTTATTCCCAAATCCATGTCCCTGGCTCCCCTGGGACTATCAGGGAGGCAGGGAGGTCCCTGCTGAAAAGAATTCCAGGGCAGAAGGTAGTGTGTGTATGTTTGTGCACATGTGGGGCTTATGTCTGTTTATTGCCACCCTCTGGGCTCCGCAGGGTGCTTGGTGAGAAAAAAGGAAACGTTAAAAATAGTGTCCAGAGGAGCACAAATGGCCGGAGAGGTTCAATTTCAAACTCTTCTTCCCAGAAGAACACGTCACCGTGGTTTGGGGACCTTCCATCTCTTGGCCACAAGCCCAGTGACTGATGGGGACACAGTTTCTGTGACATTTATCCTGTAGGCATCGTCACCAATTCTGATCCCTGTGGCCATGCAGGCCCAGGGAAGGAGGAGTGAGTGGTCGCTGCTGATAAACACTAACACCACATTCAGTCAGTAGTTCACCTCCAGCAACACCAATCCTTGTGAAACTCTGGCTGGCAAGGAACCCAAGTGGCTAGAGGGTGTATCTGTCTGTCCTGTTTGGACCTTTACCCCGCGACCAAGACATCCAAAGGTGAGGAGGAAGGTGGCTCAGTGCCTGGGTAACAAGAGCTCTGCCCATTAAGAGCTACCTCCTTGAGATTCCATTACGTCAGGACTCTGTGGCCTTTTCCTGAAATACGCATCTCTAGACTAAAACAGGCTGGGCACATTTCACTGCGGGGCCACTTCTGATTTCTGTGGTCACCTGGAGAGGCCAGGTGACATCAGCAGCTTCTAGTCCCTGACAGAGGAGGACCAAAACAGAGCATTTCTGCTGGTGTCCCTGCTCTGTCACCTCATGGTGGTTCCTTGGACCCTCCCATGGGTGTGCATGAAGCATGGGGAGCTGTGAGAAAAGCAGGCTAACACCATCCTACACTAGTCATCCATTAACATCAGCATCGCAAGGCCACCCTGTTGCTGGGAACCCTCTGGATTGCATCGACTTTGTATCATTCCCCTTTGCGGAAGTCAGAGAAAACCCAGAGGGGGATGTTTAGAGAAAATGGCAGGGTCCAAGATTTAGCAACAAAGGCACTTTTTATACAGGAAAAAAATTGCCAGTATAGTTAGTCAACCAACCCGTCAAATATAGAAAAGAAAGGGAAAAAAATCATTTTCACACTCAAAAGTCTGAGAATAATGAAATGGGGAGAAAGGGTCAACTGGCCTTTAACCTCATTAAAACATGCTCCTGGTGAAAATTTATTTTACATACTTAAAATAGTACATTTAAAATTATTAGTTACATTACAGGTACAATGATGACCAGTGTGGCGCCTCATTATATTGCACAACCTGACTTCATCCATATGGGTTTCTTTAAATAGTGCAAAATGCTTTATACAGGAATGTGTTCAGAAGGGTTTTTGCAGTCAAAATAAGGAAAAGAAATATCTTACAAATTACCATGAACATATATTAAAGTGACAGGGGAGGAGAGAAATAAAAATAAGAAGTTACAATCTGTACAGAGGAATTGCCATGGACAACCAAAAAAAAAAAACAAAACAAAACCAAAACCAAAAACAAAAACAAAAACAAAACAAAACAAAACAAAAAAAATTCCCTCTCTTTTGGGAGAAGCAGCAGGCTCTGGCCTGTCCAGGCCTGGCATTTGTGCTAAGGTTGTTTTTGGGTGTCATTCAAAAAAAAATATATATATATCAGTAACTTCATACAATATAAATAGAAGTCCAGTCCAGTGAGTCCCGTGGTGGGTCAAATGTAGCAACGGAAGGCAATTCTTTTGTCACCTAGGGTTTCAGTAGGGTTCTTTTCTTAACGAGGGGAGGGAAAAAAAGAAGGGGAAAAATGAACAGAAAATTATAAATGAAAGGGAAAGAAAATTCACCATCACCACCATCACCACCATCACCACCATGACCCCAGAGCAATCTAGCCTGGACAACCCCGAGCTACAGGCAGCTCCATTCCATCACTCATACCCTGATCCCACCGGCGTCACCATGAACAAGCAGCAATGATTCCCTACTGCATTTGCATTTTGTGTTCTTTTGGTTTTGTTTTTTTTAATCCACATACTTCTCTCCCAGGAAGCCATGGGGGCACTTACTTGATGTTCCCATCACTATCCTCTGCCGCGGCTGTGGCTTTGGTGAGGGGTGCCAGGATGCTGCCTGGGACCCAGCCTTCCGCTGCTGGGGAATGGTCGCTGGCAGGCTGGTACACCAGGCACATGTTCTGCTGGTTGACGGCGAGGACCTGGACCACCTCGCCTTGGCTCACGCAAATCTCATTCTCCTTCAGTGCATAGTAATCTTTGATTACAGCCATGGATGAGGTCCCGTTGCAGCCTCCCAGGTCATTCTGCTAGGAGATGGGCAGAAGGCATACAAACACAAGGATGGTTCACACGGGCTTGCTCTGCACCCCGTGCCATGGCAAGCGGCCAGATGGCCCACTGGCAGGACACAGGGCAAGCAGAACACTCCTGAGTGAGGACATTTTCATGAACATGCTCTGAAAGCACATTTTATAGCAATACAGTGTTATGACCAAAGCGAACGGCTTCAGATGATGCTCGGGGAAAGCTTTGGACACATGTTCAACCTGGGAGGCTCCTTCCTAGCATGCATCCTTCCTGATGGCATCCTCTTGCTGATGGCAGGAAGAACCTGTTATCAGCACAGGGACAGATAAGCACTTGGGCAGAGTGAGGTCAGGGAAAGGTCAGGTCCGGGGTCATGACCATCCTCTATGGAAAGGACATAGACCCTGGGATGCTACATTTTCCCCTCTTTTTTGAGACCTCACTTGACATGTAATCCAGGACCTTGGACTTGTAATCCTTGCACCTCAGCCTCTCCAAGTGCTGGGGTCACAGGCATGCACCACCATGCCCAGCTCACTTCTGTATCCTTTTAAGAAGCATCACTTGCCTATGCACCTCATCCTGACCCTCTCTGACACAGGAGGAAGAATAAGGCCCTGGGCTACCCTGAGAATCAGAATTCCTGATGTCTCCCCACCGCTGTACTTATTAATACAGGAGGTGCTGCCCACGTGACCTCTTCATGCGAGTCTATACCCGGGCAGCTGTGTCTAGACAGACCTGTAACTCCCTGGGAGGCCAGGCTGCCTCCTAAGGCATGGTGAGAGCCAGAAAATCTTCCATATGGCTGACAAAATGCCAAAGTGACTTCAACTGATTCACACGGGCAGGGTTTTTCTAGGGCAGAAAATTATTTCAGGTGATAGGATGAAATAGGTGGGGTTGGCTACCGTATTACAGGACTGAACTTATACATTAACCATTCATTTGAACACAATTGGCATCAACTAACTATTTGGGAAAAGAACCACGCCTATAAAATCGGACCACGTAGGTTAAGAAATGCGGTGTTTCAATTCCTAAGACCTAAGGAGTTCTGGAGAATACTTTGCCCTAATGGGTATATTCTCTAAGGTTTAAACAGGGAGTGGAGTTCAGAACTTGGAGTAGAAACCAAGTCACCTGACTTCTAACCCAGCGTTTTCCCATTCCTGATTCCTCTGTTGTTTAGGATGTCGCCAGGTGTGCAGACCGTCTGTGGTACAACGCCCCTCACGGGTGTTTGAAGTATGGCCTATGGAGCCTAGCTCCCACAGATGCTCATCCATGGTCAGCTTCCTCTTGCTACATCAGCCAATGGAGGGCAAGCTTCCTTCTGCAGGTGCTGATGCACATCATTGTTAGATGGGGCTGTCTCTTTCTAATAGGGAAAACAGGAGCTGTGGTCCCCATTGCCACAAGAATCCTCCACATTTAGATGCTAACAGTCCTTTGATACAAAGTGCCCCAGCCAGAGGAAACTGGCTTCAGTGAATTACAAGGGAAGAAAGAAAAATAACGGAGATTCGATTACACTTAATGGATTGCTCCTGCTACCATCATCAACGGAAAAATAGGCTGTTTCCTAAAGTGACCTCTCAGGTCTTCGAGGTGGTAAGGGAATGCGTAACAAGCTGTCGCTTACCTTGCTAGCTTCAAACTTATCCCCAGGCTGGTGGTGGTCGAACCCTGGACTGCCATTGGAGGTAGATATCTTCAGGGGTGGCAGAGGCGGGTTGTAGCTGGAACCCTTGGGGGGCTTCTCTGAGCCCACAGGGACAGAAGAATAGGGTCTGGGGCTGGCTTGTGGAACCCTGGGGGGCTGGGAGCGGACCACAGCTGTGCCCCTTTCCTTCCGCTGATACTCAATGGGTGACTGTAGTGCTGCAGGGTGAGAAGAAAGAGTTACTCTACCTTCAGGGATCCCACAGGGCTGCGGAGGCCTGCTCAGTTACCAGCATTTACGCTAGACTCTGTGTGTGTATTTAAAGAGCTGCAGGAGGGGACTGGTTGTCATTCTGACATATAAATCTGCCAGGAGGAAGCACATGTGAAGCCTTGGGAATAGGTAGCACTCAGAATACGTGAGTGTAGGGTCACAGGTCTCTGTGGAAGAGCAAGGGACAAAACAGGGAAGGGAGATGGGGTGCATGCTATCTAGACGGTTCAGTGAAGCCAGGCTGTCACTCTGAAGAAGTTGAAACGTGGCTGTATTGAATAAACTTAAAAGTTCGAAATTCAGATTCCATCACCGAGGTGCATGTGGGGACCACAGCAAACAGATTTAAAAGGGGCGGGCTGAAGGTGTCCCATCTCACTCAGAAGCCATTCTGAGGCCAAAGCCGAAGCAGAGCTAAGCAGATGTGGAGTGAGGGTGAGCCTAGTTGGGAAATGACTGAGAGAATGGAAACAGCAGGTGAGAGGCAAGCAAAAGGCAGAATGAGGGCTTGGAGGGGAAGGTGGGCAGGCACAATTGGGCATTTTTATCAGTGTTTACTGCAACAGCTGTTTAAGTGTGGATTACCAGCTGTGGCCCAGCACCCAGTGATGGGTGCAGCATGCATTTCAGTAGACTGGACAGGGCCACACACTCCTTTCTAATCAGGTCTCAGCAGGGATGCCTGCCCACGTGTCTGTAAGCAGAAGCCTGGTCCTGTTCTCTTTCTGCATCATCTTCTCGAGTGTATCAAAATATGCAGCAAGGCCTGCCAGAGCACAGCCCCCAGGGCTCCTGGGGAGAATTCTGTGGGCATCCACTATTTAGGTAATGATTACCTCGTTCCATGCTTTCTCCATCATTCACTGTAATTAGGAGAAAGGTCTATTGGGACCATGTAAAACCTGAATCATTGACTGGGCTGAAAGCAGTGTGCTTCCACGTTCACACACATCACAGAACGTTCACGTACTTTCTTGCTAAGTAAAGTGGAGTTGAGAACTCTACCCACGGCACAGAATTGTGCAGTAACTGCTCTCAAGCACTGGAAAATACTGTTTTATTCAATAAACTAGGAAGGCTTGGCCTGCATTCTTCCACTGGCCTTAATCCTTAGTTCTTGACATCAGAAAGTCCCTCTCTCACTTAGCCCTGCCTCAGTTTCCTGATTGTCGCAATCACAGACAAGTACCACCATGTCTGCTCAAAACATGGGCGTTACTAATGGTGAGTTTTTGTCTTTTGGATTCTGGTTCTTACTACTGGTCACCCGCCTGGCTGCCCCCCTCCCTCCCTCCCTCTCTTCTTTGCTAGGAAGCACAGGATGAATGTCTGCTCTGCTGCTGGCAACTGTGTGGAAGAACCAGCTCTGAAGTCACCTACTACTTTGCTTAGACAAGTTTCTAAGTCTGCCTTTCCTCATCCAAGCAGGACGCTAATACAGCCATGGTGGGTTAGTGCAGGGACTTAGGGTGAAGAAACAGACAAAATGCTTAGTGTAACTCCTGATGTGGAGAGGGAGTGAACACATGGGAGTGAACACATGGGAGTCGCTATTGTTCATTTATTTCTGGTTTCAGCTTATTAATTATTATTTTACTTTAGGTCTGAAGTAATGAGTTTAAAATCTTCATTCCCACTTCCATACCAGAAATCTTTCATAGAATGCAATTTAAATTCATCTATTTTACACATGCACATATTTTGCATTAAATCACATTAGCAACAAGCTGTGTTTAGTCAAAGTTGCATATTCAGAAACTGTAAGCCATATGTTCACATCCTCTGAAAGAGTCTAGAAATGGCACTTGTAAGGAGACAGACCAAGGGTAGGCTTGTGAGGGTATGTGTACATGTGCGAGTACACATGGCCATGTGCACATCTCAATGGAGGTAAGAACTACATCCCAAGGTGGTCCAGTGTTACGTGCACCTACACGTTTGAGTATCTATGGGACCACAAAGGGCATATACCACAGTCCTTGACACTGTACTAGTAAGAAGAGATGGGGCACCTGGGGTAGTCTTGTGGGCACGCACAAACATGTATATAGGGGGACATGTGGCTGTGAGTACAGATCTCAGTTCAGGCAAGAAGGGGTGATACACCTGAAAGTGATGTCCTATGAGTCTATGTATGCATGCTTGCATGTTTGTATATATCCAGGAATGTGCTCATGAGACTATTCAGTCACTGTACTACTGGTTCCATTTTTGCCTACAATTTCAGGCTCCAGCTCAGTAGAGCAATAAGTACTACCTTCCAGCTGTCCATCTCCACTCACACACTGTGCTGAAGGTGAACAGATACCAGTTGGGCCAATGTGAAACACAAGCAAGGTAGCAAGTCTACGTCATCTTAGTTTTTTTTTTTTTTTCTTTCTTTTTTTTTTTTTTTTGTGTGTATATGTGTGTGTGTGTGTGTGTGTGTGTGTGTGTTTGAGACAGGGTTTCTCTGTGTAGCTGTGGCTATCCTGAAACTCTCTCTGTAGAACAGGCTGGCCTTGAACTCACAGAGCTCTGCCTGCTTCTGCCTCCTGAGTGCTGGGGTTAAAGGCATGAGCCACCACCTCCTATGGATGCCTGTAGGGTCCACATTATCTGAGTAACCACCAGTATATTACTGGTAAGAAGTATGGGTACCACTGAGTTAGGCTTAGCAACTGTCTTATTTGAAAGGGACAAGGTTGGCTAGATGGGTAGCTTAGGCAGGCTCTCCCCTTTTGGGAAAAAAGGAAGGATTTGAACTGTTTTTCCAAACTCTTAGTTATCTCTAGATAATCCTAGAGAGCCCGTGAGAGTACCAGCCACCAGCTACAAGGTGAGAGAACAAGAATCCCACAACTCACCTGCCTGTCTTCTAGTTTCCCCCAAATTACTACCAGTTGAGCATGGGGACCACAAAGATATACATACATGCTATCCTATGGACAAACACCCTTCGATTAAAGGCATATGGGGCTTCATGCTCACACCTGTCTCTTCCATTTATGCCTTCAAGTTAAGAGGCTTCTGAAGTTGTCTCCAACTATATGAGGTTGGAGACCAGAGAGACTGTGATCTGGCCTCTAAGTCTCCACGCACTTAGACCCAAAGATGCTCAGGGGTCGGGTCCCTGATATGGCCTTGCTTCAGAAGCAGGCCTAGCACGTACCATTTAGGAAGTCCCTCTGTGTTTCTAGCACTTGGTTGATGTCCTGCACCCAGGCCTGCTGGATGTCTGCGTTGGCAGCCTGTAGAATGACCCTCTCTGAAGTCTCCCTGTTCAGGAGTGCAAACTTGCAAGGGTCATTGTCGACATTTTCCTCCAGGACCAAGTAATTCATCTGAAACAAAACCAGCTTATCCTTTTCATGCTAAAATAAACCAGCAACCTACTACTGCCCTTCAAAGCTGCCCTTTTAAAACTCACATTTTTTTTTCACTTGTATTTTTATGTTTATATGGGTGTTTTGCCTGCATGTATATCTGTGCACCATGTTTGTGCTTGGCGTCTGTGGAGATCAGAAGAGGGCATCAGAACCCCCGGATTTGGAGTTACAGAGGGTTGTGAGCCACTGTGTGGGTGCTGGGAACTGAACCCACCCAGTGCTCTTATGTGCTAAGACGTTTCTCCAGCTTCTCCTTCAAAGGTTTTAATTTCAGGAAAGGCTTCCAAGTTTTACTCTGGCTCTAAGAGTAAAGTCTCTCTAGCTCTGTCTTTGGGTGAATGACATGACCAAGTAAACCTTCGAGATTATGCTGGAGACTGGCCCTGGGCCTGGCATTGCTTCTTATGGGGACCACCAGGTAGCTTCACCCCCATGATGTTCTTTGTCCCTTTGTGCCCCCACTGTCCCTCTTCACCTTGATGCTCCTTTTGAACATGTAGCCTGGGGTGAGGGACCCCTTTCGGAGCAGCTCACTGAAGATGACGATCTGTTCAAAGAGAAACACACGCCTCTCCTTGGTCCGGGACTGCATGCCAGCATCCAGCTCAATCACATAGAATGTGTCTTGCTGCAGAAGCTTGCCCTGGGCGGTCAGGGTGCCCTGATGGAGACAGGGGTCCAGGGAAGGCCATGAAAAGCAGGGAAATTAATTCAGCTCTCTTGGGCTACATGTTTTCTACTTCTGGGGGATGTGGACAATGGCTCTGACACTCCAAGCCTTGGAACTCTAGCAAGACACTGAATCGGGATCCAATGACTCATCTGCAGATAGACTAGAACATTTCCCTGTTCATATAAGGTTCCTAAAAGGGAAGGGCTTGGGTGATGGAGTCAACAAGAAATGCTGGCCCCAAAAGGCCAGAGGAAAACAGCTTAAAAGGAATGGATGATCTTGGTTTTATCTTTTCTCCCTTTTTGAGACAAGATCTCACAGTGTAGCTTTCAAAGGCCTGAAACTTGCTAGGCAGACTAGGCTATCCTTGAGCTCTCAGAGACTCACCTGCCTGTGATGGGATTAAAGGTAGGTACCACTTTGCCTGGTGCTTTTCTATTTTTTGTTTGTTTTTAATTAATTAATTAATTAATTAATTAATTAATTAATTAGAAGCTGAGGATCGAACCCAGGGCCTTGCGCTTGTTAGGCAAGCCCTCTACCACTGAGCTAAATCCCCAACCCCTTGTTTTGTTTTTTAATTAAAGAAGATTAGCGGTGCTTGGAGTTGGCGGTAGCCTATCTTCCCTTGCCGATTTGAGAATCTTCCTGCCTGGATTCTTTGTTGTACCCAGGGCCTAGGGCAGCCTCATTGTTATGAACCTAGAAGCAATTTGTGGCCAAGGAAAGGGATATAAACAGCATCTCAAGTAACCTGAAGATGTCAGCCCCTCCTTCTATTGTTTAAGATAGGGGTATTCTGAAGTTTTTGTTTCTTGCTAAGATTGACAGGTGAAGTTGGGGTATATAGATCAGCTCCGATTTTTATAAGGCCAGAGATATTTCTCTGGATCCTGTGCTCCTTCTTAAAATGACTCTGGCTTTCAAGGTACATACTACCCGGCTGGGGTGAGGTGGGGTAGGGGGAGCTCATCTGGTTTGCCAGCTTGTAGTCAGCATCCTAGAGATATTTTCAAAGGGAATGTGTCCACCTAGCAGGTCTTCACAGAGCCTATCAAGAAAGCCTCACTATTTATCACTTATTTATTTAATTGCTCTGCAATAAGAAGACTCTGACATCCGGGATATAGGTCAGAGGGTCTGTGAAATATACTCTTTCTCAGGGACAACTTTGACCCTTTAGTGCAAATGTCAGTCATGCCCTGCACGTGATGCCTCGTTCCAAGCATTCCCTGGCACAGAGGTCATTTCTTCTTTTGTGTTGCTGAGAACACCTGCCCTTTGCTTGGACCGTGGCTGCTGACTGCCAAGGTCAGCAGGAGAACAGGCTTATCTCCACCTGGTCCAAAGTTAATATTAAGCCAGTGAGCAGCTAGCCAGGAAAACTCTACACACTCTGTGAGCATTGCACAAGAACTCGACCGGGGGCCCACGCAGCCTAAACTAAAGGGGAAAGCCACAAGATCTGAGAAGGAGACAATGAGGATGAGGGGCCCAAAGGGGGAGGAGGCGTGTGCTCACTGTCCTTCCCCATCAGCTGTGGGAAGGCAGAGTCTCTATGGCTTAATGATGAAAATACGGGACGATGGTGCTTGATTTACAAGAGAAAACTTTCCATTCCAGTATGTGGCTTTACACACACACACACACACACACACACACACACACACACACACACACATGAGTCTCAGGTGGGTCAGCCAGCACAAATAGATGCTTCCACTCAGTGGTCACTTCCTGAAGGGACTCAGAGAAAGCTAGCCAGACTGCCAGTTAAAAAACACCAGGACGCCTAGGTTGAAGAGGAAGAGGAAGCAGAGAACTTGACTTGCTTACAATAGCCTCAGACTTGGTCTTACGCCCCGAGAAAAAAGTATAAAAGCTCTCCAGGCTCACTAACAAGCAGCCACCCCTGAACTCAAGAGCACATGTGAGCCAAGTAGCTCCACGCATGCTAACATCTGACTGAGGCCTGCGGTAGAGAGCTAGGAACCCATGCACACCTCTTCCCCCGGTTCCTATCATATCAAAGCACGGAGCCCAGGCCGGGGCATGAAGGATGGACTGGAAGGGAGACAGCCCAGGAGAGACTAGAGAACAACCCAAACTAGCCTGTACTGTTTCCCACCTTCAGTGACACTGCAGCTGGCCTTCCTCCTGCACTTTATCTGGGCCAACCTGTGCTAACTTAGCAGGGCGGGGCGGGTAGAACCTCTTTCCTAATTATCTCAACTTCCAGGAATCCCTTTGTTCTAAAAAAGAACCATGAAATCTTAAGACTTTGGGATTGCTGGGAAATAGGATTTTGAAAGGGGAGATATGGACACAGACATAATATCACATCCAAAGGGAAGGTGACGCGATTCAGGAAAATGCCATGGGAACCAGAAGATGCAACCAACAAACTAAGGAGGAGACTGGGGGCAGATCCTTCCTCACAGTGCTCTGACTGGTGAGTTCAAGCCACCCAACCTACAGTGCTCTGCTGTGGCAGCTCTTCCAGACCAGTGTCATCTACTTCCCTCAAGACTCGGTTTCCTGGTCAAGGGACAGAAATGTGCTGTGTGGTGTTTTAGGGCTTTAAACATTCACTGACCTAAAATCCAATCACAATATAGACATCTATAAAAGACCTCCCCACTGAAGAAGAGTTCGTTTCCCTGCCTGAGTTCCTGGTTTATCACCCATCCCACAGTGCCTCAGATCCTCACATTTCTTAATCAGGAGGAAGGAGAGAAGAGAATGTGGCTCAAACAGTCCCAGGGAACTTTGTCCCTTTCCAGTCCCCTTGGGATTCTGACCCCAGTTTGGCCAAAAGCTTCAGTTCGGCCTTATCTCTGAACTTCTTTCTGCAATGGTTCCATCTTCCAGATCTGTGAACTGGAGAGGCAGTGGTGGCGGGGAGGGGGGGTGGGGGTGGGGCTGGGGGGGGGGGGGGTTGCACAGCTTCAACGGGAAGAGCCTCCAAGGCCTGGCTCCTGTCTACAGGGGGCTCAGTGGCGCTCCAAAAGGCTCACCTCAAAGCCCTGCAAGCGTCCCAGATTCATCATGTCATTGCAGCGTTTGGGAACAAGGCACATTAACTCCACGGCTTTCTGTGGGAAAGAACACATCACTCAGGATGGGGGAGCAGCATTCAGTAGGAAGCTCACCAAATTCAGGGCTGGGAGGAGGAACTTATCTCTGCCAGTCCCTTTGTTTTCAGAAAGGGCGTGGTCCCCTCTGTTCACTGTGAGGACTGTGTGGGGTTTTTAGATAGGAGAGGCTGGTATGAGCAAGGGGCTCATGTCAATAGTGACAACACACGGGGAAATGTTACCGGCCCATCCTTTTTCTACCTCCTGCTTTTATCACCCCCCCGCCCCCCCTTTTTTTTTTTTTAAACTATTCTGTGTTGCTTTCAGAATGCCTAAGCAACAGTTTAGCCTGGTTGTGGAAACATAGGAGGTTCTGACCTAAAATAACCTGCCAGAAATGGCTGCAACCTCTTTGGCTTAAAATAATCCCTATGGCGGCCCAAAGGAATCACTCAGAGGGGGTAATCCGCAGTGTGTGTTGGGGGATGGAAACGGAATAATTTATGTGTTAGGGCCAAAAGGCACTTAAAGCCAGAGACAAAGTTGCATATTGAATCTTGCCAATTTTCCCCAGTGTTAAATGTCACTCTTTCCCACTGTACCCAGCGAGAGCTCCAGACATCAGTGGGCTAGGCTCTGGGCTGGGTCCATGACAGGATTCTTGAGTTCTTAGAAACACTCTGCTCAGTAGCACCTGCCATTCCTCATGTTGCTGAGTAAGAGGGGAGAGGCTTGGACCCTGGGCCTTCTGACCATCTTTTCCCTTTGGGGACAAGACACTTGCTACGGTCCCGAAGAACAGCAAGCATTACAAGCAGAAACCTACCTCGATATCTGAACACTCCAGACCAGCCTTCTCGCTGTATCGCAGGAAGTCCTGGCAAGGAAGGGCATGGGAGGGGTGAATCAGATAGTACCATAGCCAGAGAGCCATAAAAAAACAAAAACCCCCCAAAAGACCCCACTTATCATAAAAATGCAACAGCACCCCCAAAGACTTTCCTCCCCAGGGGAGGTGGCAATGGATTGTAGCAGCTGAGAACTGAAAAGACTGAGTCATGGTAGACATAAAGACCCCGAGAAAGACGCTAGAATATGACAAGTGAGTCTGGGAGAAGGGACAGAGGAGGAAGGAAAGTGGGACCGTGACAAGACAGACAGGAGAAAGGAAAAGTCGAGTCTTTTCCACTTGACCTCTTCTTTCCATAAAGAAAAAAAAGTTAAGTTGTTTAGCATAGGATCAGCTCCTAGGGACCACGGAAGGTCTCCAGGGCCACCCTTCCCTTCTGATCCATCCTCAGACTCTTGTTATGTTTTTTCTTTTTTAAAAAACTATATTTATTTATTAACATTTTTTTTCCATTTTACATACCAACCCCAGTTCCCCCTCCCTCCCCTTCTCCCGCCTCCTCACCTCCCTCCCACTCTACCCCCATCCACTCCTCAGAGTGGGTAAGGCCTCCCATGGTAGTCAACAAAGTCTGGCATACCAAGTTGAAAGAGAGCCTAGCCCCTCCCCATTGTATCAAGGCTGAGCAAGGTATCCCACCACAGGGAATGGGCTCCAAAAAGTCAGTTCATGCACCCGGGATAAGTCCTGGCCCTGCTGCCAGGGACCCCACAAACAGATCGAGTCACACAACTGTCACCCACATGCAGTGGGCCTAGTTCAGTCCCATGCAGGTTCCCGAGCTGTCAGTCCAGAGTCAGTGAGTTTCAACTAGCACTGGTCAGCTGTCTCTGTGGGTTTCCCCATCGTGATCTTGACCCCCTCTTCTTCTTTTTATTTATTGAAGGAGGGGACTCTTGTTATTTTTGAGGGCTTTGCTGCTGTTTGTTTGAGCTAGGGTCACACTCCACATAATCATGGCTACATCCTCATGACCTTCTTGCCTTTGTACCCTGAATGCTAGAGTAGAGATGAGTGGCGCCGTGCCCGGCTTACGCTTTAGTTTCCAAAGGCACTGAGTCGGCGGCCGTAACAAGAGAAGAAAGGACTCAGGGTGGAGATATAGCACAGAGGTAGGGCCCTTGGCCCAGTTCCCCAGAGGAAAGATGGAAGAGAAAGCGAGAGAGGTGTGGGGAAGAAAATAAATTAGAGAAAAACAAAAACAACAACAACAACAACAACAACAACAACAACAAAACAAGTAGCAAGTGAGCTTAAGGGCAGAAACAGGGTCATGACAGCAGGCTGAGAGAGCCACCAGCCGCAGTGACACTCCCAAGTGCTATCTATGCCCACGGCTCCCGTCTGAGGAGACACTTCTCCAGCCTGGACCCAGGCCCCCAGCTTTTTACCTTGAGCAGCAGCTGGTACTTTGTTATTCTTTGAATGGGCTTGATGAGGAAGTCACTAAGGGTCAGCCTCTGATTGATCTCTTGTTTCACCTCCTGAAACACAAAGGTGCAAAGGGGCAAGTGACTAGAGTCTTCGCGCTCTCCAGCAGAACTCGAGAATCTTCCAGCTACAACTGCCTGCCCCACTGTTCACGTTAGGAGCTCAGCATCACACAGCCCCAAGACCTGGCTTGGCTCCTGAGTTCTCACAGTGAGCACGGTCGGACCATGGTCCTGACCTTAGTCCTGGGAGGAAACCTGAAACAGATGCTGTGTTTTCTCTACCACTCGAGGGAAGAATCAGGCGAGGGCTTCCGCTCAGACCACAACAGGTCTATAGGGATGGCCCTGAACTCTGCTCTCCAATCACTCAGGATCTTTTCTAAAGGACGGTGTTGCCTCTTCACCAACAGACGTGATCCTGCCAGGCTGGGGCGTTCACACACTTGGAGGTGCTGGACATAGGAATGCTTTTAGAAGCAAAGGAACTCAAGGCTTGGGATGCTGTGGACAGGTCAAGTTCAACGGTGTGAGGGACCAGTTTAGATGCTAGCTACAGACTGAGAACAAGAGCTGACTATGAGGGGACTGGAGAGATGGCTCAGCAGTGAAGAGCACTGGCTGCTCTTCCAGAGAACCTGGGTTCAATCCCCAGCACCCACATGGCAGCTCACAACTGTCTGCAACTCCAGTTCCAGGGGATTTGGCATCCTCACACAAACATACATGCAGGCAAAACACTAATTTGCACATAAAACAAAAATAAATACATTTTTAAAAAAGCTAACTATGAAGTGACTGCAAGATCTTTAACCAGGGGAAAGGCAATTAGCCACAGTCGCAGGGGCAGGTGGGGAAGACTGTGGACATAATTGGCTCAGTGGTCACGTGAGAAGAACAAGCACTTCCACGGATAGTCTGTGACAGACTGTTTCCATAAACGGAGGCTTCTCAACAGTGTGCAGACAGAGCTGCCTCAGCTCCTCTTCAAGCAAAGGTGCATGTAGGGATGGTGCCAAGAGCTAACAGCTCTGTGGAGGCCAATGGCGGGGGCACCTGTGGATGGAGGATCTGGGGCATGTCTCAATGTGGCTGTCTTGGCCTGAGCGTCTCAACCATAAGAAATAGCTCACCTCAAAGTAGGCATCGTATTCAGCTACAATGTACTCGGAACGAGGCTTGTTCTGGCAGTACCACACGTAAATGTGCAACTTCCGCTCCTGGTAAAGAGAAAATGTGACGATCGGGTATCCTGGCTTTCTGCTCCCCCCTCCCCGACCCAGAGTCAAGGGCAGTTAAGGACGAGGTCTGGGCCACATGAAGGAAAGAACAGGGCTGTGAAATAGCTAAATGTGCTAAAACACAAAACCAGAGCACTGAGAGAGAGAGAGAGAGAGAGAGAGAGAGAGAGAGAGAGAGAGAGAGAGACAGAGAGAGAGAGAGAGAGAGAGAGAGAGAGAGAGAGAGAGAGAGAGAGAGAGAGATCCCAAGAAGAGCCAAAGAGAGGAGGAATTTTAAAAAGTGTTTCGGCACCTGGAGAGATCAGAGACGGCCAGGCCGACACTCACATGCTTAATGAAGAGCTGGGCCAGTCTGTCTTGCTCTTGGATACATTTTTCCAGTTCAGCCAGGAAAAAACTAAAAGGAGAGAGGAGAAGGAAGTCACACTTCTTGGAGACATCATCTCTCAAGGATGACATCAATGAGAGGAGGCTCCCGCCCAATGCCCCGCTCAGGTCAGATGCAGGGGGCGGACACCCCGCTCTCAGGGCAGCGCGGAGCTTACTCTTTATGCCAGTCATAGATCTGGTGGATGTTTCCAAACACGATCTTGTCCTTTCCTCGCATATCCTCGGGGACCCCCTTCTCTTCTATTCTCTTCATGAAGCCCTGCACACAGAGGTGACGTCAGCAGACGACTTTACAGTGTTCTGGGCCAAGCCCCGTCCCTTAGCATCCATGTCAGCCCACACTCCACGTGTGGATCTGAAGACAGCATTGTGGTCACTTCTCCCACTCAACCAGGCCCCCACCTCCCTCTAAATACATTAAAATATTTGTTTTCTTCCCTCCCTCCCTCCCTCCCTCCCTCCCTCCCTCTTCCTCCCTTTTTCAAGACAGGGTTTCTCTGTACATCCCTGGCTGTCCTGAAACTCTGTAGACCAGGCTGCTCTTGAACTCAGAGATCCACCTGCCTCTGCCTCCCAAGTGCTGGGATTAAAGGCATGCCCCCCCCCCATGCCATTAAAATATTTCAAGAAGGAAATGAAAATCTGCCTCCACATTCTGTCTGAATTGTACCATTTTTATTTTCTGCAAATTCCCAGAAAGTCGAGCATGTACAGGTTAAAGTCCCTGGGCCCAGGTCAGGTGAGCATAGGCACACCCACGCTGCCATCTGCTTACCTCCACCACAATCCCCAGGTCCTTGACGTAGTCCTTCTCTGTCTGTACCAGCTCATTCAGGACAAACCTGAGCAAGAGATAAAGAGAGTGAGGTTCCTAGTCATTATTAAGCGAGAAATCTCCACAAGTGAAGATCACAGGAATGTGATTTCAGAAAACTTAACACCACTGTAAAGAGCCTCACAGAGCACACTAGTAAGATGCCTTTATCACACCTGGAGAATCATTGATGAGATGAGAATGCACAGCTGGAGAGGGCTGTCCCCAGGGGGCACAACAGTCAGGTGAGGGAGGGTGCCCCTTACTTCCCTCCCCTCTCCTCCCTTCCTCATGCTTCCCCTCCCCTCCAGGACAGGGTCTCATATTTCCCAGGCTGGCTTCAAAGCCCCTATATAGCCAAAGATGATCGTGAAGTTCTGAGTCTCCTGCCTTCACCTCCTGAGTGCTGGGATTAGAGATGTACACCACCACAGCTAGTTTAATGATTAGAGATGTACACCACCACAGCTAGTTTAATGATTAGAGATGGATGCCACCACAGACAGCTTTACGCAGTGCTGGGCATTGAACCTGGGACTTTGTACATGCAAAGCAAGCACCCTATGAACCAAGCTACACTCTACTCCCTCTTACAGAAACACAGTGTAGAAAGGACTATAACCACTTTTTGCAAAACTGAGTTATGAAAGTGTTGAGACCAAGGGATCAACATGAGACTTTTATTCCTTCATTTCGGCTCCATTCCTTTCTTAGCAAGAGAAGGGAGTCATCTGTGTGCTAACCAGCCTTGAAAGGCTGCGGAGATATTGAGTCAAGCTTCTACAATACATACTTTGCAGTTATTCAGGAACGTATCCATGGTAACGGGCCTGGAAAAGCCTCCGTCAAGGCTAAAGACTGAGGTTGGCTGCAGCTATTTCATGTTCACGGCTTTGAATCCAACATTCCCTACCCCAGGGCATGGGACTGATAACGACAAGGGCATTTGCTTTCTTGGGTTCTCTGTGGATTAGTTCTAACCCCCAGAGCATTTATTACAAGCCAGTTACCCCATTTTTTCATGCTTATAATAAGGCAGGGGTTGTAAAATCCTATTATTTAAATACTGAGATAGATGGAAAGGTTAGGGGACTTGTCCAAGTCTACAAAGTGAAGAGCAGAGGAGGGATTTGAACCTAAGTGTCAAGGGTTCAAAGACTATCCTTTCCTAGTAGCCTACTGCCTAGGGAACAGCCCAGCCAGGCCCCTAAGTCTCCACCTCAAACGCCACTTCCTTTCTTCAGTTCTGAGACTCAAACACTGTACAGAAGGCACCATGGTTATGCACAGGCCCCAGAGGTCTGTGTTTATAGGAGTCAGAACGAGTTTTGCTTAGAGGCACCCCAGTACCATTTTTGGCCCAACTGACAGAAGGGGTGACATTCTCAGATGTCAAAGAGTAGTGGTGACTGTCACAATCCAGCAACTGTTCTAAACCCAGGAAGCGATTCACCTGACACGCTTCCCTACAGAGCAGAGAAGCCACTGAATCCCGGGGGTCTGGGCCTCAGAGCATATGGAGGCAGCAAAGAGCACATGCTTGCTTTATCAGCGTGCTCAGAACTCCTGGCTGGTTCTCTCCCTCCAACACACAACCATGTGTTTCAGGCCACAGGAAGGACCCGGCAAGGACAAACAGAAGCCTTTAGAGGTATCTTTAGCATGGCCCAGGTTACTTCCTGGACTAGAGTTGCAAGAGAAAACCCACAGGAAAAAGAGAGTGGGAATTCGGGGCTGGGCCGGCCCTTCGGAGAGGAGGGCCAATGCTCTGCTGCCAGGTACCGAAATCTTTATCTTCAGTTGTTTGCTGACCAATGGAGGTTGTTGTCTTGGGTTCTGATAGTCTCTAGGAAAGGGAACTTGCACTGGGTTCCCGTGAAGGGCCAGTGAAGTACCTGGGGGGATGAGACACGATCAAAGAAGTCTAGCTGGTGTCGTGGGGAGCACATCTATCATCCCAGTACTTGAGAGGCAGGAGAATCAAGAGTTTGAGGCCAGTCTGGGCTACATAACAAGACTCCTTCAGAAAACAAAACAAAACTAGATTGGTATACATGCTTTTCAAGGCACTGCATGATTAACTGCCAAATGAGTTGAAAATAATGCATTTTTTTTCTGTGTCCAATCCCTATAGTTCATGAATGTTATTCTTTGGTCTACCTGAAATTCTTCCAGCTACAAATGGGCTTTTTATTATTTACTCTTCTGTTTGGTATCACAAATGTCTGACGGAAGCAACTGATGAAGGAAGGAAGGGCTTATTTGGTTTCCAGTTTAAGGGGGACACTCTACCATGGTGGGGGGTGAGATAGAGACAGCTGGTCACACTGTAGCCATAGAGGTGAACATTGGTGTTCAGCCCAGTTGCCTCCTGGCTCCCTTCTATTCAGTTCAGGACCCCATCCCACAGGGTGGTGCCACACATGCTCAGGGGCGGTCTTCCGGATATGTCTTCACAGGCGTATCAAGAAGTGTGTTTCCCAGGGGATTCTCACCTAGTCAAGCTGACAGTGAAGACTGAGCATCCCGTGATGGCCCCCTGTCACGCAGGTAGGGGATGGGTGGCCTTCCTGCCACAGGGAATTCTGGGCTTTAGCACCGGCTGTGCCCACTGCTGAGGCACTGTTCCTCCATGGCGAGCCCCTTACCTCTTCCCGCTCTCTGTGCAAGCCCAGAAGAAGAGTTTCCAGCTGCAGGTTGGCCTCACCCATGCTTGATTTTCTTCACTCTGTTCTATTTTCTTACTTCTCCAGCTTCCAAACTACTACGGAATTTACTTTGTCTGCTTTCTCCCATCAGAATGTAAACCTGCCACACGTGGAGACTTTCTGCTGTTGTATGTCTTAGTCATTGATTTATCCCGCGGGTGGGACAGAAGATGTGCTCCAAAGCATCCGGTGAGTGGGTGAGCGGCTAAAACTTAAGGGCAGCGAGTCCACTCTGAGGGGCTTCCTCCTCCTGGACCAAGGACACCTGCTTTCATCTTCTCTCCATGGAGCTCTTACTAAACTCTTCGGTGTCCTCCTGCCGTCCCCTGATTGAGCCTCCAACCTCTACACCTCTGCCTCTAGCCTCTTCCGGTATTTATAACCGAACACCGTAATATCTGCTTTTTCATGGTGGTCATGAAGCCCAGCAGGTTAGAACGAGGACATAAACAGTAAGAGACATTCAACAGGTCGGTTCTCAAGGGAGGTCCGGGTATGGAAAGGGGAGGGTTTGAGGAGACTCAGAAGAGTGAAGCGATGGGTACCACGGACTAAAAGAAGCAATGAACGTTTCTGGCTTGTTAGAAGAAAAATCCAACATCTCATTTGGATAATGACGTAAGTGCTACTCAGGCCCATTTGTGTCGCAGAGACAATCGAAGACACAGGCTTTTCCAAGAACCACCAGTCACCTCATAGGCTGCTGTCCTGACATAAGCCGTGCTTCATCTTGACAAAGGACTGGAACCAGTCCTGATGCTCCGCCCCGCCCCGCCCCCCCACCCCCCCCCCCCCGCACAGGAGAAGCTGGGGGACAGCACGTTCAGCACGGCCCAGGAACCATCACTTTGGAGATGGCAGTTCATTCACTCAGTTCTTGGGATCCTTGCGGCCCTCAAAAGGTTCTGGGGTAAACACCATGGGTATTAGTTTCTGTGACACTTTCTGCTCTTCACTGCGCAGTGGCAGCCCTGCTTTGATACCCGGCTCTTGCTATGATGTGAGACCTTCTGCTTCCAAGGAAACAAAGCCCTAAATGTTTACTCTGCAGATGTGCCAGCAGCAAGAGGACTTGGCTTCAGTTATTTCTGCTCATTTTCCCATCTGCGGCCTGGCTAACGGAGCGACAAACGTGAAGAAGACAGTAAAGGGGGAACCTTCACATCTGCTTCGCCCGTTCGGAGCGCCACTCACCACCTCACCCACTGAGTTACTGGCAGCTTGCTTCCAGACGACTCAACTCCAAAGGAGCACACTTAAGTTCTGGAGGAGTTCTGGTGTCCAGTGTGGTCTTCAATATCTCAAACACCAGGAGACTGACTCCGCATCAAGGCAGAGAACTCAAACCTGACTCAGCACGTGGGATTTTTTTTTTTTTTTTTTTTTTTTTTTAAGATGCGAACTGCATCTCACCACTAGCCATTCAAAGTGAGAGGAGGTTCTTGTTCAGTGAAACCTACAAACAGATATGAAGCCTTGGAAGAAGAAGCAGAAATGGGCCCCACCAGGCAGCTGAGCCTCTCCTATGCTTCTCTTACCGACATTTGGGGGGGCATCTCCTCAGACGATCTCTACCAGACTTTTACCACAAGGACTCTCTGGTGCTGTAGGCCCACAGTAACCATTCCCTGGTTCTCTGAATTCTACTGTTTTTCTTTCTTTCTTTTTCTTTCTTTCTTTCTTTCTTTCTTTCTTTCTTTCTTTCTTTCTTTCTTTCTTTCTTTCCCTCTCTCCTTCCCTCCCTCCCTTCCTTTATGTTTTACGATGTATTAGATCTTGGTGACAACCACTCTTTGTCAATAACAGATATCTCACAGAACATACCCCTGCTCAAGCTTCTTTAAGGCAGTGCCAAAGTGGCTTATTGATGACCAGTGACGTACTGTACAGATCTGGGCCATCTCTACTTAGGATGAGAGTAGTGGACAGACAGCACGGGCCCCCCTGGCCACTGCGCAGCATACACATGCACCAGGGTGGGGTGGCAAGCCACTTACATTCTGCCTCTTAGAGCCTTGGCTTTCTGTTCTTCTTCCAGGTTTCTAGGAGGTGTGGGAGGGGTCATCCCCTCATTCAGGCAGCCTGTGGGGTCCTTCAAGCTCCCCCGGTAAGAGCCTCCTTCCAGAGTCTAAAAAGGAGAAGGATCAACAGCCACAGGGTGAGCACTGGACAGTTAGTTGCAAGCGCCATGTCTCCCCAGTCTAGCCACAAGCAATATGAAAACCAGAAGCCAAGGGTGTTCTCTCTGAACCCCAGTGAAGCCTGGGGAAATCAGAGACCTCCATCTTCCTGCAGCAGGGGGCTGCTGTCTGCAATCAGAGCACACCAGGCATCTGTATGCCACCAACTGCCCAGACATAATGAAATTGTCATGGCGACTTATCTCTGGGTGAGGGTTCCCGCAGCAGAACTAACCACAGGGATTCTGTACCAAATAAGGCACTGGAAAGGAAAACCATGTAAGGCCACTTCATGCAAACTGATAAGCAGAGGGAAGTGATAGACCTATGGTGGAAATCATACTTTGTTATAGTAACTGCAATACTTTGGAAGAAGGCAATGGGGCGCAGTTGAGAAAGAGCCAACAGATGCAGCCTTTTCGAAAAACATCTTTGTCAAGGTTATTTACCAAGAGCGTTCTTTCATTAATCCTCATTTCTGTTCACTAAGGTGCTACTTAATTAAGAAAAATAAGTAAATGGATTAATATAGTGTTCTAGAAGCAGCGGGAAAAGGGACCTGAGGTCTAGCCAGGTCTGATGGGTGTGGTGTACTCTTGCAGGGGACATGAAACTGTCCTGTGTGTCCTGGGTTTTCAGATCAGATTCTCCCTTTCTAAGGGACAGAGATGACACCTGTACAGACTCCAGAAGTCCTCAAAAGTGCTCCACAGGTTAAGTCTCCCTCTGTGGCTGGCACTGGTAACAGGAACATATTCAAGATGTAACATACTCAACTTGTAACTGGCAACAGTGACATACTCTTTGGGGCCAAATAACACTTTAATGTGTTAAGTTTATTTGCTTAATGTATGTTTAGGATACCATTATGTAAGCCTTTGAAGATTTTTTTCAAATTAATTTTGACAGACTCTCATACACATACACAATGAATTTTAGTTCTTTTTACCGCCTATTACCTGGTCTCATCCCCACCCCTTTCTCTAGTTGAAACTTGTCTTCCCATCTCTGAGTGTGACTCACAAATAAATAGGGCTGTCTCATAAGCATGGGTGGGAGGTTATGTACTTGAGTATAAGCAATTTATCAGCCACTGAAGAAAGTGGCATCTCCCCCCAGTAACTGTTAATAGTTGTCGGGGATGGGGGCTCATGAGCCCTTCCCTGTTCCATGACAAAATGTTGCTGGGTCCAATCTTGTACAGATCTTATCAGATAACCATAATTGCTCTGAATTCATGGGTGCAAGAGCCATACCATATCTAGAAGACAATGTACTACAACATCCCACCCCATCTCCCAACCCTTCCGTTCTTTCCAACTCTTCTTTACGGTGTTCCTGGAGCCTGAGAGCCGGGCTGTATACAATGCAAGTAGCCTGGGTGAAAAGACCAATCAATGACATTGAGTATTTGGTTCTGGGGATTGGTAGAAGCAATGCAGAGAAACAGTAATCCTAGAGATCAAGGTCAAGATCTGTAACACAATCACGGAAGACAAATGTTAACTACCCAAGATGCCTGCCTATACCAGCCCCTATGGTTTCTAAAAGCTTCATTTAACAGTCTTTGGAAACACCAGTCCTAAGACACGAGTCACAAAGGTCAAAAGGTGCCAACCACGATGTGGTAGACTTAAAAGGCTGTGGCCTGGTCTTCGACAGTCTGCACTTGGGAGCATCCGTCACTAATGTCTCTTAGCTGCTGTATTTCAACAGAAGCCAAACAGAGGCAGGAAAGAACATTCCAGAGAAAGGAAACAAAGCAAACGTGATATCCGATAGGAGAAAAGATGGACGATATTAAGACGTGAGTCTTCAAAACTTAATGTTGAACAGTGACATCAGCCTTCTCCCCCGACTCCCCAAATTGATAAAGACTGTGCCAAGGGCCAAACACGAATCTGTTGCCAACACTAGAATTCAAAGTACAGCTGGTGTCTTCTAACTTGAGAGAGAAAACTGTTTTCCACTTGACATAAAGGTGTTTACAGAACAAGTAATCAACTGTGGACGCTGTTATATCCAGAGCAGCAGTATAGGCTAAAAATAAAGAAAGGTTGAGAAGGGTTTAGTTACATTTATAGATACAGGATTTGTAACCTGTTATTAAGGAAATTAGAATGTCTGGTGCAGAGGCTTGACAAGCCAGTGGACAGGCAGCTTTCCAGTGCATGTCCCCGGTGCCATTACCAGAGACAGGCTCCAGCGCAGATGGACCTGGTTGGTGATAGATCTGATTAGTATCTTTTACTTCTATCCCTCCCACTGTCCTGTTGTGGCCTTTGTTCTGTGGTCTGTTGGCTGGTGGGAAGGCGTATGCCAGGCCCAGCAAGCAGGCCTAGCTGCTTCCGGGATACATGGCACAACCAGCTTGGCACGGCCCAATCTGTCTACAGAGTGAAGGGCCTCTGAGGAGCTCAAAGGGTCACACGGGAACATCCGCCTTTCTCTCCTGACTTCGTATGAGCAAAGGAGCCCAGTTATCTCCTGGGGAGGACTTGGGGACAGTCATCAGTAGAGTCAGTAGAGAAGGCACCATGCAAGGGAAATAAAGGATCTGGCCTACTTCTCATGCTGGGCATCCTGCCCGGAATGGGGGAGCTGGCTCTCTTGCTTATAGTAATTCCAGAGGGACCCCCCTATGAGAACTCAGCTGCCTGTGCTAGAGTTAGAGACAGGGATCCAGCCCAGGGCAACCAGGATGACCCGTCATTAGCGCTGTCCCCAGGAGGAAAGAGCCAGTGGTTGTCAGTCTGGCTCCACAGTTCCCCGCCCATGGTTCCGGACCACAGCATCCAGCAGATAAAAGAAATGTGGCAAGGAAGGAGCACTACAGGTCCCTATGGCCGGTCCAAGGTCAGGGGCTAGAAAAAATGCAAAGAGGATTCAAATAGATGGCTTACAAGGGAGGAAGGCCCCTGTCCTGGTGAAACGCACACACTCCCTAGTCATTGGGTCTTGGGTCACATGTCTTCCCTCTGCTCCTATAAGCACCCTTTCATTCTCTCTGCACATCATCCATTACACAGCATTGTAATCAATGCCTTATTTGTATAAAAAAAAAATCAAGCATCTACTGTTCATATGTTGAATACTTGAAAATGCTGTAGAAATGAGGATGAGTCTCAGACCTCCATAATCGAACCCACATTGGGTGTTCTGACAGAAGGACCATGTAGGATTACAAAAGGGGCAGGTGTCCACAGTGGGAGGCAAAGAGCAGAGAAGGACTTCGTGGAAAAGGTGAAGCTCAGTGAAGCTTGGTTTTCTGGGGGACTGCTCCAGATTCCCCCAGCATCCCCCAATCCAGGGATGCTCAGGTCCCTTATAAAATGGCTTTGTGTTTCCATAACCTATATTCATCCCCCTATATATAGTTAACTAATTTCTGCATTATATGTTGCCTAAAATATAATGTAAATGGCATGTAATGATTGTTACACTGTCTTGCTTAGGGGACAATGACAAGAAAAAAAAAAAAAAAACACGTCAATACGTGTTCAGTACAGATGCAATTTTTCCCCAAAGATTTCTGACCCTGAGCTTGGGTGAATCCACAGAAAAGGAATCCAGGGATATGAAGGGCTGGCTATTCTGAGGTATTTAAAAAAAAAAAAAAAGTCACTGGATATAGCAACAGGAGAACATTCCTGGCAGGGACTACTCTATGAGAAAGGTCATGAAGTGAAACCACGCGGGGAGAGCTGAAAACCTGTTGCAGGTAGAATTGGATGTGTGAGGGGAGGGACTGGCAGAAGATGGGTGTGTGTGTGTGTGTGTGTGTGTGTGTGTGTGTGTGTGTGTGTGTGTGTGTGTTGGTGAGTGTGTGTGTGTAGTGAGTGGGAGTGGGTGCTAGGCAAATGAAACTGCAGGTTGGTGATTTGCGGTTTTACATTTTTGTTGGAATTCTAACCTTTCCTATTCTGAACCTTAGGAAGCCTTACCAGAAGGGTGCTAGACGACCCAGTCTCTGAAAACGTATACCACCAGAATGGATAGGACAGGGCCATTGCTTCATCTCCTCTAGCTTGTCCTAACTCTACAGGGCTCCTGACCGAAACCATTGATTGATGTAAAGGGATAGCAAAGCCCAGACACAGACATAACCTGGCCTGAGCCATGTTCTGCCACGAGGCTACCCTGAGGAGGCGACTGCTCTCAGAGCAGGACAGCCAGTGGGTAGAGTCATGCTGAAGCCAATGTGTACATTTCTCAGGCCACCAGGGAGATTAAAGTAAAGCTGCCACTGGCCAGCCCTGGAGGTGAGGGATTAACACGACACGTCCACCAGGCCATGAGAGTGGAGTGAACTGCTTGGGTGTGCCACCTATGACAAGCACTAAGAGGGGCCTTTCTTCCTGGAGGTTCAGTCCCCGGCAGATGGCAGAACCCTGAGGGCTGTAGGCCACAGTAATAGACACTAGATTCTCACACGGCCAGGAAACTATGGCTCCTTAGACTTGTAGAATGAAAACAAATGGAATCATCTACTAAACTGTTTCCCTGTAATAGTCACCCATCACCAATCTACTGGCTGACAAGCACTAAGTTTCTACACACCCACACTAGGTCTTGGAAGGCAGAGACAACACAGTTCTTTTCTTATTGCCCTAACAGCTAACATTTGTGGATGCCTGCTTATCAGTGTGTGAAGTATGGCCTATGCAATCATCTTTACTCTCTTGAGATTAGATTCAGGCCAACAGATTCATCATCATCAGGAGGAGCCCAAGAGACCAAGTCACTTTCCCGAGTAGACAAGTCACTTCTCTGGGGCTCTGTTATCAGTAGAAGCACAGGAACGAAACTTTCACTTTCCAGTTCCTCACAACCTTGCTATCAGTTACAGGAACCATAGCGGCTAAAGAAGAAAAAGTCATATCAAGACTCACATGGGTGAGTGAGTGATGGTGCATGCAGAATCCCAGCATTCTGGAGGCAGAGGCAGGCAGATCTCTGAGTTCGAGGCCAGCCTGGTCTTCAGAGTGAGTTCCAGACAGCCAGGGCTACACAGAGAAACCCTGTCTCGAACGCAACACCCCCCCCCCCCCCCCCCCCCCGCAAAGACTAACATTGGGGAAAGCAGAAAAAGTGTTTGTTTCTGGCTCAGAGTTCAAGAGAACCCAGGAAAAGTAAGTTGGCTCTGCCCAGGGAGGTGTGGGCATGCTCTCATGGTAAACAAATACCCAGGCTATAGACAAAGCAAGCAAGGAAGAATTCTGAAGGGTCCATCATGCCCAGGACTACCAGTGGAGACTCTCCAGGGATTTACACTGGAGGCAAGCCTGTGAATCCTACTTACATTCTCCAGTAGCAGCTTCTGGGCAGCTGACATGGAACCAAGGTGCAACCAGGACCAAGGGACTGCACTGGGGCGATCCTGGAATCTAGGGCATGGGCGATCTCAAAGCCCTTCGGTAGAGCTAGGGAGCCACATGAATTCTAAGTGTAGAATGTGATGCCATTGTTTGAACAATTAATAGCAAAAAGCAGATAGGCTCTGGACCAAAATAAACTCCTGTGAAATGGAATCAGACTCTTCATTGGAAAGAGCTCTGTTGGTTCTTCCTCATACTACACTAAGATAACTCCCTCCAGGACCAGGTTCTGTCTTATGGAGCAAGTGTCAGACCAACCTTAGATTCCCACAGCAGCACTTCCGGTATAAGACAGCCCTCCCCACGTGTTTCTCCCCAAACTTAAGCTTAGTTTCTTCAGCTTTCATTTAAATAACATGGACTGCAGGGTACTGGCTACTTCCTCCAGGGCCCTTCCCATTCTTTTAAGAACATGCTAGATGACTGCATTTAGAAATGAATAGATTACTCACACATAGCTCATCAAGGTGTGGCCGAATGGCCTGGAGTTCAATGGCACCACTGGCTTTTGACCTGCACACTGGACTTTGGCGGGACAAATTTGTGACATTACTGTTGCCACACACTCTGAATTTTCATCGAACACGTCTGTGAGACCACTGGCTACTCTGGCAGCCCCTATGCTGCTGGGCTCCATCAAACAAACCCCAGAACTTTTTATGGGCTCTGAGACTCTTTCTTTGAAGTGAAAAGCTAATGGGGAACAAATAGGAATATATCTTGGAGGTAAAAATGCAACTTAAGTGTTCCCAAACATGGCTGAAATGGCCTCCGTTTACTGTTGCTCTGTGGCTACACCACGGTGGGTTGCTCCATGGCTGTGCCACAGCGCGATGGGAAAGAAAAAGAGAAAGAATCAAATTTTGGTGAGAAACCAAACCACGGCCTCCTCACTCTTTTCTTCATATGGGTTTGGTTTCTTATGTTACGCTAGAGACATCTCTGCGATTGTGGGCTCCATGTAGATCTTCAAGAAGCAATTATTGGTGGGGGAAGCTAATGCTCTTCTTATGGTAAACTCACCAGAGAAAGGGCGTCTACTCCGTGGCTGTTTATTGAGAGTCAGTGACTGGGCCTATGAACTCTGACCTTACCCCATACTCCCTTTTCTCTGGGACATTTGCCACTGTGGGGCCTCTCAATAATTTTGCTTATGCCTCTAACACGGGACCCATCAACTGATGACATAGACCAGGGACCAACGGTGTGACGGTTAGCAATAGCAGGTAGCAGGGTAAAGGTCACCCCAAATAGAAGCAGAGATGAATTTTTGGAACAAGTATTCATGAAGAACTTATTAGGTGTAAAGATTACTATATATTAATGGAAGAAAAAATATACTAACTCAAATAACTCATGAGCAGGGGAGAAAAGTCACAAATGCAAACATTCAGCCATTTTAACAGTAAGAACTGTCTCTGACAGCATGAAGCTGTGGGAACTACAGTGAGACCTTCAGAGGAAATCTGGCCAGGGCTGGTAAGCGAAGCCTTTGTGAGAGATGAGATTGGGTGGGACCCTGAAGGACTACCACTATGCATTAGATAAGCAAAAATAAGAGGGAGAACATTCCAGAGAAACCGGGGGTGATAGGAACAAAGACTCCAAAGAGGAAAAAGAAGCGTATGACTTTGTAAAGGCGATGTAGTGTCCGCAAAAACCACAGGGAGAGACGGCAGGAAAGTGGACTGCCTCACCAAAGCCACCATCTACAAATACCATTTGTTCTCTAGTCGCAACCCTGAGGTGAGGCGGCTGGCCTGGGAGAGGATGCTCCGCGGTCCTCCAAGCCCCAGGCCACGTGGAGGAGGGTTAATGGTGGTGATGAACAAACCTTCCCAGCAGAAGTCCGGTGGGAGAATGGTTTAGCCAGATGGAAATGGTAGGAAAAGCCAAACAGTTGGACCATAGAGAAAGACAGCAAGATGCTTTGAACTGCTGTCTTGTTGCTTACACTCATAAAAACACGGGGCCAGAGGGCCTGCCCCATCTGAATGACCTGCCTGGGATGAGCGTTAGCACACCACTGAAATCCTGAGTCAGCTCAGGCTAATTGCCCTTCCTTCTGGTACTATGATTGGCCCGTAAGATAGCCACAGGCTAGACCAGTTGTTAGTGGCTCGTGTTTGTTTTCCCCGAGTGACAGAGATACATTTTGACTCTCCTAATTTCTTGTGGCAAGGTTACTCACACATGCCTCCACTCTTTTATAATCAGTGGTCTAACTTCTAAGACTTGGTAAATTAGAACGTCTATAGTCTGTCTCAGCAGCACATGATACTGGCTTCAGGGCTAGCCTGAGACACATCGGTCAATGACTGAGTGCCACGTGTCTAGGGACCAGCTGGTCAGTTTCAGTGAGGCGTATTTATTTGCTTTGGAAACTCTCCACCTTTCATCCACCTCAACCCTAAAGGCCTTGCGGGTTCCCTATGTGGACCCCACATAAAGCTGACAGGACCCCCGGGGCATTTTTTTTTTTTTTTAAGAAACCACCATTCCATGAAATGATTCTACTAGGAATAAGTGAAATGAGGATTCAGCTGACTGGTTGGAGGCCCTGGTTGAGGCCCTGGGAGCCACACGGAGGTGAGACGTGACCCACAACGGCCTCCAGGATGCCCACTTACCAGCTTGCTTTTGACCAACTTTTCTATTGCACTGACAAGGTCGGCAGCAGTAGGTACTTCAGTGGGAGCCTGCCGGGCTGCTAGCAAAGAGGAGGACTGCAAGACAGTGGACAGCAAAGGAAAAGCAGATTAGCCAGAAGTGAGGAACAGCAGTTAGGAAGCAAACCAGACAGTCCAAAGCTGGAGCAGGCTAGGAAAGTACAGTTCTGTGTTCAGAGGACAGAGTCGACAGAGGGAGACAGGGGTGGGCAGCTGGGTATATGTAGGCCTACATACCCCTTGTTAGGAATTCTGGTGAGTGACAGAGCACAGATGGGCCTGGTTCTCCTTAAGGGCTGAGGGGAGGGGTAGTTGAACACCCCCCCCCCCCAAACCCACAGTCAAGGGCTATGCAGACTGATAGCAGGGCACTGGGAACTGCCTTGAGGGAGACCAGGACTTCAGCCTTTTGTGGTAGCCCACTGCTGCTCCATGGCCTGGAAGGTATGGGCTACTCCAGCCTCAAATGTGTGTGAAGGAGATAAAGTAGTCCTTGCTTTGCTACAGCCTTAGCTGGGGATCATCACTGTGTGTCGAGCAAGCTGGACACCTCTCCCCATATCTTCTCCCTCCTTTTCCTTTTTCTTTACGCGCGCGCGCGCATCCACACACACACACACACACACACACACTCGGCACTGGTAAGGCTCCCCAAAGTAAGTAAAAGGAGTTGTGTGTCATGTGCTGGGACTCCCAGAGACTGCCCTGCTCACAGCAAAGGGAGGTTCAACTACAGGTCTCTCTTTGTCCTTCCCCTGGACCAGTGGCAGAGCTCTGTGTAGTGGCTGTTTGTGCAATGGCTGGGTATTTCTCCCACACAATGAAGGACAGATGTCTTTGTTTATTCATCTGCTTGGTTTTTCCAACTTCCGCCCTCCTGAGGGGAAGCTGGGGGAGAGATGGCTAACTCTCCAGTGGTCCAGTGGATGGGGCAGTGGTGGTCCCAGGCTGGGACATGAGGAGAATGATCGTGAGTATAGGAAGAGCTATGTCCTGGGCATGACCGGGCTTCACTTTCCTCCTTCAGGTTAGGGAAGAGTTACAAAAAGGACTTTAAGTCTTTGCTTCTAAGAATGGGGGATATCAAATAAACACCAATTAAGAAAGATATAACACCACTCTTCTTTTATCTTTTGGGAGAGCGCAGAAAAACTTTGTTGGTTTGGAAAACCAAGTTACCATCTTTGATTTAGTAACCCCACCTCTGGGAACTCATTCCGGGTTCGGATGCCAGAAGGATAGACACTGGATCTACACAGTGATCTTCAGGGGTATTACTCAGAGGCACAAAGACCGGAAATACCTTAGGCTGTCACAAAAAGGGCTGGTCATGACAATTATGGAGCATAAAGTAATAAAATATTCTCCGGCTACGGAAATTACAGTTACACAGGTGAAACTAATGAGATTCTACAGCTCGGGGGAACAGATACAAAGCACATGTCATACACATAGCGTAAGTGGGAAACACCCATGCACAGGAACTAAGGACAGATGGCAGGGGGGACAGAGGAGTCAGACATTTAATGGCTGGACCTCAAGAAGTTCCTGCCAGGGCTGCTGGGGCATACCTGGGATCTTAACACTCAGTAGACAGAGGGAGAAGGGCTGAAGCAAGTTCAAGGCCAGCCTGGTCTACAAAAGGAGTTCCAGGCCAGCCAAAACCACACAGTGAGTTTGTCTCCAAAAACCAAAATTATTTCAATAAATCCAACTCTACTTGCTAGGAGTACTGAGACTTATCCCAATCCCAAATATTCCAACAAAAACCAAGTGGACTGAAATCAAACAAGCCAGTCTGGAGAGAGAACTGGTGTTTCTAAATCAGGACTGCTGCAACGCACAATGTAGGATGAAGAAAAGGGCCACATAGATGCTGGGGTAAATCTGTATCCTCAGTTAAAAATTATCCAAGAGCTACCTAACACCCCTTCACTCCCAACAAACTGAGGGAACAAGGAGAGGGGTCACGACCTTTCTGTTTTATGCAGGCAACGGACCCTGGGAACTCCATCCCCCTCCCTCCCACACACACACTAGTATTGTTCATAGGCTGTTTTACAAGGGTGGGTGGGGGAAGCCAGCAGGCGAGTTCCCATGAAGGTGAAGGGCAGGTGTCTTTGCCTGTGGCAATCACTTTGGGCACAATGTCATGCTTCTGTTGTTTTCTTTCCTAACATCCCAGAGTCAACCGGCTCTAGAATCTAGGGTCCAGACATCTCTGTAGACACAAGTGTATGCTTCTTAGGGTATATATCATGGCAGGTAGCCACATCGCATTCCCTGGCTGTCCCTCTAGCCTACAGAGCCAGACTGAATATTTACTGTGGGTTAACAACCAAATGCAAAGCAGACAGACTCAAAATAAAAAATGCCGGAATGCCCAGAAACAGAAGTCTGATACTATACACGCTTGGCCTGCTGACTCCAAGGAGGCTTTTCCAGTACAGGACACAGGGCAGAACACAGTGAGAGCCAGGCAGAGAGAGTCGGGCCAGCCGCCACGACCACCACAAAACGACACTCTGGAAGAAAACGGGAAGTGCAACCCAATGCTGGAACTTCCATGTCAATGACCAGAGTCCTAAGTACAAGCCACTTTTTCCAGAAGGCAAGAAAAACCCAGTGGAGCGCAGATTCGGCTGTGAGGGAAGCAAGGCCAGACAACACAATAGAAGCTCCAGCTGGGCACACTGGTCCATGCCTTCACTCCCACCCAGCATTACGGAGACAGAGGCAAGTGGATCTCTGTGGATCTCAGGGGCCAGCCTGGTCTACATCGTGAGTTTCTGGCCAGAAAAGGCTATACAGTGAGACTCTGAATCAAAAGAACAAAAAGCAGCCCCATATGTTCCAGGTCAGTGCCTGGGAGTCACGGTCACTGGAATGGAGCCTCTGCTCCAAACAAGCAGAATGACCTAACCACCGGGGCATGTCATTGGACAGGGACCTTTCCAACACCAGGGATTGGGGGCATTTTACAAAACAAAGGGCCAGGGCAATGAGGCATGCTTTACTTTTCCGTGCTTGAGGAGACCCTTCTACTGCTAGCAGCTCCACTCTGCAGGCTGAGATGGCCAGAGTTTTAATGGCATTGGCTTGAGCAGAAGCGACTGCAATTAGAGGTTCAGAGCTGAATGCAGGAGACAGCCAAAACACAGGTTATCCGTCAGCCATCACACAGTGATTGACACCAGGAGCCCTCATGGATTCCTTTTCGAGACAAACAATTCCTTTTAGGATCTGCTGCCTGCAAATATAGTACCCTGACCCTTTCTTTACCTATGGCGGCGTGCGTCTCCAGGCAGATTCCTACTTTAACCAGACTCGAATATCCCTCCACTGCCCAGAACAAGGCCACGCCCCCGGAACTGTGGGAGAGGACACCTACTAACCAACAGCATCTACGTCACTGTAGGTTCTCCAAGGGGAAGCACTAACAGGGAGGGCAGCACTCCTCCCTGCCTCACACACTCAGGAAGAGAAATCTCAGCAGAGGTCCTACCATCTCGTCCTGGGTGGGGTCGTTGTCAAAGATCTTCATGGGCGGAGGAAGGGGTGTGTGTGACTCTTCATCTGCCTCCTCTTCGCCCCAGCCCTTCCTGCTCTTCTAGAACAAAAGGACACCATTAGGTACCGCTAAACCAACAAAAGAAGCCAGAAGTTCGCCGGGCGGTGGTGGCGCACGCCTGTAATCCCAGCACTCGGGAGGCAGAGGCAGGTGGATCTCTGTGAGTTTGAGGTCAGCCTGGTCTACAAAGCGAGATCCAGGACAGGCACCAAAGCTACAGAGAAACCATATCTTGGAAAACCAAGGGTTGGGGATTTAGCTCAGTGGTAGAGTGTTTGCCTAGCAATCGCAAGGCCCTGGGTTCGATCCTCAGCTCAAAAAAAAAAAAAAAAAAAGAAGCCAGAAGTTCGGGACTGGACATTAAAACATTTTTTCCCCTTAAGAAGGAATAGGAAGGGAGAAAGTTAAAGGAATCACTTTTTTAAATCAAATTTTCTTCCCTCCTTTTCTGCCCCCCACTTTGTTCCCCCTCAAGAGTCCAGGCTAGTCTTGAACTCATGATGCTTGGGTCAGCCTCTCGGGTACTGGGATTACAGGAACGTTATGTGTCACCATGCCAGGACTAACTTCAATTTTTTCCGAAAGGCTGTGAAACTACCATCCAAATCTCACCAGGGTTTTGTGCCACTTCCAACTTGAGAAATGGCAGAGTGAACAAAATTACAAGATGGAGTCGGTTATGCACCAGGAAGACCCTCTTACCTCCACCAGTCATTGGGAGAGGTTAGTTATGCAGACAAAATGGGCATTTTATTCCCTAAGCCAGAACGCATCGCCTATATTTTTATTATAGACTCTCAGCTCTGCGAGGACTCAAGAGATTATCCAGCCTCACTTTTTGGCTAAAACCCAGTTCTCTGTGACTAAGGTGAAGATCTCATGATGGCCCATTTCATCAGCAGCAGCTGTCGATCAAAGTTCCTCACTGAGCTGAAACCTTGTCCACTGTGACCTTCCTGTACTCTTCACAGCTATCCCTCTACGATACCTTATTTATTTATTTGTTCATTCATTCATTCATTTGATTATTTATTTATCCACCCATCCATTTTATTTATTTATTTATTTGCTTGTTTGAGATAAGGTCCTACTGTGCAGGCCTAGCTTTCCTAGAACTCAACACATAGAGCAAGCTGGCCTCGAGTTCAGAGATCAGCTGCCTCTGCCTCCCAAGTGCTGGAACTAAAGGAGTGCATCACCATGCATGAGACCTGCAGCACCCTTTCAAGGAGGTAGTCAAAACACTTGACCACAGCTCAGCCTCTGGTGTTCTGAGTGAACAGTCTCAAGCCTTGCATTCTTAACTCTCTCTCTGGCCAGTCTCGATGCCACCCTCAGTAGAGGCAGGGGATCAACTGCCTCCTCTCTGCTCAGGACCTATCTCTGAACATGGCAAATCTTCCTTTCTGTCTCCCTGATAGTCTCAGTGTTTCTCAGTCTGGGAATAGGGCACAAATCAAAGTAGTCAGGTCTCGAGAATGGGAAGTTCAAGACGACATAGCGCTAGAGACGGTCGGTCAAGCTGTTGGATTACACGACCATGAGGGAAGCATGTCAGAGGTCAGAAGAGAGCCGGCCCTGCGAGGTACCTCGTCAGCGCTGTCTCCCTGAGGGGTCGTCTCATCCCCAGGCTTAGGAGATCCCAGGTCGAAGCTCTTCCGCCCGTCGCGAACTTTTTTCTGCTTTTTGATGTTTCCATCTGCTTTTCCGCTGTTGAGCCGACGCACGGGGCTGGTTAGCCACTTTTTAAGGGTGTTGGTGGAGCGCTTGGGACCAGGGGAACTGTGGATAGAGTTCAGGGAGTGTTGAGATTGAAGGTTGGCCACAGACTCGGACTTGCCTCCGTTTTCACTCGAGGAATGAGAGTATGAATCTGAGGAGAAAGGACAGACGGAAACATCATGTCAGAAGCTCTTAAAACAGGCGGTTGAACGGCTAGCTAAAGCAGCTTCATCCTCAGGAAGGTAGGTCATAAGGCAGAAGGTCACGGCCAGCTGTGGTCCAGGCAAGAGACAGCAGTAACATGTGACACTGACTCAGTGTTCACACGTGAGAAGCCATTCCAGGTTTTACGGAAAGAGGGACACACAGGAGACAAAGGCTCCTGCTTCCATGGAGGTTAGATTCTGGCGGGAAATACAACAGACCACGACAGCAACAAAATAAATAACATGTGGAGCGTCATAGATAATGAGAAGAGCTATATTTAAAAAATAATCCGAAGAGTGGGAAACGCAGTGGGGAACAGAGGGCGAAAATTGATGGCAGTTGAGGCAATCTCAGGACTTGGTGTCTGAATGTAGTCCTAATGGTGGTAAGAGATGAGCCATGTGGCCATTTGACCCAGGGCAACTCAAGCAAGTAAAAATGAGCACACATAGATGGTCGAAGGTGGTGTGTGGGGTTTGCCAGGGATGGCATCAGTGTGGTAAGAAGAGGAACGGTGTTACCATGGAGGTCAGTGAAGCTAACAGGATGGACCACCAGGACTTGTCTTATTTTATTATTATTAATACCATAATTATTACTAATAACACAATACAATGTCATTATTAGGCCTTTGGTTTTTACCTGCAGGGAAAATTCTTAGAGGATGGATAGACCATCTATCATACAGACTAAAATGTCATTCTTATTTCTAATTGAGGACAGCGGAAACAGACTGTCTAGGAGGCCACCATATTCCTTTTGGCTGAGGGACGCTGGTGGCTTAGGAGATGGTCCCTGTGGCCATCAGAAGGGATCAGATTCTGTATATGTTTTGAAAGCAGGATGGGCAGAGCTTTCTGACAGACTGTGCATGACGTGCGAACAGGAAGAGTCAGGATAACTTCATTTTTACCCAGAACAACTACTAGGATGAAGTCTCCGAGGTGGGACAGAGCATAGGAAGACTGGTTTGGAGGGGAGACAGAAAGGAGGCCAGCTGAGGCCATCTCTGAGATGCTTTTAGATGACAGGTCCTAGCAGACAAGCTGACTAGGTGCCGGACTTCACGTCTGCAGCTCGGGGCAGACAGTGCTGGGGTTGTCAGTGAAGAGATGGTGCTGGAAGCCACGAGTGAAAACACCAAGAGGCACGGACATGGGGAAGGGAGAAGCCTGGACCCTCAGCAAGAAGCAGGAGGATGAGAAGACAAGGGGAATGTCAGAGAGACCGGGGAATCGTGAGTAGTGGTTGGCCAGGCGGCTGCATGTGGATAGGCATTCCGATGGAGGAAGAAGTCAGCTGTGTCCAACGCTCCTTGACAGGTCAAGGGTACTGACCAAAGAACTGAGCCTTCAGCTTAGTTACACAGACGTCACTGGCGGCTTGGCCGAAAAGCAGCTGCAGTGTGATGGAGGGGGCCAGCCTGATTACACCGGGTGGCAGAGAATGGGAGAGAGGAAGGCGGCAGAGTGCACAGAGAATTTTTGTTTTGTTTTAAAGGGACAATGATTGGAGATCAAGAGAGTTTGTTTTGTTTTGTTGTTTTTAAATAGGAGAAATCAGCATAATGTCTGTAAGCTGCTATGCCATTTGTTGACTATCTCAATGTTTTAAAGAACTGGCAATAGCCTGAGCATTTTACACAGACCACCTTATTTCATTCTTGGACAACATCATGGGCTCATGGGGGTGTGGGGGGAGTCTTATTATCTTCATTTCAGGGAAGAGGAAACTGCCCATTTAGAGGCATCAATCAATTTGCCCAAGGACATACAGCTCCCAGGGACAGGGTAAGATCTGTATGCCATTCAGCCAGACTTGAGCAATAAACTTTGCTACTGGCCCTTCATGCCTTTCCATGCCCAGTACATCAGTTTCCAACAACCACAAGCAAAGCAAACCCAGGGAAGCCACGCTATGGAGGTGGGACAGCTAGGAAAATCACAGCACAGGAGACGCATGTAAGACAATCCCTAGTTAACTCCTCCAGTTCCTGAAGACTGAATACCTGCTAATCTTTAAGGGGACCAGCATTAGATGTACAGAGTTTAGCCTATAAAATATCATGACTCACCCAAGGACAAGATGAGTGTGCTTCAGGATTCATTACAGTTCCTCCTGCTCAGTGAAGCTGGTTTCTTTTGTTTGTTTTTTCTAAGACAGGGTTTCTCTATGTAGCCCTGGCTGTCCTGGAACTCACTCTCTAAACCAGGATGGATGATCCACCTGCCTCTGCCTCCCCGGTACTGGGATTAAAGGTGTGTACCACCATCACCCAGCCAGTGACGCTGTTTTTTTTTTTTGTTTGTTTTTTTTTTTGTTCTATTGGTGTGGAAGAAACTAGGCTCCCTAGACCTCTAGATGTTGCACAGTAACACCAGCATATTGGCACTCAGTCAAGTGCCAAGCAAGAATTACTAACCAGTAACAATGTCACGGAGAATGTAGTATACAGTGAGTTCTAAAAATATGAGACACAGGCTGCATTTTCATTGACCTCTTGTCTAGCTACACAGGCTCCCACACACAACAGCAGAGAGAAGCGGGGAGAGAGGAAAGGAAGACAGAATGTCAAGACAGAGTGTAGAAGATAAAGATGTTTTCACAAAGCAGTGTGTGATTAATCGCCAGCAGGCTGGTATGGCCAGACTTGCCTGATAAGTGAGCAAAGTTCAGGGGAGGGTCATATCTGTGTAGGAGGGACTGGAAAGGTTTAAGGGAAGAGACATTTGTGGGGGGGTGTTCCCAAAAGGTAGGATAATGAGGACAAATGCACAGTCAGGGAACTGGAAATAAGTTTACCAGTCCAAGGCCTTGGTAGGGAATAAGACCAGTGGAGGAGAAACTGGGTGGAAGGAAACGTTTGTGGAGACATTAGATATTAAATTTAATATGAACTTCATTATAAGATTCTGGTGGGAAATGACGAGACAGAAAAAAAAAGTAGTTTTGTTTTTCAAATTAATTGGGCAACTCTATACAATTATCTTGGGAAGAAGGGACTGGAATCCAGATGGTCCATGTGCTCAGGCAAGGGAATATGATACTCTTAGTGTCTGGGAGACAAATTAAAGGTGATTGTGTCATGAATGCTCATCGTTGCCAGGGTCCTGAGACAGCTGACCTCCACCTCAGCTCCAGCTTGTATGCTGGTATTTAAACCAAGAAAATGGCTGAATATTTAAACAGTGTTCTAGTGACTTTTCACACCTACTCTGAGACTGAATCACATTTTCCTGGGTGACTCTGCCCTCGACTTGGACAAGAGATCTCATCTGGCCTTGGAAACCTTCAAGCTTGGATGAAGCTAACAGAGCAGAAAAGAAAATCTGGAAATGAAGTTAGCAAATGCATTTGCCAATACAGAGCTGCTCCCAGCATCTCTCAGGGTCCGAGACCCTGAGCTCCATGCTGGGGCTCGCTGAGCCTTTGCCCTGCTGGGGCCTTTCTTGGGGACTGTTAGGGATTTGTGCATATTTTGGAAAGCAGGAGCAGAATATGTGTGTTTAGAAGCACAAACACAGAGCTCCTAAAATTCCATGGTACAAAGGAGAACCTACCGGGCTGCTCTGCTCGGGGAGTCGGGGGTGGTGTGGTGTGTGTGTGTGTGTGTGTGTGTGTGTGTGTGTGTGTAGGGGTGAGGGTGGGGGGTGGGGGGACATCTGGGGATTCACTGGTACCTCTTTAAGGACAAAGATGTAATCTTATCTCAGAAAATTCCTCACTGGCTGTGGTCTGTGTTGACATTATTTCTCAAGTGTTTGGTATGGGTGATAAGCATCTGCAGTAGCACTGATAGAAAGAAACAGGACCTCTCTGCAGATAAGTGGCAGGCTCTCCTTACTCACTAGGCCCCCGGGATGCAACGGATTCCAGGGTTTCAAAACCTAGATTTATAGCATATGCCCTGTCAGCAAAGTGAGAGGCTCGGCCACACTAACTTCTCTTAAGTTACCAAAGCAGACAAGGTTCCAGGGCAAATCAAGGCCCGGCTTTGACATTCACAACTGTGTATTAGAAATGGCCATTCCTCTTCCCCTGCTGCCATTGGTTTCTGCTTTTTATATAAAGTAATGGCAAGGGTACAGAAAATGAAAAATTCAGAATATTCTCAATGTTGTTTCAAGTTTGTTGTAGGTAAACAACAGGAGTCATTTAACCGTGGTCTAAGCAATGGGAAATCCAAGTTGGAAGTGATTTTTGATTCATCCTCTAGCCAGTGCTCTATCATAAAGACAGAGTCATTTTCAAATCACTTTTTGGAGGGGAGGGAGATGGGGTAGAGGAGACAGGGTCTCACTACACAGCCTTGCCTGGCTTGGAACTGACTATGTAGACCGAGCTGGCCTCAAACTCATGGAGATCTGCCTGCCTCTGCTGAGTGCTGGCATTAAAGGTGTGTGCCACCTTGGTTGGCCTAAGTCACTTTAAATGCCTGGTTATAAAAGAATGTGGACTCACTGGACAAAAAACAGCCGACAAGTTAACCGTCTCTTCATGGTTATATGCCCTTGCCATCTCTATAAAATGGCTGTGATTATCGAAATGAGTTCCTGATAGAACAGTTCCTGCGGCTGATTTGCATCAACCTCAACAGGATTGCTGTTTCTCACCCAGTCATCAGAGTTGAGGCAGGTAACATGAATTCTGATTCCGACATTAGGAAATAGAAAATGAGAGTACTTTGGCAAACCAAGGACTGCAGTCAGGGGCAGAAGCAAAACGCAAACCCAGACTTCGCGTTTGCAGTACATACCTTCAATCTTATTTCTCTCTATACGTTCATCCCACATACTCCTTTAGCCTATAAGAGTATGGTATGTATCTAGTTGCTAGTCTATTCAGCATTTTAAATGTAAACTTACACATACATTGTATAAATGATAAACTTTCAGTGTTGAAAACTATCTTCAAAACACGGGTCAAGCGACAAAGCCACTGTCGCACACTTAGAAACAAAGCAGGGACCAGAACCCAGGCACCCCTCGGCCACTCAGGGCCTTGGATCAATGCACGCTCTTTACTCTGACTTAGGGACTGGCCTGAGGACTGGTGTCAAGTGAGTGGGAAGGACAAATGCAACCATGGACACTGTAGTCAAGGAGACTCCCTGATCCGCTAATTGCAACTCGTTTGCAAGATTAAAAACAACTAATTTCCCGAGGCAAATTTTACTATGAAATATTTTTAAATAAAGAAAAATATGGAAAAAAATGACATATCATTTAGTTATAAATGTACACATTTTGGCATATGTGCTTCAGCTGTTGTTTTCAAAATATGAAATGTTTCAGAATTAGCGGAAGATGTCTATTTATTTTCGCAGTGTCACACACCCTTCTTCCCCATCCCAGAGTAAAAGTCAATCCTGAGGTTGGTACACCTCATTCACATCCATGCTGTTTATATAAGCAAACATGGTCTTGTTTGTATTAAAAGAATCATAATATAGACATTATTTTGCAACTTGCAAATCTCCTTAGCTCAGCACATGATGCGTTAACATGGGTCATTCTCTAGAGATGCCAAGTACCTCCTTCTCTGTGGGTCGCCCTCAGATCAGGAGCTCTGATGGACTTAGGCTGGGGCAGATGAACAACCGGAGGTCAGGGTCTCAGATGTTGAATCAGTTAGATTAAAACTGCCTGCCAGTGCTGTCAGTGTCCCCCTGGGGCCGAGGTTCTGTCATTCCAGATGTGTTAGTCATTGTGTAGCATGAGTCCAGCAACTCATAGGTTGGTGCTGCCCGCTGCCCTGAAGATGAAATCTGGGAGAAGCCAGGACCGTGGGCATCCTAACAGTCCTGTCTAGGCAAACACCATCTTTTCCCACACCAGGCAAAACAGAAGCTACTGAAAAGAATATGGGTGGTAACAGGACAATGGGAGACATTTGCTACATCTAATACAGCTCACTCTTAAATTCTGCCTCCTAATGACGAAGTTTCTATTCATACTTCTTTTATGTTACATCTGAAGAAAAGTTTTGCCTTCAGTGGCCTGCGGTGAAGGTTGGAGGTTTCTGGAGGCGGCTGCCAGGCATTGCAGCATGCCACTCAGGATCGCAAGTGTCTCCGCAGGGCTGCAGCCACAGGACTGCCACCTCTGATTTTCCAAGCACAAAACATTAACATAGCCTCGCTTTAGTTTCCCTCGATGGCCGGTAGAGGACTATATCTCCTTGGCATAAAGAGAAACCAGTTCTACTTGTTAGGACCACAACAGTATACTGAAAGGGCTAAGATGAAACCCGAGGAACATGTGAGTGGAAAAAACAAACTGATTCTCTATTCCCAGCTCATGTCTCACACCAGACACACACGGTTGTTTCTTACATGCCCAGCAATCAGTCCTGCCTTGGAACCAGTTAGGCACCCCCAATTCATGTCACTTGCGATATTGTCAGCCTTAGAGAAGGCATCAGATCCCATGGGTTGATGGCTCAGTCCACGGATCTGCTCTCCACTGCTACCTCAGATGCCAATCACAAGCCCCAGGTTGTCTGTCTGACCCATGTTTCTATCTACTGGCCACAGACTGAGATGGATGCCCACAGCCTCTTTTTTGGGCTTGATTAATTTACATCAGTGGTTCTCAGGACTCAGGGAAACAATGCTTACTGATTTATTATAAAAGATTATCGAAAGACACAAACTAAGAGATTTTAGGACACTAAAGGTGACACTCCCATCCCCTCTTTAGATGGACCATCTCTCAGGCACCTGCTTGCATCGGGTTACCCAAAGGTTCTCTGAACTCTGCTCTCTTTTGGAGTTTTTAGGGAAGTTTCATTCCACAGACATGATTGACCAAATTGCTGCCAACCTAACCTCTAGCCCCTCTCTTCTCTCCAAAAGTTGTGGGGTGAGGCTGACAATCCCAACTTTGTAATCCTGCCATGGTATTTGGGTGACCTGAACCCACTGGAGGGGCTGCAGGCACCAGTCCATCATTAGCTCACTAAGAATCATTACCATTTGGGAGATTCCAATGACTTTAGGAGGTGTATGCTGGGAAAGAGAAGAATGAGGAATGTTTATCAGAATCTATGCATGTATGAGGTGACTTCTGGAGGATTTCCTATGCTGAGCTGAATGGCACCTCAAAAGTTGGAAAACACATTTTCAATTCATTCTTCTGCAGCCCAGTGATTGCATTCAATCACACCAACATCATGTCTCCATGGAATGTATAATAATGTATCATTGCTAAAACACACAAGATCTAGTAGTTGTTTTTCAGACAGGGTCTTGGTGTGTAGTTTTGGTGGTCCTGAAATTCACTCTGTAGACCAAGCAGGCCTCAAACTTATAGAGATCCACCTGACCCTGCCTCACAAGTGCTTGGAGTTAAAGGTGCGCACCACCACACATGGCTAGCTTCTCGATATTAACTTCTACATGTGTAATCTAGATTAGCAGTTCTCAACCCGTGGGTTTTGACCTTTCACAGGGTTGCCTAAGACCATCGGAAAACACAGATATTTACATTACAATTCATAACAGTAGTAAAATTATAGTTATGAAGTACAACAAAAATAATTTTATGGTGTGGGGGGGGGTCACCACAACATGAGGAACTGTATTAAAGGGTCGCAGCATTAGGAAGGTTGAGAACCATTGCTCTAGATGGTCATGAGGTCTATAAGCAGTTCCCTGGTATTTATCATAACATTGTATGGGAAACTTTGACTCCAGTGGCTAAAACAGAAAACCCCAAAGATTCCTAGCATTGTGACATGTTCACAGATAGATCCTTTAGCCTTCTATGCTTTTGCCTAAATTTGGCTCCAATAATACAGACAGAGTTGTAAATCTAGCCTATTGCTTTCCACGCCTTGAGCTGTAAGGCCAATTATATCAATACATTTGCCTGAAGAAAAAGTATGTACACAGACATCCCTGCTTTCTCTGTCTTTCTAGAAGTAACCTACTTAATATTTTCTCACTCTGGAATGTACATCTAGAGAAGGCTTTATGACAGTCAGAACAAGGGTAAAAATTATCTGGAATATAGATATATATATGTGTGTGTGTGTGTGTGTGTGTGTGTGTGTGTGTAAGCATGTGCAACACAGACCTATTAGGCAGTATGAGTATGTTCTGTGTGGTCTACGATAATGAGCTGGTCAGGTCTTTTAAGGGAATGTTTATCAAAGCCAAAGCCCTAGTTATGTATTCAGCAGAGGGCCTGATGCTGTGTACCACCAGCTCTTGGTGTGGCTGGTTTCCCAGCAAACCATCTGGTTGGCATCATGATGCCTAGGCTGCTAAGGGAGAAACCTGGCTTCACGATGATAGGCACTTGCGGCCATTGCAATTACCCCCACTGCAGTTTAGCCTGCACTTGGCAAGCTCACCATGGCACAGGATATCCCTCCCCATGCTTGTCACTCTCAGATCTCAAACACACAATCTGCTCTCGGACGCACCAAACCTCTTGTGCTAGCTTCAAGAGTCTCTTCTCCAGTGAGTGCTCTACCAGCCCATCACTCTTTACTGAGACTTGGTATCGTTATAAATGTTGAATATTTAAATTCCTATCAATTTAACATTGGTGTCTGATTTTCCTCACTAGAGTACAAAATCACGGGCCACTCTGAACCCTGAATCCTCGGTCCTGGGTTCCGTCTTAGTTGACTTCCACTTAGTGACACCTTCCTTCGGCCTGTGCTGCTGTTCCAGCCTCCCCGGAATGCAGACTGGAGCCACAGAACTGATTCTGAATGCAGTGGGACCTACACAGGACAGGCATCCCTCTGCCTCCACGGCCCTTTGTGATGTCAGCTCTTCACAGAGAGGAAGAGTCAACACCTCTGACTCCATCTCCCTGGGAGGCTCCTGAACTCTGTCCTAATTCAGCCCAGATTGCCCTCAGCCACTGCTGACTCTGTCCATCCACCACTTCAACCCTCTTCATCCCATGCTTTAGCTCCTCCCGAGCTGCTGCCAGAAGCAGAAGGTACAATGATAAAGTTCCCAAGTGCCTGTCCTCAGGGTCTCCTGGGTCTCAGTTTCCCTTGCATCATTTCTGAGACCGAAATGGGGAAAGGCAAACCCTCAAAGGGCACTGAATCCCATCCTTCCCCAGATAAGTATGTCCTAAACTTGAAGGCTCCATGACATGTATATGTTGCCATATCGATTCTTTTTCATTGGGACACCATTTAGCTGGCTTTGGAAGTTGAGGGCTGGAAAGCCCCCTGTCTCCACTGACCAGTGGTGGATTTAGACACTTGACTCATCTCATCAGGTAAAAGCCAGTGAACACTGTTCTGCTGCTCCCCAAAGGTAAATATTCTAGACGTTCCTTCAACCTCTGCATCCATCTCACACTCTGGAAAGGGAACACGAACTCCTTCCAGACTGCTTCAAGGTCTTAAGAACTGTTCAAATGAGCCAATAATTGAACATGGTGCAGCTTCACCAATTCTGACCTAAGAAAGGATGCACCATATTAGCATTAAAAACCAAAATACAGGACTTTTCTTATTAAAAAATAGTAACAATAAATGGGGAGGCTCTCCATGTCAGTGGTTCTCAATCCCTTGAGTGAGTCCCAATCCCTTGGGGTCACATACCAGATATTTACATCATGATTCACAACAGTTAGCAAAATTAGGGGCTGGAGAGATGGCTCAGCAGTTAAGAGAACTGGCTTTTCTTCCAAAGGACACTGGTTCAATTCCCAGCACCCACATATAGGCAGATCATGTCTGTCTGTAACTCCAGTTCCAAGCTTCTGACACCCTCACACAGACATGCAGGTAAAACATCAGTGAACATAAAATAAAATTGAAAAAAAAAAAAAACAGTAGCAAAATTACAGTTATGAAGTAACGGCAAGATAATCTTATAGTTGGGGGTCACCACAACACAAGGAACTGTATTTAAGGGTGGCAGCATTAGGAAGATTGAGAACCATTAATCCATGTGATTGTGGGAGCCCACAAAGGTTCCCTAGTGAGATCTGAGCTTGCTTTACAGCAGGGCTGCATAATGGGATGGACTGACCACATGCGTGGTCACCAGGTGTTTGAGATGGTCTGCACTTGGCTGTGCTGGGGGGGGGAGGGGTTGTTCCACCCCTTTGCATTTCTATAAATAGCCCTTTAGAAGAGACAGAAGGGGCTGTTGAGTATTGACTCAAGTCCTCCCTAGGCTATCCTGTGTTTCTGTTTTTCCTCTCATCATCTAGGTATCTCTCTCTATCTAAATATTCCTCACTTCTCCATCTTCAAGAGTTCCCTGAACATAAATGTGGGAGCTGGTCTCCCACATGCGATATCATCTTGCATTCCCTAAAATGAGTATTATGAAAGCCATTGGTAACAAAGACTACTGAAGGATACAGAAGACAACGAGGGGTTCTTAAAACACAGAGCTGGAGTTGTCAATGTTGCACACCTCTAACCCCAGCTCTCAGGAGGCTTGGCAGGATTGTAAATATCCAGCTAGCCGGGGACAAACAGCAAGACTTTATTTAAAAAATCTGAACAAAACACCACCACCACAACAACAAACAAACAAAAAGAAATACCATAAAACACAGCAAGCCGCTGTCTTAGGGCAGTTTCTTATGACCCAATAATCCCTCTTCTTGGGAAATACCAAAGAAAATGAAATCACAACCTTATAAACATATCTGTATCCCAATGTTCCTTGTAATATCGTTCACAATAATCAAGACAGAAAAAGTGGGTTTTTTTGACAAATGTATAACATATACATATTATGCATATATTTATATAATATAGTTCAGTCTTTAAAAAGGAAATTTACCTATTTGTCACAGCAGCAGTGAACCTGAAGGACATTAGACTAAATGAAATAAGCCAGATTCAGAAAATGAGTACATGATATTATTTAAATGTGAAATCTTTAAAAAGTTATGCATGTTGGAGTGGGGTGGGGTGGGCAAATATCAGAGAAAGAAAATCAAATGGTGGCTACCCAGTGCGGGGAGTGAGATCAAGGTAAGAAGAGAGATGAACAAGTCTAGAGGTCTAATCACTTTTTGGCCTTTTGGCTAAGATCAAGTGAAGTCTAGAGGTCTAAGGCACAATGTGAGGATTAGCATTAATACAATTGCTGCCAAATGAGAAGACTTCAGTTGTCCTTGCCGTAAAAGAAGGGGTACCTCTGAGATGATGGCTGTGCTCCTGTTTCTCCATAGTAATGGTGTCACTAGCTATATGTGTCCCATAAAATCGTGTCCTACATCTTAAAAACACACAACAAGATTTATTCAGAAACAAAATAATAGTTTATACTTACAGGTTATTGATAGGACAATAGGAATTAGTAGATAAACAGGAGATGAGGTGGCCTGAAACTCATCTCTAGAGAGCATATGAAGGTCATCCCATTACCACACATGGTACACCAGTCAAGCTCCAGGGCTGGGGTGGGCCTCATCAGGGTTCCTTCTCTCCATATACTGCCTTTCCAAGCTGCAGACCTGACAGGTGAGCTGGCTCTCCCTGGTAAAGTAGGGAGTCTAGTGTGTATTCACACAAACCTGGAAATCAGTTCACAAGCTCTCCAAAGCACTGCTTAGCCTACTGACTCACAAAACAACACTTCCCCTTCCCCCTTTTTGGAGAGTGTGCGCATACACAAGTTTAACACTGTCACACCACATGCTACCAACAACTCCCACAGCGGGGGCAAGGCTAACTCAGTGTCTTGCCTATCACAGGCTCTTCACAAAGATTTCTGCACTAGCATCTTCCATGTGTTGTCTCTGTCAGTCACTGCCCTCCTTCAGCTCATCCACTTGGGTCAACTCCATGCAGCCTCCAGACTGGCCTCTCTGCATCCACTGGATACACCTCTGCTACTATGGCAACCACACCATCTTCTTCAGCCACTCTTCCAAATCACCAAATGTCAGGCTGTCATTTCAGCTGCTTGGTCAGGCTAGAGTGCATCCTCTCAGCTCCTTGAGCACCCAGGCATGGGAATGGCGAGGTTCTCAAACTATGGTCTTTAGGCAAGCAGTATTATCAGTACCACCTAGGAACTGAGCAGAGAGGGAAAGTCTTGGGTCCTGTGGCAGGTCAGAAGCTGTGGGGTGGTGGCTCACCATGGGATCTGGGGGCATCTCAAGTTTGAAAATCACTATTTCATATGAAGGTTCCGCTCTGGTCTAATTGCTCTGGCCTCATTTCTCCTGCCTCACCGTACCCTTCAGCTGTCTGCTCATCTGAAGCTGATCCAGGATTCTTAAACAATTAAACCCGGCCATTGTCCTTTTCTCTGATAGTATGTTTGTGCCATTTTTGGGGGCACTGATAAATGCTAGTTTACAGTTTCCTTGCTGAGGAATGCCCTTGAGGATAAGGATTCCCCGTCTCTGCACCCTGTGCACCAATTTTTTAGACATTACATGGCCAGTGACGAACAGTGAAGGGCAAGAAAAGATAAAGCATTGGAGTGTGGGTATTTTTAGGGCCAAAGACCTCTAAGAAAAAGTCACTGTCAGTGTGGTCCCTGACTCTGAGACTTTGCAATGTAGCTATCAACATAGACTTCTGTTTCCTGTGTTCCTTAAGATGGCCAAGGTATTGCCCTTTTAAAGACAACCTAAATTAAGTCACCCGCTTCCTCACTATGGGACTTCTCAGAACCTTTAATACACCAGAGTAAGTGCTGACTCCAGAGAGAAGGCAGCATTTAGCAAATTACTATTAATATGTCCTTGGACTCAGTGTGGCTGGCATAGGATACAAAATGTGAATCAGACTCCCGAGGATAGTGTCCTGACATCAGAGTTGCTGGTCAAATCCAAAACCTGTCATAAAGGCCCAAGGAGGAGATAAGTTACAGTCCAGTTCAGTTATTTTAAGCTGATGTACCACCCCATGAAAGCCTACCCAGAAGCCGGTGGGAAGCCCGCCTGGATTCAGGTGCTAATGTGCCCTTTGTAGTAACCTTGCTCCAAGTAACTTCCAGAGGCTTCTCTGCAGGGACGGGGGAGGAGTTAGGAAGGGTGACTGGAAAGCTTAAGACTGTCATTAAGTGCTGCTTAACCCAAGTGCTGAAGTGGAAATTCTCCTAGGAGACAGGGAGACAAGAAAGACAAAACCGACCTCTTGGAGGGAAAAGGAGCTGGTTGAAGGCTAACAACTGCCTGCTTTCGGTGTCCTTTTATGGTTATCTGCAATCGCGCATACATGTAAGTAGGGAAAGGAAATGTGAAGGTTTGGACTCTCCTGGCGTCACCTGACTGGAAATTCTGCAGTCTTGGCTTCCGCCAGCTTCTCAAGTACCTGCGCCTAGTGGGCCCCTCTAGGACCCACTCCCTGGACTTGGAGAAAAGCAACTTCCTCCTCCATTCGTTAGCACAGGGCTCTTTACACACAAGCACCCCTGTGCCTGTCCCTGCCTCCTCACTCCCAGGAGTTCAGAGCCAACACTAAACCACACATGGCTAGGAAAGCCCACTGCCTGCCCCGCTGGGGCTGCGATTCACAAGACTGACCCCCACCAGCAGTCTCCCCAAGATCTTTTACTTGGACATCATTTCAGATTTGGAGAAAAGTTGCAAGACTACTACAAAGAATCTATATACCCAACCTCCACCTCCCTTCTGACGTCAGAATGAATTACACAGATTTCCCTTTATCTCCAAATACTTCAATGTATTTTTGACTTAAAGCAGAGCTGTTTTCTTACCCAGCTATAGTACAGTGAACAAAACAGAACTTTAGCATGCTTTCTGTTCAGATGCCACCAACTCTCCTGATGTCCTTTACAGACAGCCGAGGCTTATCATGCTCTGTATACCTTTAATGAGGACAAAACAGCTACATTGCAGTACACCCCCCTCACTTTGGGTTTGGAAGATGCTTCCTCATACTTGGATTTATGGTGTCACTGTGTAGAGAAAGCTTCACAATACTGCATCAGAGGCATACAGTACAGATTTGACTCTTCTAGGGATGTTAACTTGGGTCCTCTGGCTGAAGTACTATCTGTCACTGGCACTGTGTTCTCTAACCCAGCAACTTAAATAGCACACTCCTGGAGCCTGGGCCTTTCAAAACCTGTGAACAGTATTGCCTTGCCTAACCTAGGGCGTCCACCTGACAGCTTAGCTGTACATAATGTTTGAGCATAATTACTACGTAAGATACTCAGCTCCGTTCATGAGACAGTTCCCCCGATCACAAACAGGAGGGCAGAGGGTTCATTGCTTCACTGAAGACAGAGGGAAACATACAATGAAAGTTGTGATTAGACTTTTTTAAATGAGTAACTTTCAATGAGCTAAAACAAAATAATGACTTCATCATGACGTTTCCACACTTGAGTATTGTGTCCTTTCCTCACACCTGCCCTTGCTCTCCAGCCCCCCCCCCCCCCCGCAGCTAGATTTTGTTAAAAATTTCCAAGTTTTGCTTAAAGCTACTCATATTTGAGTCTCTTGCGTCTCAGGAAAACAAAATGTGTCAAGTTGAAGTTTCCACATGCGACACACATATCTGAAAGCTAGCCCTAGCCCTTGAGTTCAGGTTTACAGCCAAAACATGAGCCTCTTTGGCGGATCTTGTAACTGTCATTGAAAATGATGTTGGGTTAGTTGGGTGTTGGTGGTGCACACCTTTAATCCCAGGACTCAGGAGGCAGAGGCAGGTGGATCTGAGTTTGAATCCAGCCTGGCCTACGGAACGAGTTCCAGGCTCTGGGATATACAGGAGAAACTCTGTCTTGAAAAACCAAATGTGTATATATATACACACACACACATACACACACATACACACATATATGTATATACACACACACACATACATACATACATACATACATATATATACATGAACTTTTGTGGGGAGGCAAAAAGTTCTGGCTGGGTCAGTTGACTACTCCTGTTATTAATAAACATGGGAAGATCCTTGTGATAAGGAGCCATGGTTGCTCTTGAACCTTGAGCAGAACACACTCACTGAGAAATCCACAGGCTGAACAATGTCAGTAGCGTTCCAAGATCCTAGCAGGCAGTGGTGCATTTCCACCCTCCCAGGCCGAATTGAAATGTAAAAGGCAGGAGAAGTGGCAGGAAGGGTGAGAGGTAGGACTGGCAAGAACCTTAGTGGCTCAAGTGCCAGCTTGGAGTGTAGGTAACCGAGAACCAATCGTCTAACTGTTCTAGCAAATAATAAGCCTTGGGCACAGGAGAGCTGAGTGGAGCTTAGATTAAGAAGACACCAGCAGACTCTGGGGAGGCCACTTCCAATTATGCTAAGGTCTAGATGCTGCCCCATCAATCATCTACTTTCCTTGGGGTAGGTGAGACAAGTTGACACCTTGTTCTTTAGCCAAAAGCCAGTTCCCAAGATTTGTGAGCAGTATTTGAACATTTCCTAATCAGGAAAAACATCCAGGGTACCCAGTGAGCTGCTAGCAATTAGGGGACATATTTACTTAGGGCAAAGGTCAAAACTCGGGCATTTTTAGGGATCAATAGGTGAGACACACAGGAGAAACTGGACGCTGGGCAGGCAGAAGTAAGGGCTGTGGCCTAATGGAGGGGGGAAGGTGTGTGTCACCACCGCCTGGCAATACGCTCGTTTATATTTTTCTAAAAAGATCCCTGAACTCTGCTCTCAGACACCAAATGTCTTGGACCACAGGTCTGCAACTTTGCTTCTTTTGCCCAGTGGTGGCAAGGCCTTCTCCTCACTAGCTTCCCAGGCTTCTCTATTACTTGAACACTAGCTCTACTAATAAGTAACCTTCCTGTGAAGATGGTGCATTATTATCTGTTCGTTCAACAACAGTTTATTGGGTGTCTTCTATGCACCAGGCGCTATTCCAGACATGGGCTCTAGTAGTTCAGTAGACAAAATCCCTGACGATGTTCTAGTTGTGGTAAGGGTCCAAATGGAGTTGGATAATAAATGAATTAGAAAACCTGCCAGTCCTGAACAGTATCTAGAGAATTAAACAAGTAGGAGAGGGCTTGGATGACATCTTCAGAATGAGAAGTGATATTTAACCTGAAGACAGGAAGGGGCCAGCTATGTGATGGGGGGATGAGGTGTGAAGAGAGGAGGAACGCTTCCTACTAAGGGTTCTAGCTGCACAAAGATCCTGAGGCAGCAATGAGTTTGGGAAGTTCAAGTCCCTTGAAGGAAGTCCTTGGTCTGGCACGCAGTTATTCATGAAGGAACATGAAATGAAGTTGGATAGAGAGGTAGAGAATGGACCTAGAGTTTTATGAGACATGGTGGGGTACTAAATACATTTAAGTATTCTAAGAAGCCAATTGTGTGGTTTAAAAGGGGGTCGGTATTGGCTTAGGCAGTGAGATACGATTTGTTTTCACTGATAATCTTGAATTCTTGTATAGTCAGACACATTTCTCTTGAATTTGAATCACTTTTCCACTAAGAATCACCTTTTCTTCTAGCAAATGGGAAAGAAGATGGGAAGAAACATCTTACCAAATATGCATGGATAAGAATGGCCAGGATATGTATATCTGGTATCTGGACAAAACACCCATGTTGAACTCACACATATATGGCCTTCTCATTGTTCCTAGCCAGCTCAGGTGTCTGCCACCCAGCCTCTTTCTTCCTGTTATGGTATAAGCCATGTAGCATTAGGTGATATTGCCAATGAGCTGTGCTTGCACCTCTGACCTTGCTTACCCCTCTGCCTAAAGAGCTCTTTCCCCAGATCCACATAGCCCATTCCATCCTCCTTTGGATACTTACTAAAGTGCATTCTTCTCAGGAAGTCTCCTCTGACGACCCATCCTCCACGCCACTGTTCCCTGTCACCCACCCTGCAGTACGAACTGTTGTCTGGTCGACTGTATTAACTATATCTCTTTATTTCTCAAATATTTATTCTTCCCTTTGATATCCAGGGCTTTGCTGATTCGGCAGAGGGCTGCTTTCAGAGGTAGCTAATTCCTCAAGATAGCCAGTGCCTTTCGTCAGCAAAGTCACCAATCCGGGTCCAGGTCCAGATCACCTTCTTTATCAGCCTTACTTCGCCAGACAACCCTCCACCTACCTTAGTCACCCCAAAGCCTGGTACCAGATAGATGAGGACAGCCTCTTACACTTTGGTGCCTGCTGACATTATTCAAACTAACCAACTTGAAACCTGCTTTTCTTGCCTTGTTCCTTATAGACTCCAGCTCTCTCCTTCCTCCTCTGCCTGTACAACCTTGGTGTTTTTCCCATGGCTAGCTTGACCCGTTCTTCCTCTTGGAACTATGAGCAAACTGATTGATTGATTGATTTTTAATAATGATCCCCTGATCCACTGACACTGCTGATCCTCAAATTTCTCTATGAACATGATACATTTTCAGGTATCTACTGCAGAACTTACTTACTCAGGATTTGCCCGTCCGTCCTTATGGCCTCACTAGATTACCAGCTCTAGGAGGTCAGTGACTCTGTCTGCTTCATGGCTGTGCTTGAAGAAGAGAGCCTGCCATGAGCCGAAAGACTCTGACACACACCGGGGGTAAGGCCACGTCACGGCAAGTGCTCAGTACACATGTCTAAACAGTCAATGGCAGCAAAGGAAGCTCGGGTGCCTGTGGATGCGCACATGGGAGAAAACTGGAGCCAAGAGGGAGGTGAGAGGGTTCTGTGACTGGAGGTCTGGCTTTTCTCTGAGCCTTTACTGAAGCCTGGTTTCCTTATCTCTAAAGTGAGAATTATCTACCTCTGAGAGGACAATATTTAAAGCCACAGGGAAAGGCTGCTGTATGACAATAAACAGCACCAATGACTACTACTGTGTGGCGATGTAGAAATGCCCACAGGCCTTGGGCCCACAACATGGCTGGCCTCTGTCCTCACCACAGGCTTGCTGTGCTCTGTGCTGCCTGCTGGGATGGGGTCTCCCCACTTCTCCCCCCCAGGATAGCAGTTACAGGGGGATGTACTCTCTTCCTCCAGTGCTTGTTGTTCCTTATTCCGTTCAGAACACCCTGGTCCCAACTGGTCACAGAGGCAGAAGCAGACCCTGGCTAGTGCAAACCCACAAACGGATGCATAGGTGTGACAAGTGTGAACATGAGGGTTGCTGCCACACTTGGGGACTCAGGAAGGGGTTTTCTGGCCCCTAACATTTCCCACCCATTTCTGACTTCGGGTTAGAAAACCCTTCATGAACACAATGAATGAAAATCCTTAAGTGAATAGGAGGAGTTAAGTGGGGGGTAGAGGGGTGTGGTGCAGAAATAACACATCAATATTACAGGAAAAAATAGAAGAAAATTCAGTTTCTGTAACCCAACCTTTATCACTTCACAACATTCATTTCACCTTTGGTGTGTGTGTGTGTGTGTGTGTGTGTGTGTGTGTGTGTGTGTGTGTAGAACAGTGTAATTATGGAGTGAATGACCTACATCTCCTAGAGATAGATGACCCTCTTCAGCTATGGACCCTCTCAGCTAAGTCTCAGGCCCCGGGTAGCCTGAGTATTGACTGGGTAGCTTTCCTGGACTTTACATGGTAGCAAGGTTGGGACTTGCTCCCAAGCCCCTAACAGAAAGAGCATGCAGCCCAGTCACAGGAGCCTTGGGTATCAGGAGCTCAGATGTGGTTGCTAGGCTTCTCGCCAACTGTGGCATGATCTTAGGGAAGCACAAAGCTTGTAGGGTTTCAGTTCACTAATCTGGCCAATAGAACCACTGCAGATCATCTCTACCAGCCCCTTTACCTTTAAGCCTCAGGGACGGATGATTAAAATGTAATTATAGGCAGACTTTTGGGTGCCATTACTGACGGGGAGGGTGACCACTTCAGATCATGCCCTTCATGCCAACTCGGGCTGGCTCACAGCAGAGAACTCAGCTCCCAGGGGCCAAGGCTGGAACTTGAGCTAGAGGGAAGGCAGGAAGGGAGTTGGACACAGTATGGGTTCCATGCACTTTTAACATGTCACTGTTGAAAAGAAATGACTGAATACACAAATCCAGGTGACGCACTTTGGCCCCAAGAATACAGACAAAGAGAGCTTCTTTAGGATTACAGCCCAAGGAATGGTACTGACAGGCCAAGAGACACATCTCCCTCCTTTCCAGCACCTGCACTAGGGAGTGGGTTCACAGTCTCTGAGCTAGACAGAGCTTTATGGGTGAGCTAATTTAGCATTTAAACATTCTGTTAATTGGCTCTCTAAAACAGTTCAGAACAATGATTTCAATTCATATTCCTACCAGCATTAAGAATGAAAAATTCTTTGTTTTTACTTGCTCTCTTCTGAGTGCTATTTATATTATCTTTTCAAAAGCTTATTGTCAGGGCTGGAGAGATGGCTTGGGGTTTAGAGCCCAGGCTGTTCTTTTAAAGGACTGAGGCTTGATTCCCAGCACCCACACGGCTGCTTACAACAATCTCTAATTCCAGTTCCAGGGGATCTGACATCCTCTTTTGGCCTCCATGGGCACTGCACACATGTGGTGCACAGACATACATGCAGGTAAAACACACATACACATAATTTTTTAATTTTAATAAAAATTTATTTAATAAAAACTTTTTAAAAGCTTACTGTTCTTTATGTGGTAGGTGGGACCCAGGGCCTCACACATGCCATTCCAATCTGCTAGTAAGCTATATCTCCAGATTATTTCCCTATTAGGGCTTTACTCCATAAGTTTTGTGCACTGGATGGCTAGCTTATTTTCCTACTGATTTATAAGATTTCTATGCATCTTAGATATTAATCTTTTATCTACTATATAGGTTATAAGCACTTTTTCTAGCCTGCCATTAGTAACTTCCTTTATATAGTGTCTATCATATTTGCTTGGAGTACGTCTGAGACTTCTTATGAATGATGTGGTTCAGAAGTGTAATTTACTTTACATGGAATGCTGAGAGAAATATTTTCTAGTAGGAATCTCAGAGAATATAAGCCTCATCTTTTATAGAGCCAATTTTTTGTTTGTTTTGTCTTCGAGACAGGGTTTCTCTGTGTAGCTTTGTGCCTTTCCTGGAACTCACTCTGCAGCCCAGGCTGGCCTCGAATTTACAGAAATCTGCCTGCCTCTGCCTCCCAAGTGCTGGGATTAAAGGCGTGCACCACCACTGCCCGGCATATAGAGTAAATTTTTAAGAGACAAGACCACAGGACATGTTAGAAAGAAGCATCACCACACGCCACTGTGTATTCTCCTAGCTCTGTGACTGCACCATGCTGGGTGAACACAGAAACTGTTGGACAGTAGAAGAGACCAAAGGCTCTGGTTTCAAGCAGTTCTCACGCTCCATTGGGTCACCAGAGAGGACCCCCATCAAAGAAAGAGACACTCGGTCTGCCATTCATGGCTAAAGTTTAAGGACGCAGGAACGCCCTAAACAAGAACAGCTCATTAACCACCTGCGCAAAAACTCCAACCAAGGTGATTTTGTTTCTCCGTGTGTTTTCTACAACTGTTTAAGTTTCATTACATTTAAGTTCTGTAATAGATGCTGAAAAACTTCCTGAGTACAGTGTCTAACCTCTAAGTCATTCCTGGTAGGGATAATTGCGAGGGGTCGGCAGGGGGTTGAGACAACATAGAGTAACCAGAGGCAGGTTTTCCAGTGACGTCCTGGGAGAGCTAGAAACAGTGGCAAGGATACCACTGTGTAGATGTACTCGTGTGTGTGCCCTTGTGCTTAGGGCTGAGGAGAACGCACTTGTACATAAAGGAAGGTGTGGGTCTAGAGGCAGATCCAGCAGTGACCATTACTTCGCTCTCAAGTGTTCTAACAGATTCCATCATGGGTGAATAACAGGGGGTTATAAAGGCCCCTGGGGGCTGGAGCGGTGCCTCAGCAGTTAAGAGCACTTGCTGCTTTTGCAGAAGATCTGTGTTATTTCAACTCCCAGGACCTACAACTCAGGCAGCACACAGCCACCTTGAGACTCCAGACCCTCTCCGCACCCTCTGTCCTCTTTGTGTGCATGCATGCACACACTCACACAGATACACACACACACAAGGACACATGTACACACAGACATAACAGACACACAAAAAAATGAATCTAACAAAAAATTTTAAAAGGTCCTTGGGAACATAGGTCCTAACAAATACATGGCACCTAAAATAACCTAGCGTACCAAAACTCAGCACTAAAGAGTAAAATACAGCATGCCACCTTAAGTCACTGTGGCCCAGAGAGGGGGCGACTGAAGGAACCACCTGCACCGTCCTGCACAATTTCCTCAGTCTAGTGGCCATGGAAATGGCACACAAATGAGTCAGGGAACGTTCGTTCAGGACCAGGGCAGGGAGGGGCTGCCCTTGTGCTGCGCGCCTCTCAGCCCTGTGAGGTAGTCCAGCCCACGGAGAAGGGCAGAGCCTGGAGACTGCCCAAGAGTGTGGGAATCTGTCCTTGTTTTATGAGATCATTACACTCTTCCCCACTGAAGCTTTTACTGTGTCGTTTCTATCTACTTATAAAAGAAGTAATTTTTATTGCAGGAATTTTGGAAAATTTCAGAAAAGCTTAATGAAGCATATAAAAAAGCACTCAGGAATGGGGTGGGGTCGGGGCCACTCAGGGGAAGGCATCTGTCATACAAGTATGAGGACCCGAGTTGGGATCCCCAGAATCCATGAGCCAGAAGCTCACAGAACTGTTAGATGGAAGGTGAGGACGGATACCTGAGATTGCTCTCTAACCTCCATACACACTGTAGCCCATGCACGCACATGCACATGCGTGTGTGCACACACACACACACACCGACTAAAAAACAAAACCATATACTTAGAATCCACTGACTTGGCATATCTGGTCAAATTCTTTCTCATTCCTTTTTTCTTTGTTTTTGTTTTTGTTTTGTTTTGTTTGTGGACACGGGACAGGGTTCCTCAGTGTAGCCCTGGCTGTCCTGGAACTTGTTCTGCAGACCAGGCTAGCCTCAAATTCACAGATATCCGCCTGCCTCTGCCTCCTGAGTTCTGGGATTAAAGGCGTGTGCCACCACTGCCCGGCCCTTTTCATTTCTTTGTGTTTATAGACTGCTTTAATAAACTGCCTTTTAAAATCTCGCTTCTTCATAATGTTCACATATCTACTTCTAGGGGGTTATATTTTGTTAATGTAAACTGTAGTAAGATACACATATCTTAAAATCATCATCATTTTTAACCAACCTTTTGTTGTTGTTTTGTTTTTCAAGACAGGGTTTCACTATGTGGCCCTGGCTGTCTTCAAACTCAAACTCAATCTGCCTTGAACCAGGCTGGCCTCAAATTCAACCTCCCCCTGCCTCTGCTTCCTGAGTGCTGGGATTAAAGGTGCGCGTCACCACCACCTGGTGTCTTAATCAGTCTTAAAACAGTGCACAATCAGTGGTGTTAAAAATGTTCACAATGCTGTGCAACCATTGCTGCTGAGAACACACAACATGCAGATGTGCTTACACTCCACTGCTGTTCTTGTCTCCCACTGGAAACACCCATGTACATGGGCACTAGTATTTGCCTATTTTACCACTGAGACAGACATGAAGAGATACAGTAGATCACAGAGTTGGCAAGTGTCAGGGCCAATATGTAAGGCGTGTCTGTAGGCCTTACACGGTTTGAGGCCCCATTCAGATCAAGGACCACAGAGGAATGAAAGGTATTTTAATGCACCTATTATCTCTTCATAGAAAATGAATTTAAAAATACCTCCATCAAACTTTGAATTAGGAAGAAGTCTGAAATTTTTCTAACCCAATAAAATGGAAATTGCACAGGACTTGTTCACTTTACTTAATGGAATAATTCATTTTAAGAATCATAAAAAAATATTTATAGGGCTTTCATGAGCTCATCTGAAACATTCCACTCCCAGACCTATTTTCCACCATTAGGCACCTCAACTTTAAAATGTGCTATCACAAGGTTATGCAGAAACAGCCTTTGTGGTTTGGGAACAGAAATAGTTCAACGGATGGCATCAGGATAAGGCTCCTTCCAGGGCTCAAAGGGCCCGCTCAAAGGGCCCGCCGCGACTTCCACACTCTAGAACGCGCCCGCCACAGAGAAGCCTGGTACACAGGAAGGCAGTCCTGGCTCTCATCCCTTAGGACTCTTAACTGGGGCTTCTGGCTTGCCACTCATGTCACCCTGATTTCAAAAAAGGGGTCTCAGTAGAGAATACCGTTCTAAGGCACACCACATAGAGCCTCACATATTCATTTCCTTTATCCTGCCCATAGAAGCTCACAGAAAGACCCTCTCAAACCCAGCTGCTGTTCTTCTCTTGGGTGGTGGACTGCTGGGGTCGGCATGGGTGCACATATGAACTGTAGGGTAAGGTCGCCTTGTTTTCTGTCTTTTACCTTTATCAAGCTCAAAGCCAAAATGTGGTGAGTTGAGCTGGAAGAAAAAATGGCTCAGTGGGCAAGTGCTGTCTGCACAAGCCTGAGGACCTGAGTTCAAATCCCTAGAGCCCCTACAGAGCCAAGCACAATAACAAACATCTTTAATTGCAGCGAGTGTGGGATGCTCATGGGCCAGCTAGCCTGGTATGTGTAATGGTAAACAACATAAAGACCCTGTCTCCAACAAGGTGGGGACTGAGAACAGATACCTGAGGTTACCTCTGACCTCCGAATGTGTGCCATGGCACATGTGTACTCGCCCTTAGACGTATATAGGTGTATACGTACACATACATGAACACACATCAGGTACACAAATACATTTTAAAAAGTGGTAATTTTAATTTAAAGCAAAGACTAACATATGAGAAAACTTTCTCTGAGACAGAATTCCAAGGCGAATTTTTTTTTTTTTTTTTTTGCGGTGCTGGGTATTGAACTCAGGGCATGGTACATGCTGGATAAGTTCTCTCTTACTGCTTTACTGCTCAGCTACATCTTCAGTCACACAAATCTTTAATATCCATGCTGGTGAGTAGAGGGAAGAGTGAGAGCCCATGTTTGTTTGTTTGTTTGTTTTTAAGGAGGACTTTTGCCTCCCTGCAAACATAGTTGAGCGCAGTGTTTGTCTAGCTTACACACAGTTCTGGGTTCCGTTCCAGCACCACACAGACACACAGACACAGACACAGACAGACAGACAGACAGACACACACACACATACACACACACACTGGCTGGGTCCATCCCCACATGCTGGACACAATTGGCTCCAGGTCACGTTCCTAGGGAAGAGACAGACTCCTGGCTGTCGGGGCTGCTGGAGAAGGCAGGTAAAGCAGGCAGGGCTCTGGGCAGGCTGTGACAGATTGACGCTGCCTCCTCAAGAGACGCAATACTATTTTAAGAGATAAACAAGTGTGGCTTCGGTTAAAGATAATCACAGTCAGATGTTGGCAAAAGTAGACAAACATTTCTAGGCCTGTGCTATTTAGGGTATAAAAGTGTGTGTGTGTGTGTGTGTGTGTGTGTGTGTGTGTGTGTACACACCAGGCAATGCTAATGTTTGAAGCTTTGGTGGCACACATTTAGAGATACAAATAAAACTAATACCCCTCAGAGAGGCTGCTTCTGGAAGTGCTAGCCCATCCTGGGGCTAAAGAGAAGACTGTAGTGCTAAACACCAAAGGAACTTCGCACAAAGGCTGGAGTTCAGCTGGGCAGCGGGGTAAATGGGAGAGGGAGGAGACTACAGAGAAGACATGAGGACTCAATTCATTCAGCCATCAGCTCTGGGGAGCGCAGTTTCAGGTCTCCGAGCCCGCCTGTGAAACATGTAGGTTGAACCAAAGCCCAAGGGTGAGAGATAGTGCAGTTACAGACCATCAATTGTTGTCTGTCTTTGAGAAGGAAGTGCCATCCTAATCCAGGTACCATTCCTCACTCTTCAAGACCCAGACCCTTCTTCACAAGGTCTTGGTGAACAGAGTTCCCCTCCTCCAGAGGGCCTGTCCATCTGTCCGTCCGTCCTTTGAACATGATACAGGAGAGACGGGCACGTTTCAGTGGTTCTTAAACTAGCACTGTTTCTCATCAGACCCTAGTTGACATCTGCTGTAGAGGACATCTATCTGTTGCCTGTCTCCCCAGCATATCTGCTCTTCCCAGGAGCTCTCCAGACTTCCTGGATGTGAGAGTTGAAACCCCCTGCCTTTTCAGCCTCTGCCCCAGCAGTGGGTCCTGCAAGAACACAGACATTTAACTCTCTGAACTAGAAGGGCCGGTTCAAGGAGGAGGAGGAGGATGTGATACAAATGAGAGAGCCCCAAGGAAACCAGGACCCCTTTCTTACTGAACATGAAGTTCTGTAAGGAAACTTCAAAAAGCATGTTGGCACACACCTTTAATCTCAGGAGACAGAGACAGGTGGATCTCCGTGAGTTTGAGGTAGGCCTGGTCTACAAAGAGAGTTCCAGACCTAGCAGCACTACATAATGAAACCTTGTCTAAAAACAACAAAAAGTAATTTAACCCTAGTACCCTGATACAAAGAATCATGTTTCTTTGTGTGTGTGTGTGTGTGTGTGTGTGTGTGTGTGTGTGTGTGTGTAAGTGAGAAATGTGGTTATTAAATATAAAAAGCTCTAGTTAGTTGGCTGCTATGACAGAACAGAAATTAAACAGATGTAAATGGCAGGTCAGATATTTACCAGAGCCCAGAAGATAACTATAGTAATTAAAAGAATGCATTTCAGAGGATCTTGAACATGAATATTGAGTAATAGCACACAATGAACAAATGGGATGGTCCTTAGGAATGGCTTGCCAAAAAAAAAAAAAAAAAAAAAAAAAAAATGCTTAAAGAATCCAACACAGAGCTGGGGAGATAGCTCAGCAGGTAAACAGCCTGCCTCCCAAGCATGAGGACTGGAGCTTGGATCCCCAAACCCCACACAAATGCCACATAGGCATGGCAGCCCACCTACAATTCCAGTCCCAGAAGATAGAGATAGAATTCTCAGAGCTGGCTAATGAGACTACATATGGTATTAACACATTCTGGATTGGATTGAGAGGTCCTGTCCTTAAAGAGCGTGGTTGAGAGGTATCCAGGAAGAGTCCGGACATCAACTTTGGGCTTCCACATGAACACATGTACACACATACGTCCATATATAAGTGAACAAATAAACACACGCACACATAGACCACATATACAAACACATGAAAAGAAGGAAAATGGAAAATTAAAAAGAAAAAAATCCAACACATTGGCCTCCAGAATTTGAGAGGAGACCTTTCTGAGGAGAAATCATCATCTTGAATCAGCCCAAGATCTACAGATCAACAATGGAGAGGCTCCTATGGCCGGACAATTAGGCAGAAGGCCCATCCCAAAGACCTATGTCACTTGCTTGTCTCCTTGACCACTGTGAGAAATGCTCACTGGTCTACCTCCATCCCACTTAAGAGCTTGTTTGGAATTAAGAACATGTAAAGACAAGAAACATCTGGCAACAAGAAGAACATCATCGCCTTCAAGCCAGCATTTGCTGAATGCATCCTCCATGTTGGGAAACCAGAGACTATGTATTTTCACCTGAATCCACACAACCACCCATAGTCTCTAAAGACTGCAAAAGAAACCAGCATACGGAAGTCAGGTGACCAGACAAAGTTGGCACACTTAGGGAGCACTAACGCCAGGAAGAAATCCAGTTTGATCCTCCTGGATTTTAAGGACTTGAACCAAAAGAATTGTCCATGATTAGCTCTTTTACTAAAAAAAAAAAAAAAAAAAAAAAGTCAGATGAGCCCCAGAGAGCTGGCTGATCTACATTCCCTTCTCAGGCAAGTCCACTTGTGACACTAGCCAGACACTCCCCCCCAAAAGCTCTGTGGTCTTCTTTTCCCTCCTAATTTGAATTGAGGATACTTTGTAGAGACACAGGAACTCAACACAGCTCCTCCAACTTGTCTCCGGACGGCTTGCTAAGCATCTGTCAGAGATCAGAGGGAACCACAAAGACGACACCATTGGAGTAGTAATCTGACCCCGCACTGGAAGTGCCACACAGACGCATGTGATGGCACAGAGTGGCTAGATCATAATGAGCCAAATTCACAAACCCCATTGGCTGCAATGCTTTGCAGTTACACATTTCCAGTGCCTGACTTGGCAAAGCTGTTCTACAAACAGGGCTTCAGACACTGGTCCTACCCTGTCTCCGCCATAGGTACCCACTGCTACAGAACAAGGTGCCAACTGAATAGAGACCTAAGCCAGCCACCCATCAAACGTAGCACAATGAGCAGGTTGTATCTCGTGAACCCGGGACCAGTTGTCTTTGGACTAGGAGACAAAAGGTGAATACCTAATGGTTGGCATAATGTTTGACAAGCAGCCATGGCAGTTACAAATCCAGTAAGTTATATCCCTGACACTTCACAATGGGAGGGATCCGCCGAGGGTGGAGATGTGAGGGACTTTCTCTAAGGGACCCAGCCAAGCTAGCATAAAGGCCAACAGTCTCTTGTGATGCTTCTCCCCACCCCGACCTTCTCCTCCTCCTCCTCCTCCCCCTCCTCCTCCTCCTGCTCCTCCTCCTCCTCATCTTCTCCCAGGTCTGGCTGGACTGTTGAGGAGGCACACCCACCTTCCCTTACAGCTCCCACACATATGCACACCCTGGAAACAGTCCAGCTCTGTTTTTTCTCTCACTGCTCTGGCTTGCCCAGCTGGCAGAAGGGTCAGAAATAAATTTAGACCTGACCCCCTCCCTGGGGCTGAGCTGGATCACTAGCTATGTGAGGAGAGATGCAATCACTCTAGCAGGGTCGGCTGCTGACTCTCTCTGCACTATTTGGTAGTTAGGCTGAAAGGTAAATGGGAAAGGAGCAGGATTTCCTAACAAAAACCACAAAAGAAACTCAAGCTAAAAACTAGAAAGGTTGAAACAGACCTCACAAGGGCTGTGGAGGTTTCTGCCCCCAGTGGAACCCAAGTGAACAAGTAGGGTTATCTCTGGCTCCTTTTTTTAGTTTTTTAACCTTTATTGTTATCATTTATGTATATGGGTGTTTTTTTGCCTGCATGTACAGCTGTGTGCCGCATGTGTGCAGTAACCGTGGAGACCAGAAGAGGGTGTCAGACACCCTAGAGCTGGAGTTACAGATAGTTGTGAGCTGCCCCGCGGGTGCTGGGAATCAAAGTCCACTCCTCTGGAAGAGCAGTCTGTGTTCTTAAACCACTATGCCATGTTGCTAGCCCTATCTCTGCCTTCTAAAGCCTCTTAGGGAACAGGAACTGGGCAAGATCTCAGAAGTGACTTTGAACAATGATCTACAGTCGGATCTACAACTTACCCAAAAAGGAGTGTCAAAAGCTGGGATGTGGGTCACGACTAGTGTGTGTGTAGAGACAGCAGCCGTGGATGACAAGACCTCAGGACAGGAGCTCAAGACCGCCAGGAAGGACCAAAGGTGGGAGACAGTGAATGGGTCTCTGCTAGAGGTATCTGCTACAGATAGAATGGTCATCAACTGTGGGGTTCAGGTTGACGGTTCCACAGGTCAGGAAGCAGGAGGTAAAAGCTCCACCATGATCCTGTGGCCGGAGAACTAAGATGCTCTGGGGTTTGCAGAGCAGAGAATTCACGTGAGCTCTTGTTTCCCTTCTTTGCTGAGATGGAACCTCCCTGTGTTGCCCAGGCTGGCCTTGACCTCCTGGGCTTGGGTGATCATCCCAGTGTCGGGACTGTGGTGGTGCCCAGCCTATCTGAGCTACTGAAACAAACTAGCTTCAAGCAAGGTGCCAAAAGACTCCACACAGCCATCAGGCCTTCCGCTCTTTTGACTGTGCATCTTTTGTGTTTTCCCATAATTCTTAGCAAGGCCCTTTGGAAAGACTCTCTCAATATGGCCCAGAGTGCAGTGTGTACTTAGGGATCCAATGAAAGGTGGCAACAGAACTTCTGAACTCATGTCACTCTCTCAGACATGGTTGCCCAAATAAAATCCATCTCTACCTCGAGCCAAGGGGCATTCTCAGTGTCCCATTTATTGTTATTTTTCACTTGAGAGCACCTAGAAAATGTATGCTTGTAAAAGACACACACAGAGAGGAATCTAGTCCATGGCTCCATCCACATTGTCAACAGATGAGGGAAGAGCTTTATTCTGCTTTGGTTTCTGTTTATCTCCCAGTCCTTGGAGGAATCATCACCCATGACCAGGAGTCAGACACACTCTGGGAGCCCCAGGCCTTCCTAGGCCTCTGTGAAGACCTCATAGTCTTCAGTTTGACTGCACCACACTGGGTATCCAGGTCTGGCCTCAGATTCACATTGATCTTCCCTTTCATCTGGCCTGGAGGGGTCATAGGAAGCTCCTTGGAAGTCTCAAAGTCTTCTGGCTTTGCCTGGATGCGCCAGGCCACTCAGGCAGACTGTGATGGAATAGGGCCAGCTGGACTTAGCTCTTAGCTCCTGGTTGTTGAGAACTGAGTTGTGCTTTTAGATGGACTTGTGTCCCTGAATGGGGTAGAGGGTACCCCGAATCCCTGTAGATATTTGTGAACACCAGGTGTAAGCAGTTACTACGGGAAAGATTCTTGGCTAAGGCACGGTTCCAGAAACCTAGGAGGAAATTCTAGTTCACTGGGTCCCTGTTGTCCTAGATTTTTTTCCACAGAGCTTGGTTTCCCCCTTAGCCTGATCCAGTCCATCTACCTCTCCATCTCCCCAAACAAAAAGAGCAGGTCTGTTCTGTTTCTCACTACCGTCCCTTCAGAGGCCAAGTAATCTGCTGTAGTTAGCACGAAGTCACTCCTCAATTTTCATCAAAAAATAGAAAGACACGAAAGCACAATGTATGGTACTCAACACAATAATTACCTGCAAAATATTATCTCCATCTTAACATGTAATCTATGTTAGAATCCAAGTGCTCCACACATTGCTTTTTCTTTTTCTTTTTTTGGTACTGTGCCTTTGAAACCTGGTGTGTGCAGCAGAGGCACATCCCAGTTTGAACTAGCTTCATTTCAGAACCCTAGGGGGAGTCTAATAGATTGGACAGTGCAGCTCTAGAAGGCATCTCTGCCTGCTTTCTTTGTGGTCCTCTGAATGTTCTTTTATTCACAGGAAATCCCAGTCCATTCAAAGCCCTTACCTGCCTTCCATCCCTTGGAACGTCTCCCGGATGATCCCATTAGTTTCTGCTTAATTACATTAACTAGCAATCAGATAGGAACTCAGAATGTCAGCCTTTAGTGACCAATCCTTTCTTCTGTCTGTTTGGTGTAACTGTTTAACACCATGGATCGGTTCCTGAGCCCAACTGCAGAATATTTGGGAGCATGGAAACACCTTGAATTTTCTATGATCACTGTTGACTACCCGTATTTCCAGAATTTTGGAATGACACAGAAGGTGGACACGTTAACTTTCCACAGGATTAAGAAACTGCTGAAATCATTTGAACATGACCATTGGCACAGTCGGCAGGGACTTCTGGATGCTCCATAACAACCCAATCCTCATACTTACAACAAGCCAGGCCTGAATGGTTTCTATATGTTAATTCACCCAGGCTTTGAAAAAAATATATATCCATGAATAGATTCCATGGTCATTTCTACTTTCCAGAAAAACAAACCAAAAAAAAAAAAAAAAAAAGAATGTATTTATGCAATTTGTACAAGGTCACACAGAAAAGCAGTTGATCTGGCATTCACATTCACTGTGACGCCTGCACTCAACCTCCCAACTACTGCAATCTATTACCTTGCAATACAGAACCGCAGTTCTATTTTTACACTGTGTATTAGTGCATATCACAAGAATCAAAGGTATTAGTTTATTATACTCTGAGCCGGGACATTTTTCTCATATAAAAGAATTAAGTTAATTCAGAAAATGTAAACAGAAGTAAACAGTGGGGGAGCCGTAAAATTCCAAGTTCCAGAGGGTGCTTTTCATAATCCTAAACAAACCAGCTCGTTGTTCCTTTCAAATGGCATGAAGCTACCAGCAACAAATGAGTCTCCAAATTCAGATATCCCCGAAGTGAAGAACCCTCTTTCTAGGAATCTGTCCTTGGGAAGCAGGTATGGGTATGTGTCATTACAATACTGTTTAGAGCAAAATTGAGAAATTGCTTGAAATAAGGAGGTTGATTAAATATGAACAGTTCCTATTGATACAAGATTAAAAAGCACCCAGTGGTTTTTGTTAGGTATCAAACCCGGGGACAAATGGCTAACTGGGGTGCCCATTTAACTATCAAAGCAGACCTGGGTTTCAGCACCAGGTGGAAAAAAGTAAAATAAAAGAAAGAAAGGAGCGGCGCCTAGGTACGGTGGGAAAGGTTTATTGTAGATATGAGGGAGAACACAGACAGAGGCTGCCTCTGGGACTTCTGGGAGAGTCTAGAGTGAACTCAGAAGGACAGCCCGCCCCTGGGTTGGAAAGCTCAGGATTAGGGGCAGGGTGTGCCAGCTATACCCTATAACAGGTAGGAACTGAGGGATGCTGGGAGAACTTGGAGGCCTGGGAGGCCTGGTAGCCTTTGATGTGTTAAATAGGCACCTCAGTTTTCTGCTGGTCCCAGGTTTGAGACCTAACAGTATTCAGATGAAGTAGGGACACCCCCCCCCCCCCCCCCATGTCTGGTTCCTTCTATGGAGGGATCACTATGGTCCATCTCAAGCTACCAATGGTTTAGTAATTTGTTCTCAAAGTCTAGGATATTTTTTAACTCCTGTGAATACACACACATACACTAGAAGTTGTCATCTTTAGGTGATGGGATTTTATCTTTATTTGCCTATATTTAAGTTATATATATGTTTGTTTGTTTCGAGACAGGATTTCTCTGTGTAGCTTTGCGCCTTTCCTGGAACTCGCTCTGTAGACCAGGCTGGCCTCAAACTCAGAGATTCGCCTGCCTCTGCCTCCCAAGTGCTGGGATTAAAGGGGTGTACCACCACCGCCCGGACCATTTATATATTTTTTCTACACAGAAAAATAAATTGAAACTTCCTTCTCATTTACACAGTTTTTTTGTTTTGTTTTGTTTTGTTTTTTTGGGTTTTTTTTTTTTGTTTTTTCCTGTGGAACTAGAGTCACAGACAGCTGTGAGCTGCCATGTGGTTGCTGGGAACTGAACTCAAGTCCTCTGGAATAGCAGCCAGTGCTCTTAACCACTGAGCCATCTCTCCAGCCCTCCTTTACATAGATTTAATGACCTGTATTTCAAGAAATGTCTCAAATAAAAAACACAAAACTCTTGAACTTGCTTTTTGAAATTAATCGCATGACAGAGGAGAGGTGGGAGGGTCAGCCCTGCAACTCCAGCCTCCAGAGTTTATAGATCTCCTGAGGGGACAATCACATCTCTGCAGACATAGAAGCTAAGGAAGGCAGGAAAACTCCAGGCCAGGCACCGGTGTGTCCACACAGTCTGAACAACTCAGAAATATCTGTGTCCTAACCCAGGGCCCTCCCTCATCCAACTCCCAACTGCTATAAAACTCACACCAACAGTTCTCAAGCCTGTTTGTGGAGCAGCACCTTAGCTATCCAGATATCCTGGAGAGCTGGGATCATTGCTTACAGATAGTTTCCTTGCCCTGCACGTGAAAGACTCTGGGTTCCATCACTATCTCTGGGGGGGATGTGGGGGAGGGGAGTTCCTGCTGGGTGGTGTAGCACATCCCTTTAATCCCAGCGCATAGGCTCAGGCAAGCAGATATCTTGAATTTGAGGCCAGGCTGGTCTACAGATCGAGTTCCAGGATGGCCTGGGTGACACAGAGAAACCCTGTCTCGAAAAAAAAACAAAAACAAAAACAAAAACCCTAATGTCCACATTGGAAGATGTTCACGAGGTGAAGTAAAAGCAAGTTCTAAAGCAGTCAATTTGCCCATAAAGAGGCGAACCATGAGCTGTGATGTTTTTGTCTAACATTTGGTTTTATTGTTGAACACAGTAAAGAAAATAATCGGAAGGCAACAAAGTACTTAATGAGTGAGATGCCCTCACCTCCCTTAGTGGATCCTGATTCCTGCTCCTGCCCCCCCCTCCCCCCGCAGCTAAGGGCCGTGACTGACAGGGAGGCTTCCTTAACTTCCCCAAAGGAGAATTCCCCAGGGGAGAGATGGCCTTCTCACAGAACGCTCCTTCTTTCAGGAGCTGGGGGAAGGGAGAGGGAGGAGATAGCGGGATGGAAAGAGAAGAGAGAAAAAAGACAAACCCAAAAGAAGCTACACTAGAGAAGAAACATGGTTTCCCACCAGGTCGCCCCACCAGGTCGTGGTACTAAGGGTTTGTGTCTCACCCCAGGGAGCTCTATAACCCACCCGGGGAGCTTGTTAAATAACAAGCTGTTAGGGTCTGGGGGCTGAGACCAGCTTGTCTGCCACAGCCCTGAGTGACCACACTTGGCCACTTCTGCTCCGAGAGATGATTCGCAGCACTCGTGTGAACCCGGGCTGTGTAAACTGGCAGATGTGGACTGTCCACCGCTTGGTGAAGCCTGGGTCCCCTGCGGCTAGAGAAGATAACACCCCTCTATCCATAACAATATGCAGATTCTAAAGCAGGAAGTGGAGAAACTAAGAACGTCCTGAGATCTGGGGATGCACCAGTTGCTCCGTGAGAGAAAACGCTAGCCAACAGCCTTTAGACCCCAGGGAAGAGCAGACAGCTGCTAACCAAATACTTCAACTCAGCCACGGAAGGGGTTTCCCTTCCTTCCAACTTGAGTTTCCTTGAAGTGGTCACCAGAGGGGCAGGAAGAAAGTGGAAGAACCAGCTCGGAAACTCTTTGACAGGCAAAGCCATCGGCAGCCTCTCAGCCTCTTCAGGGTGTAACCAGGGCCCTCCTCCGTCCAGGAAGTATCACACAGATACTTATGCTGCCTCCAAACAGTGGAAAGATGAGTTCCATTAGTCACTGAATAAGACCAGGCAGGGAGCCAAGCCACCATGTCCCTTACCTGTGAACTACATAGGTGATGGAGTCCAAACTCCAGCTGAACATCTGAACCTCAGGGGCTGCACTAATAGCCGGGGGTGGGGTGGAGAGGGGTGGGGGGGTGGGGAGGGTGGGAGGTGAGGGGGTAGGGGGTGGGGTGAGGGGGGATGGGGGGTGAGTTGGGGGGTAGTTTGTTTTTGTTTTTCAATCTAGGCTGAAACCGTCTGAAGATGCAACAAAAGGACATACACACCCACCAGCTGCACCATGGGCAGATAAGTATTTCTGTTAGATTGCTAGCTGAGGTCAAAGAGCAGGAGAAAAAACCGGCTTTTTCTTTTTAGAGAATGTAGGTTCTTAGGATCTAAACTTCTAAAATAATGTGATGGGGTAGAGTGCTTGCCTACCGTATGTGAGGCCCTGGCTTCCATCTCCAGCAAAAACAAAATAATACCCCGTGTTTCTGCACAAAAGGACTACTTGGGGTCACTTAGGGGTCTCAGTCTTTGGATGATTCTTTTATGGGATAAAATTATTATGACACTAGCAGTATTCATAGGTTTTTAAGTTGATTTAATTATTTTTAAAAGCAAATGACAAATTTCTGTTCCCTGCTTTGACAGCTCCACAACACTGAAACACAGTGGCGATGGCCTGAGCCAAGACGATCAAATAGTTAGGAATGCAGATTTACACCATTACAAGGGAGGGGCCAGAGTCTGCGTCTTAGTGTACTGCCATCATCAATAGTTCTATGCAGTTCTATGCACTTAGAGCATGTTCTATGCCTGGTGCTATGCTAAGGCCTGCACAGACATTATCTTAACTGATCTTCACAGCAGCCCACTGTAGTAAGCACCTATGTGATTCCCATCCTGTCCCAGGTATCTCGTTCAGGGCTAATGGGTGGTCAGCTCCTAAACATTTATCAAGTGCATTAAAATACTAAGTATTACATAAAACCAGGTGCAATTAGAGATGGAACGAGAGGAATGCATTTCATGGATTCATGTCAACCTGAAAGAATATACATTAAGAATGCATGCTGGGGCTGGGTGGTGGTGGCACACACCTTTAATCCCAGCACTCGGGAGGCAGAGCCAGGGGGATCTCTGTGAGTTTGAGGCCAGCCTGGTCTACAGAGCAAGCTTCAGGACAGGCACCAAAACTACACAGAGAAACCCCATCTAGAGAAAAAAAACAAAACAAAAGAATGCATGCTGGTGGTTCTGGCTCCTTGGAAAGGTGAGGTAGGAGATGAGGCAGGAAGATAGTTTGAGCCCAGGAATTTGAGGCTAACCTGGGTAACATAGTAAGTCTCTTATAAATAAATAACTAGACAAGAAAAAGGGTTATTTTTTGAGTGAACTGAACCAGAGGACAAAACGAACAACAACAAGATTACATGAATATTTACTAGGAATGATAAAGAGCTATGCTGGCATACATTGGATATGTATCTTATCTTTAGAAAGAAGAGTCTTTATAGCAAACTAGGCAATTCAATTCTAATGGCCAGGCAGTTGGACCATTCCCTCCAAGAACAACAAAGCACTCCACAGTCAACAGCTGAGCTTCCACTGGGGAGTGATGCCTGCACTTCTTGGTGGCATCTTGGTGAAGAGATGCTATATGTCCAGAGATGGAGTAGAGGAAGGAGTCCTGGGAAGGCATTCCAGTCCTGCTTACTAATAGCTGGTGGGTCTTTTCCCTCCTCTAGAAAAATATAATGAATTGGGCTTCCTTTTGGTTCTAACTTCCCTTTAGCACTTCTGTTTGAGAAGGTCCTCCCAAGCCTCAGCCTTTCCCTCCTGTTTCCAGGTTTCAGCCCTTGCTTCTCCAGGGCTCTTTGGGAATGGCTAGACTGGGCCTGGAATTTTATCTGAAGGAGAACACAAGGCCTGTAGCTACAGAAGAGGAGCAGTGTTTTTAAGAGATGGGGCAAACCAGAATGACCCTATTGATGGAGACACATTGGACGTGGAGAAATCATGTAGGTACTGATTAGGCAGCTTTTCCCCTGATGGCTAGACTTTATAGTACTGAAAGGCACTATGCAGGCTGTTGGGAGGAAAAAGTCATGAGTGCTCTTACTCAGCTGTGAATTGCAATAATGACTGTTGGTGCAAGATATGCATGGTTGCAATAGTGGCACTGATGTTATACAGGTAACCAATTGCTTGAATTTAAGGGAGGAAACATATGTCTGATAACTGCAAATCTGGCGAAGAACCCATGTTTGTGAATCTCATGAGCCCTAGAGGTGAAACTACTACTATTGTTTTGCCAAATTGCCACAGTATCAAACTACTCTTGGAATTCACATCTCTACCTGTAGGTTAGTGCAGCTCATCAGAAAAGTTTGCACAGTGAATGGTGGTTGATGCAAGAACTCAAATAGGTCAAAGGGCAGAGAATAAGTGATTACAGGGTGTTCAGCCACAAATAGTGCATCCATATCACAGCCCCCCCCCCCCAAAGCCACCACAAGGCTCAAAGAGCATCATGGAAGAAGGGGGCGGAAAGATTCTAAGAGCCAGAGAACAAACTGGATATGACAGGACCAGGGACCACGGTACTCATGAACTCCTAACAGCTGTGGTTGCCTGCACAGGCCTGTACCATATCAAACCAGCTAACATTCTAGCTTGGAGTGGGAAGGGGTTCATGAGGACCCCTAACTAAGGAACTACCAGCAGTTAACGGTTACTGCAGGAAGGAGAGTCAGTTTTTTTTAAGGGTGCGGCTCTTAGTAAGTCCATCATGCTCCGGGAGATGGCCCCATACCTGGAAGTATACAAGCAACACAAACTGGAGTTAAGGGGTTATCACATTTTTCAGAGAGTAGTTAAAGGTTCAGGTGCGCAAGGCAGGTTGTCAGGGTGGATTCTAGATCTACTGTTTACCCCCTGTATGTCCTTGATAACCCTATGACACAGTGTATATCTCTCTGTACAGCAGGCTTGATAAAAATTATCATCTGAAAAAAAGAGGGCAAAATGTCAGGGCAGAAGAGAACTATGCTAAGGTTCTCAAAATGACCATCATGGACTAGAACATCACTGTATGCACTTAGAGTAATCCCCAATGTTCACCTGCTTGTCTACTTTTAAATTACTTAAAAAGAAAATAAATAAATAAACAGATACGGGGACTTTCTATCCCAAAGTAGGATTTCCAGTCCCACACTCACTACTGCTATCCAGGTCATAGCTCATGTCCCCATTATTCTCACTAGTTAAGAGAGGCGTGGAAGTCAGATACAGTTGGGGAGACTAAGAGGTATATTGGAGGAAAAAGATCAATGCCAAATGGTGAACTGAGTTTCCATGGTTAAGGTATGTGGATTTCGTCCCTTGTGTAGTGAGTTAAAGTATCCAATGGACCCTCTTCCAGGTGATCAACACCCTTTTAAAGGAACTTGGTGTCATGGTTTCACACATTAAATGCAGTTTATCAAGTGAGCTGTACCACATGAAGTCATAAGGCTCCCGGTTAGGGAGTCAGGGAAAAGATAGGAAAAAAAAATTGAGATAAATATAGCAGAGGGTGACTTTGGATACCCTGTGACGCTCCAGAAACTGGTCCATACCTTCTGATGTTAGAGCTAAGCGGAAACTAACTACCCCTGTTCTGAAAGGACTGTGAGTGGACAATTCCAGTACCTCATGAGTGAATTGATTCACCTAGACTACCTTGTGGATTCCCACCCTCCCCTCGGAGATGCTCAGCCCACTGAAGCGTCTCAGTGTGAGTGGAAAGACAGGGCAGCATTGGCCTTCAAATAGGAAGACATGGATATGGCCATACACAAGTGTGGCTCGCCAGAGGAGTTCTTGTCCACACATCCAAAGTTAATTACAAGTTGGCTGGAAAACCAAGGGCCCTAAAGTTGGCATCCTTCTAGAAAGATCTGGGCTCCACGATCTAATTCACAAAATTCTGTGAGACATACAGCTTCAGGTGACCTGAACTTTGAAAGAAGTTTAAATAGTTTTTTTTTTTAAGTTAAATTTATAAAACTATTTATTTAGTGAGGGGGTGAATGAGTGCACCACATGGCTTGCATGTGGAGGTCAGAGGACCATCTGGTCCTCTCCTTTCACTATGTAGGTTCCGGGGATCAAACTTGGGTTACCAGGCTTGGCAGCAAGCACCTTTACCCACTGAGCCATCTTGCTGGCCAAGCAGTTTTTTGTATTGGTTTTGCCTTTACTTCCTTTCTGTTTGTTTTTGTTTGTTTGTTTGCTTTTTTTTTTCTTCTTTTGAGACAGGGTTTCATTGTGTAGTCCTGGCTGTCCTGGAACTCACTCTGTAGACCAAGGCTAGCCACAGACTCAGAGATCCACCTGCCTCTGCCTCCTGAGTGTTGGGATAAGGGCTTGTTCTTTAACTTTAAGAACTAACTAAAGAAGTCTCTTAAATTGACGCACTTCTTCAGGCATAAAGGGCAGTTTGGCTAGCCACAGCAGTGCCCAGTTCCCCCACAGAATGTGACACCAGTGATTTACGGCCCTTCAGACACATGCACACTGGTATTTATTTCTCTTTCTTTTTTAGGTCATTATTTCACTTTCAAAAAAAGCAGCTGTACACTCACCACTCTCCTTTTTCCTCCTCACCCTACCACCTCTATTTCCTTATAAGAAAAGGGTGGGTCTTTTATTATTTTCCCTTAACACCGGATTTCACGGTAGAGAAGAAAAAAAAAAAAAACAACAACATTGTTCTTCTAATTTTTGTAGCAGTCCTGGACTTAACAGAACCAACATATAAACAAACAAGCAAAACAAAAGCTTGTCTTTTCCAAATCAAAAGACAAGCTCAACTAAGTGAGTACACACTTTCAGTCAAATGTGAAATTTATATAGGCCACGGACAGGCATTTGCTGAACCCCTGGCTTTTTTTCCTAGTGACAGCAGCGAAATCACATAGCTTCATCCGGAGAAATTTGGTATGGCTCTTTAAGCGTCAAGCAAAAAATAAGTAGAACCTTCCGCATCTTCGTTCCTTTTACTTTGTGCACCCTAGGTTTTGAGTCCTCTCCATTCTGAATGACGGGTAACCAGTTTGCAAACGTCCGCTGACCGAGGAACCACAGCTGTGGGCTCTGTCCTATGAGCTTCACAGCAGGAGAGCGAATCCTCTCAGCAGCGTGAAAAGAGACAAAATGATGAGCTGCCTTCATGTAAAGGGGGAAGTAGGGAGACTGCCTTCCAGCGGTGGTAGGTCTGGACGACCTGAGAAACTGGTTTCGCTGAGCAGGCAGACAATTCCTGCCGGTGAACACCCTCCGGTGGAACCTCCCTGTGTCCCTTCCTTCGGCAGTGGGACATCCTCCCACAAAGTTCTGGGCTCCAGGCAATTCGATTCAGACAGCTTCAATACAGACCTTATCTTCTCTGTCTGTCACTGAATTGATGCCCTGGGGCTGAGTGGGAACTCCCATCTCGCTTTTCTAAGGGAGTGTGGGGACGTGCAAACACCTCAGATGCTATCTCACTCTGCCCAGCCCCCGAGACACATCTGAGCTCTGTTTCCATCCTCACACCTTTCAAATCTAGGAAAGAGAAAGGAGCAGAAGCCTGAAGTGCGAGGGCAGCTCTGTTATCAGCTTTCATTGCCTCTCACCAACTTCAGGCCGCGGTCTGCCGCAGCTCCAGCAACACCCCCTTTCCCACGCCCCCTCTCTCCGAGCCACAGAGCCAGCCGCCACCAAATTCTGAATTCCCAGGCTGGCGCCAGATCCCACCACCCCTCTGCTCAGCAAAGGAGAGCCGGGGCAATTCACAAAATTGTACTGCCCCATATGGACCCAAGGAGGCCAGCTGCAGGGGACAGAACCACCCCCACAAAGCCCACATTCCTCCTTGACCGGAAACGGACTCCCAAGAAATCTTGCCTGGAAACCCTTCATCCTAAGGCAGGCAGCACACAGCCTTCAGAGCAAACCTATCCACTGGGATCCCACTAGCTGCTTCCGGCTTCCTTGCCTCCCTCCCTCCAGTTCCCAGCCTGGGTTTTCAGTCTCTGAACAGTCCCTGCCCACTCAGACCCTCCTCCCCCTGAAAGCCCGCTTTTGAAGCAGGACACAGCTCCGTTTCATGTTGTTCAAACTAATGAAGACACAGAGAGAATCTGTTGCTGGGATTACGAACCTTGATGACACGGGAGAAGGTCCTTGAGATTTCATCAGTCTCTGTAGCCACACATCTGTTTAGGACTGGGAATTTGTCATGCTTATGAGGAAGGCTAGCTCCGTGGGACGGTGGTATGGGTACTGCTTAGCTTATGGGTCTTAGACTGAGGCTCTGTAAATAGGGGCGGAGGCCGAAGCCCAATTGGTGAAGAAAAATTTAGGGCAAAGACCAAATAAGAGGTATGGTCTTTTGTTTCGTATCTCACACAAACATTCTTTCTTCCCCGCTTTCCCCGGCTGAAGTGATAAAGTGAGAGGACCAGCTTAGGGTCTCCTCCACGACCCCCCCCCCCCCCCCCTTTCAGGAGAAGCTACACAGCCCATAACCCTCCCTCTGAGATCCTTTTCACCCTATTTTTGCGAGCTGCTTTGGGGAAACTGGTTGCTTCCTGCCAGTCTCTTCAATGACATTAAAATTAGCAGAATAATTAAATACAGTACTAATTGGGTCCCAAAAGAGTTCTTGGCTAATTAATGAGCCAACGTCTGGCCCGAGGCCGTAAATCCACGTTGTTCTGTGGATTTGCGTCCAAGCAGAGAAAAGTGATCTCCCGTCCCCTAAGAAAATTGTCACTTGGAAAAAACAGCGTCAAACACATTCCTCCAGTCGGCAGTCAGTTTATCTCGAAGCTGAGACCCATATGTAAATGAGCATTGACTTGTGCCTCCTCCAAGTCCCTCTTCCCGCTCCATACCCAAATCCCCCGCGTCCAAAGTCGCTGGGAAGTAACCGCGTCCCCAAACTGCAATTCGGCATCCCCAGTGTGCGCGCGTTCTGCTGCCTGGGAAACTGAGCCCAGGGCGGTTCACAGCAAACCCTCTCGGACCCTGAGCCCTCACCACTCCATTCCCTTCTCAGTCCCGCCAGCCTGGTTAAAATGCCACTCACCTCTACAAGGGAAGCAACAGCAGCACTTCGCAAAGAGCCAGCCCAAAGAGGGACCTCGGGTGTAAGCCTGATCGCCGCCCTTCATGCTGCAGCGCGCCCCCAGCGCTCCTACATGGCACGGGCGCCCGCGGGGATGAGAGCGCGGCGGCGGGAGGAAACTTCTGCGCTACCCGCCAGCCAGGTCCCGTTCCCGCCCGTCGTCCTCCTCCCGCACCCCGGCGGTGCTGGGACTTACAGGGAGTTTAGCCACCCTAGGCAGGAGGGAGGGGCCTGGAAGCAAGGGAGGGACTAAGGGGAGGCGGAGTTCCAAGGTCCAGCTGTTTGTTGGGGACCAGGCCAACAGCGTCTCTGAGTCTTACGAAACACGCAAACACACGTGTGTGACCGTGGGCATCCCGCGAGTACTGAGAGCTCGGTCACCTAGCGCCCCCGCCACAAAACAAATACTTACGTGAGATGTCCAAAGGCTACCATAGTCAGTTTTAGCTTATAATACAGAGCTAGAAGAGGTCCAAGAGGTGGGAGAGGGGCACGTTAGAAGACTCAAAGCAATACTTTCTCCCGATCTGGTTCCCCTCACCTTCTCTCTATTAAAACTTCCCCAGCCATTCTGTTCTTCCTTTTAGTGCTTACAACTAATAATGGCAGTGATCCCTTATCACTTCCTTATCAGATTCCCCATCAAAATGATGTGCAAAAGCTTTCTGGGCTTGGCAGAATAAAAACCCTGAAGTTCAAAGCTCACTTTTGCTACTGACTAATTCTGACCTTAGGCCAGACAATTCACTTTTTTAAAAAAATCTTTTGTTCTCTTATTAAAATGAAAACAAAACAAAAACAGACGGGTGTAGTGACGGCACATGACTAGGGAGGCTGAGGCAGGGGGATCAAGAGTTACAGAAGAGCCTGCATAGCAAGACCCTGTCTAGAATTAAAACACAAACAAACAAAAACCACTCACAGAGCCGATGTTTAACAGTCCCAGGAATGCCTGCAGGAAAAAAAAAAAAAAATTCCAAGCACTTCAGCTACCTACGGCAGAAGACTTCCATCCAGCATCTCTTCTTGCTACAATCCATGCATGTATCACTCTTTTTCCTTCATTCCTGTGCTTTTCTTCTTCATGCCTTTTTCATGATTCAAGGCCAAGCTTAGTATCTCCCAGCACCCTCGAAGCTGACCTGAACAGCATCAATTAGACCTTTCCATCAATCACTGAACAAATCTCTCACAGGCTCTCTCTCCCACTAGTTTGTGGCTAGCTTTCAGAGAAATGGCTTTGTAGGAAGGATGAAACACTCATAAAGCAAGTCTATTCATGAGAAAAGATGGGCTCTGGATTGCAGCTATTGCTCAGCATGACAGGGCTGGTCTAGCAAGTTTAAGGGCCTGGGTTGAACGCAGGAGCTGGGGCGTTTAATCCTAGTACTCTCTCAAAACCCCTTTAATCCCAGCACTCAGGAGGCAGAGGCGGGTGGATCTCTTTGTTCAAGGCTTTTTTAGTAACTCAGCAAATTATTTATGAGTGCTGACCCTGTTCTAGGCCAGTGTTCCTAGTCACTAGGTCTGCCTGAGTGAAGGAATCAATTCATGACTTCAGAAAGCGTCCACTAGGATACACTCACCAAGAATACAACTTGCGGGGTTGGGGATTAGCTCAGTGGTAGAGTGCTTGCCTAGCATGCACAAGGCCCTGGGTTCGATCCTCAGCTCCACATACAAAAAAAAAAGAAAGAAAGAAAGAAAAAAAAGGAATACAACTTGCTTAGACACTGTGGTAGTTTTAATGGAATTGGCTCCATAATCTCATAGAGAGTGTCACTATTAGGAGGTGTGGCTTTGTTAGAGTGGGTGTGGCCTTGTTGGAGGAAGTGTGTCACTGTGGGCGTGGGCTTTGAGGTCTCCTATACTCAAGCTACGCTCAGTGTAGACTCAGTTCACTTCCTGTTGTCTACAGATTAAGATATAGGACTCACAGCTCCTTTGCCAGCACTGTGTCTACCTGCATATCACCATGTCCCACCATGGCAATGAACAAAACCTCTGAACTGTAAGCCACCCAATTAAAGGTTTTTCTTTATAAGAATTGCCATGGTCACAGTGTTTCTTCACAGCAATAGAAACCCTAACTAAGGCCGATACCTAACCTATTTTAGGGATTTAAGAAACTAGGGGCCTAGTTGAGGCAGTAGCATAAGAAATAGTTCAGCAACCTAGTATCCATTTCGTTTAGACCATGTACACAACTCTTTTCCAATAATGCACTTGACAACTCAGGACTCTTACCTGTATGTAATATGCACACACACACCCCTCTCAAACAACACACTTAGCAACTTGGGACCTCCAACTTTATTGAGCTAACTGCATATCCTACTCCAAATAATGTAATCAATTCCACCTCCCCTTAACAAGCATCAAATTTATATAGACTCCATTCACTCTTACTCCAGCTGGGTTATGTCCAAATCAAAGAGTAGGAACACCAATCCAGCCGAGTCTAGTTTTGGATGTATGCACAGTAAGGCAAACTGTCTTCTCAGTGAACTTTTAGGGAGACCCCCTTATTTATTATATCAGGCCTCTGAATAATTGGGCATACATGTAATTAAATTCAGATGCATTGTGGGAAGGGACATGTGCAATAGGAAAAAGGTTATATAATGTGGTCTGCTGGTCAAAATAGAGAGCCATGTAAAACATACCCCTTCCTTTAGCCTATCAAAAGAAGTCTCAGGCAATAGCCTGGGGTCCGTGAGTGCCCTCTACCCTCACTCATGTAGCTTGCCATCACTCTTGACAGTACAGTTCTCTCTGGTCTGTACTACTACTTTGCTTTTGTACAAAGTTCCCTTGGTACTTTGCAAATCTGTATGAACCGTTGTTTCAGTGACTTGAATAGGAGCCCGAGAATTTGGAGACACCTGGTCTGGACCCTGACAACCAATAATAAGACCATCTAGCCAGCCTCTAGATGTGTTAGGTTTTCAAGATAACTTAGAAGGGATGGATGAGGGACAGTGGCTTTCAGCATAGCTGCCAAGATGAACCATCAGAGAGCTTTACAAATTGGAGGTATTTTTGGCGGCTCCCCAGGAGGTTCCTAGAATTGAAGATTGAGGACCATTAATGGCCAAGTTTCTCCTGTCCAGAATCACTGATTGAGTGCATCATGGCATCAGTAGGTTTAACTGATCCCCAGGGGTTTGTATGTGACACAGCAGGAGAGCCGCTGGTGTGTTGTGATGTGTATCTGAATAACCTGGAGAGCACGCTAAAGCACAAATTCCCTCCCCTCCTGAATCTAGTTTCTGATCTAGTGGGTGTGGAGTGGACCTCAGAATTCTCACTGTTCCCAGGTGATGCTGTTTCTGTTCAGAAATTACAGTGAGAACCTTCCTTCACAAGGTCAAGAATTGGTTTTGTTTACACTGGACCCAGTGTCTAGAACAGAGCTTGGCACAAAGCATGTTTTTGAATGTGGCTGGCATCTTCCTCCTGTCCAGCCCCCACTCCAAAGATGACCCAAGCAAGACCTGGGCTTACATGTCAGTCACAGGCTTTGGATGAGGCTTAGCATCTGATCCAATTTCATACAATAAGCATAAACTTTGAGAGCTTAGCAAGAACTAGTGAAAAAGCAACCATCTCTTTGCAGAAGATTTTTGAGTTGGTACAATGTCAGCCTAAAGCATCTGAGGTAGTCTTGCTGCAACCAGGAAAGAAGCTGCATTGGAAGGAAGCCAACAGAGGAAGGAGAAAACAGGGAGGGGGAGGGAAGATAGATAGATAGATGCATAGATAAATAGATAGATGGATGGATAGGTAGGTAGGTAGGTAGGTAGATAGATAGATAGATAGATAGATGGATAGATACATAGACTATCTCTTACTTCAGAAAGTTATTTGGAAAAGCTATCTGGCTACTTCTAAAGTTCAGGCTAAAAACCCCTGATCTGTAGGAGTATTTTTAGATTGTTTTGAATTTCCACAGGTGGCCAAATCTCACCCTTATTTTTGGCATTGTCTTTAGTGATAATGGCAGCGTAAGTCAATCAGGCTATCTGCCTACCTACCTACCAGTCCATTTTGTGTTTCAATCCCTCTGCACCCAACAGGAAACCCCAAAGGACTCCTGGGTCTTGGCCTGCAGATGCCCTGGACCAGATGCCTCAATGCCAGGTCTGGCATGGGGCACCAGTATGACTGTTATTTCTTTCAGGTTAGCCACTGCCTTGAGTCACACTGGGCTGTGACCACAGGCACCCATTTGTCTTTTCTATCAATACACACATGTCCCATTTCTTGTTATGGGAATACTATTTTCAGATTGCATGGAGCAGAAGTTTTCTAGATCACAGTATTTCTCCATATTCCTTACTGATAACCCAGGTCAGAGACACAAGGGATAGCAACTTTACCCAAGCTTGGGCCTAGAACTCTTTGAGCACCTTTATTCTGTGTCAGGTACGTTCAGGTCACCCATTCCCCAGCTTCCCAGTAGTACTCCCAGGCTCAGAGAGGCTGAGTGCATGGCTCCTGGTGAGCGCAGAGGACTGGCCCCACCTGTTCCACCCCCACTGTAGCCACTATAGTTTCAGAAAGATCTGCAAAGGACTCCTCTGTGAAGCCAGGGCAGAGGAGCAAAGGCTGTAGTTGTCCACGGTCTGGGAAGAGTCCAGCTGTGTGTGGAGTTTAGGAAGCAGTTCACCACAGGCATGTTTGCCTTCTCCAGCTCTAACAACTGGTTTCTCCACTCATTCTTCTGTTTCTGTTCCTGTTGTTGTTGGTATTGTTATTTGGAGATGGGAGTCTCACTGTGTTGCCCAGGCTGATCTTGTACCTTTAAACACACATGATAGTCTCATTTCAGCCTCACACGTGGCTGGGATGCCAATGTGTGCCACCATGCCTGGCATTCATTCCTGTTATGCTCTGATTGCTAAGTACATGTTCCTTAGTTACCATCTTCCCTGTGTTGATTTCTGACCTCTGATATGCTTGCCTGCCGGCACCAGGATGGTCCATAAGTTTCTCCAAGGAACCCAGCCCTGCCTTCCCTTCGGGGCTAACGGCTTAACCCCATACAATTCTTGCCATGCATCGGTCACTTATTCCACAAGTAATCCAGCCTTTGAACAGTTCCTGTCGTTCTCAGCCAGAACTCCTGGCTCCAGGACATGACCACTTGTTCTAGTCCTTAGGCCCTCCTGCCAAGGTTTAAGCTGGTCCCCATGACAAGTTGGAGAACATGGTATAAATAGGAATCTATATAGGAAGCAAGACTTTAATCAAACACGTTCTCTGACCAAAGACAAAGAAGAGCTGGGTGAATTCTAGAAGCAGTGGGTTCAATTTTCCATGATGGACAAAGAAACTGGAGCTAGAGCCAAGCCTGGACATGAGACACAGGTTTCTTCTTTATGTGGAAAGAGAAATGGAGACAACAAGCTACCACTGAGCAGAAGCACTGGAGACTTGATCTGTCTGTTTTTCTGAATCTACTTTCCAGAGCTTCAAGTATGCCTTTTTTAAAAACTACAATCTATGTGTGTGACTAGTCCTAGACAATAGTTTATTTTAATGGTAATAACTACAGAAGCAGCATGGCCGCCAGCATTATGCACAGGAATCCCTTCTAGTCATCTTTGTTTGATTTAGCCATTGCTAATCTTGTGGGTAGCACTATATTTTAAGAGCTGGCTTATAGGACTCCAAGGATGTGCCCATAGTAAGCTCCATCCCACAGGACTCCAGCAACTGCCTTGTAAATGTGTGTCCCTGCTCCTGCCCACCCAGCATCTTCTTGCTTCTTTCTGGTTTTCTCACTTAACCCTAAAGGAGTTAAACACCACTTCACCCTCCAACACCCTCTTCAGTAAAGGGCCTCAGTTCCTCCTCTGGTTTGGGCCAGGCTCAAGCCAGTGGGTGACCCAGGCAAATTGTAGGGTAGCATGGAGGACTTGGTGTCTCCTCGGACTGGCCAGTGTTCACATTCTTCTGTGGGGACAGAGGTAGAGCTGTTGGTAGCAAGGACAGATTCCTGGAGATCCATGCTGAGCAGCCTCTGAGCTGAGCTCAGAGGAGGGAGCTATTTATCAAAGTGAAAGGTGGCTGCAGCTAGAGTTGCTAAAAACAACCACCCCAGGTTCTATGCATTTCCAAAAATGCTCATTTGTAAGTAGGTCAACGTGTTCCCAAAGGAGAGTAGAGAGAAGTGCAAGTCTATCACTTTGACTGAGTTCCGATTTAGGTATCTACTTGCTAAGTGTCCACTGCAAGGGTGGGCATTTAATTCCAGCTGTCAGAGCCACTTACACTCCCATGGGCAGAAGCAGCAGCCCATGGCTTCCTGGGGACCAATGGTGATGCTCTGATGTGTCAGGTAGAAAGGCAGTTTTGTAGGGATGCAATTCAGGTCAGTTTACTCAAGGTTTCTACTCACAGTTGGATTGGAGGACCTCACCTCATATTTCATTCTAAATAAATGGGGGTGTTTAGTTTCATGTCCCAGAGACATCCCAGCATGAGACATCATTCCCTACTCCCATCCTTAGGTCTTGAGCTAGGTCCCTCCACATGCTGAGCTTGGCTGTCCTAGGGTTTCCATTGCTGTGAAAAGACACCATGAGCACTCTTATAAAGGAAAACATTTGCTTACAGTTCAGAGGTTCAGTTCATTATCATCATGGTGGGTCATGGTGTGCAGGCAGACATGGTGCTCGAGAAGTAACTGAGAGTCCTACATCTTGCAGGCCACAGGAAGCGGTCTGAGTGTCCCACAGAGAAAAACTTGAGCAAAAGAGATCTCAACGCTTGCCTCCATGGTGACATACTTCCTCCAATAAGACCATACCTACTCCAACAAGGCCACACCTTCCAATAGTACCACATCCTTTAGGGGCCATTTTCTTTCAAACCACCACACTGGTCCTTTCCATGGTCACTCCACAGGGGTCTTCAGTGCATGATTCCCCCTTCCTTCCTGTAAATATTTACTGATAACTTAACAAGGCAGTCACCGTGCTAGATGTTGGGGAATCAAGCAATGATCAAAACAGACAAAAATCCCTGTACCTGTAGGAGGAGGATAAACACTGATTGTTGTGTACGGATGAAGGAAAGGGAAGAATCCAAGGCAGGGAATGAGATGCACAGTGAGCCAGGAAGGATGGGAAGTGTCCAATCAGGTCAAGCACATGCAGATGTGAAGGCAGTGAGATGCAGCCATCAGGTGATGGGAACCTGGGGAAGCTAGGTGTTCCAGATGGAAGAGCAAATGGCTGGGCCCTTGAGGTTGAGCATGATTGACTTCTAGTGAGAAGCTCGGTCATGCTGGTCAAGGAGTGGCAGGATGAGGTAAGCATCACGGCAACTCCACCAAGTGGCACCCTAATGCCCAGCACCCATTCACATGCCACCTCATAAGGTAGGGCTTGGTAGACATGACTCAGTTAAGGATTTTGACATAGGGAGGTTGTCCTGGGTTCTCTGGGTAGTCACAGTGTCGTTGCAGGTTTCCTTCTGTGTGGTTCATGGAGAGGTGACTAGGAAGGAGGATCAGAGGCACATGACACTGGGCTTTGGAGATGGAGGAAAGGAACACAAGCCAAGGAACCCTGGTGGCTACAGAAGCTAGACCGGCAGAAACAGCTTCTTTTATGGAGCTTCTGAGAAGACAGACGGCCCTCCTCACACGTCAATGTTAGCCCAGCACAGCTCACGTTGGATTTCTAATCTATGGAACAGCAGGTTAATAAACTTGGGCCATCTGAAGCAATGAAGTTTCTGACCTGTGTCAGCAGTATCAGGAATCTAACATACAGGCTCCTGAGCGGTCTCTTGAGTTTCTCTGAAGCCCCCCAAAAGACTTTGCTCCTGTTCAAAGTGACACAGAGGAATACATAGGAAGAAGGGTCTTTATTCTGCCTCCGGGCATTGTCACCCGTGGGCCATGTGTACGAGGCCAGCACTCAGCTGTCCTGTGGCCTACAGGGCCATGTGCAAACTAAAGGTGCGGCACACAGTATCAGAAGTAATTTCTTGAGGTGGGCTGTAGACCGAGTTGAGAAAACTAGACAACTCCTTCCCACTGCAATGTCACAAGCAGCGAGGGAAGGCAGACCGTGTAGTGTCTATGTGGAGGGCAGAGGACTGCTATTGAAAATGGCCACCATCCATTCCTAGCCCTAAATCTTCAGATGTAGGTGTAGTTCCCAGCCCTCATCCCAGGAGAGGATAGAAACCATCCCAGCAGACCACAGCTGGTCCAAATATAGAGAACAACTCATGGTGAAGTGCCCGGCTCTAACCGATACATCTACACCATAACTCCTGTCCCTAAGGCTCGGGGAATGTCCTGGAAGAGTGTAAGAGTCAGGGGCCTGGAAATGTGCTGTGAGAGTGTGTCTCCATAAAAGGCAGAGAAGCTACACCCATGGTACCACAACAATATGGCTGCCTAACCAAGACCGAATAACAACACCACAAACAGGACATGCTAATGCAGAGAAGGGGAACTTCGAGGAACCCCACCTGTGAACAAAGAGCTACAGGTCACTAAGAACTGCCGAGAGAGGGCGATACTCTTCCATAATACCAAGTGCTCAGCCTTTGCTGTATTTATATATTTGTGCATATGTACCTTTAGTAATAATATAAAAGAAAAAGAGGCCATGAATTCGAGAGGAAATAAGAAGGGAGAGGATATAGAGGAGGTAAGAGGAAGAAAGGAGAAGAGGGGAATGATGTAATTATATTTTAATAAATAAAAAGTATTCATAAAATAAAGCAAAAATGACCACAGCTGATAACATAAAGACATCGTATGCATGTTTCCAGGACTAGGCTAAGGCTCAATGAGAAGCTGTTCTCAAGGGCAGGTAGGGAGAAGGGTATTGACCACTCTGTCCTACAGGGAGCATCAGAGTCCCACTGCCTACACCTCTCCAAGCTACTACAACAAAGGCCTAGGGGCCTGAGATGCTCCTGCCTCCCCTGAGCAGTGAGGACAGGCTCATCCCAGCTGCCCAGACCTCTGCACACCTTTTCCTCCTTCTAAGCCACAGTTAGTGTTCCTGGGTTTCTTTATTCTTTTAGGGTGCAGTTCTTCATAGAGCCAAGCAAGGGGCAATTGTGCTGTTTCCTCTCTGGGGGACACTGTTGGCTATCCCTTCCCTGCCAGCTTAAGCTTCTTCTGGGAGCTTTTCTTCTCTGGACCAGATCCCTGGTGCTTACTGCCATGCTGAGCTCACCAGCTATCTCCGGAGGCCACACACATCATACTCACACCTCCTCCCTGGACAGTGAGGGAAATTATCATCACCATGCAGATGTATTTACTTTAGGGGCAGCAGGTACTGATGGAACTGGTGTCCGGGCAGAAGGTAAGTGTCACAGGATGAGGGAAACCTCTTGATCTCCACAGGGACTGCCAAGGAGAGAAGTGCTTTCCTGGGACAGCCCTGTGACTCCTGATGGAGACAGAATATACTGAAGCCATGAAGCAAGGGTAGTTAGGAGGGATACCCTGGGCCTACTTAGCCATGTGTTCTAGGTCATACATCTCACTGGTGGCTACCACCTCTGGAATCTTACTTAGAACACAAAGGCTTGGACTCTCTTGCAAAGACCATGTCTGTCAGGTCAAACCCCTTTCTGCATGTTGGTGGACAAGGGACATGACCTCTCATAGACCAGAAACAAAAGCAGGGAGAGAGAGAGAGGGAGCATCGAATGACATAATACTGAAAACCCTTAAGATGAAACCAGAAACAAGACTCTGGCTTCTCAGACAGCCCTGAAAAGGGTTCAGGCTAGAAACACCTTAGACTTGGCCTGATAGAGAACTCTACTGCATGAGACATGGATGCTGATAATGCATCACTTATACTTGAAGTATCTCAAGGTCACCAGCTGGTCAGTGGCTGAGGCAGGACCCAGGCTTATATGGTTTATCAAGATTCTTAGCTATCCAACACCTCTCAACATCTCTTCTTATTGCTCATTACGCATCCTGGGAAAGCCTGTGCTCACAGCGGCAAGACCAATCTCACAGCTGAAAAGGCACCATTACTTTATATTGCTTCCCTCAAATCATCCAAGAACTCTGGGAGCCCTTGTCGCCAGCCTCGTGGACACAGAAACATCCCAAGAAGACACGTGACTTCCCACTTAACATAAACATTCTCTCATTCCACATTACCTTTTGGAGTCCACCGACTCTTTGAGGACCAGTTCCTCCTGCTTCCACAGAGGGTGATGAATACCCTTTTAAGGACAAGATGAGTTATCATAACACATTAATTAGCATGTGTTATAAATGGTGGTGTATGTCCATAATCCCAAGACTTGGGAGGCAGAGGCGGGAGGATAAGGAGTTCAAAGCCAGCCTCTACAACAGGGCAAATTTAAGGCTAGCCTAGGCCAGTAAGACCCTGTCTCAAAAGACAAAAACAAAACCAGAAACATACAAAACATGCTGATCGTCAGTCATTTTTGACTACAAAAGTGGAAAGTTTGTGTGGCCTGATCGGATAAATTGCAACTCAAAGTGAAGATAATTGTTCTATGTTTGGTATACTTTACGTAAGTAATTTAGGCTGATGACTTCAGATCACCACAGGTACTTATCTAGTCTGGAGAAAGAAAACAGACTTTTTTTTTTTAGAATTTCCAGCAGCAATTCGGGAAGACTGACGAGGGCAATAAAAATGGCCCCTTCAGCCCGAACAGCAGATGAAGGACTGGTAGGAGGACACAGTCACGCTTAAGCAGACATTTAGAGTGGAAGGTCCTCGCCTCGAAGCCCTTTGTCTAGAGAACACCGGGTCAGAGGTTTGTGAGTGAGAGTCCAGTCCTGCATGCAGGTTAAGACTGGGTGGCAGAGTCTCCATCCCAGGGTACCACACAGGACCACTAATCCACACACACAAACAACCACTTTAAAGAAGTTAGGAGTGCTGGGTTTACATGTTTTATTTGAAGTGTCTGATAAAGGATTCAGGGAGAAACTGGCTGGGTTTGTATGTCTTAAGAGAGTAGTTTTCAACATTTTAAAAATATTTTATTTTATGTGTACGGGTGTTTTGCCTGCATGTAGGCATGTGCACCACATGTCTGTGGAGTTTAGAAGAAGGTGTTGGATCCTCGACACTGATGTTACCCATGGTTGTGAGCCACTATGGGGTGTGAGGAACCACACATGGGTACCCTGCAAGAGCAATAAGCACTCTTAACCACTGAGCCATCTCTCAAGGTCCCTGACATCCAAGTTTTATATGTAATGCATAGTACTTCATTCCAGAAAAAAAAAAAAAAAAGACTAGAAGTAGATGGTAGACAGTGTGAGAAAGGTGGGGTGGGGGATGGGAAGGGAAAGCTGATCAGGGCTGGGCAGGAAGCAAGTATCTAGATTTGAGTGCTAAGTGTGAGGATTTCCTAGGGTTGGAACTGCATGCAAGTCTAACAGACTTCTGGAATCATATGCCACAGTCTCGGGGGTTTTCCCTGTCAAACAAGGTTCATCTCCTGTCAGGGACACTGCAGAAGGGGTTTCCTGTATTAGAGAAGAGGGTCAAGCCCATCATCTGCAATTTTAGGATTCCAGAAGCTCAAGGAATCCAATTTTCCCAAATGAAATTAAACATCAAGGGCCACGTACAGATTTTATTCTATTATTTTTAAAAAAGGGGGAGGGTTTAATTTTTTTTTTCTTTTTCTTTCTTTCTTTTCTTTTCTTTTTTTTTGGTCTTTTGAGACAAGGTTTCTCTGTATAACAGCCCTGGCTGTTCTAGAACTTTCTCTGTAGACCAGTCTGGCCTCTAACTCAGAGATCCTCCTGCCTCTGTCTCCTGAGTTCTGGAATTAAAGTTATGCAACACCACATCTGGCTCAATTATTATATTTCTTATTCAATGCATTTGTTTCAGGTACAGAGAGTATGGTGGTTTGTTTGTTTGTTGGGGAAAGGATCTCTGTGTGCCCCAGCTGGACTGAATGTACTGTGTAGCCAAGACTGCCCAGGGCTTCTGGTCTTCCTGCGTCCATCTCCCAAGGGCTAAGTGTGATTAAAACCCACACATTTTACTGTTTCTGTCACAGGTGTAGTATAATGGCAATGCTAGTATGGAATGAAATTGTTGGGGTACAGTGTAGGGACCCTCTGTCTTCCTCATTCATCACACTCCCAAGACTCCATGGGGTAATGGGCTCTGAATTTACATGTAGCTTACACAAATGAAGAGGGGCTGGAGAACAGCCTGCTGCAGTTTGTAACCAGCTCCATGCCTGAAAGGAACTGTTTTGACAATATTCATCTTCCATGCCTTTTTAGTTTCTTATGGCTTTAGGCATGGCAGAGCCATCTAAAACCCAAGGTTCCTGCTCTTAACGCAGAATTATACTAAAAACCGTGTGTGTGTGTGTGTGTGTGTGTGTGTGTGTGTGTGTGTGTGTGTGTGTGATTGGACCTTTAGAAGATTCTTCTAATGGGCAGAGGGACATTAATTCTCTGGGCTGGATAGCAACAGAACCAAGAAAGGGACCCTGAACTTTTGGGTGTTTGGTGCCTGGGATTTTAGTAGTGGAACGTGCTGTCTGTTGGACAGGCTGCAGCAACTTCGAGGCTAGGCTGGCTCCTGTCAAAGGCAGATAAACACTGCCTTGCTGTGGGATGCCTTTCTGTATGCTGTGAATATATCCTGTTCCCAATGGTTAGTAAATAAAGCTGATTTGGCCTATGGCAAGAAAGCTTACAGCCAGGCAAATCCACGTAGAGATACAGAGAAGAAGAAGGGTAGAGTTGGAGGAGACGCCAGCCCACCACCCAAGGAGCTACATGCCAGCAGACTGGTAATGCCACAGCCATGTGGCAAAATATAGATTAATAGAAATGGGTTAATTTAAGATGATAGAGCTAGCTGGTAAGAAACTTAAGCCATAGGCCATACAGTTTGTAAATAATATTAAGGCTCTGAATGATTATTTTATCAGGGACCGCAGGGCTAGGCTGGCCTGGAGGAACTTGGGACCATGAGGCTGGACAGGAGCTGAGAAAACTTTCAACTACACTGCCTATTGTCTAGAGTACTGCACAGGACTGTTCTGCCTGAGACTTCATAGTAGGCCAAGTACTGTGTGACAGTTACTACTGATGTCAGCTGGACAGGCTCTGGCATCACTGTAGAAACAAGCATCAGGTCCTGTCTGTAAGGGATCATCTCGACATTAGGCTAACAGAGGTGGGAAATGCACCCTAACTAATTCATGTGTTGGGGTCCTGGACTAGATAAAAAGCAGAGCACCAGCATGCACAGTTCTTCACATCTGGGCCATGGGCGCTGTGTAAACAGTGGCCTCGAATTCCCTCCCGTTGCCCTGACTTCCCCACACGACAAATGGGAAGTTGCTTTCATCAGGCATATACACAGAGGACAAAGGCTACTCTGGCTGCTGCTTTTCTTTGGTGCCAGAGTTGAGATAGAGAGTTGGAAGGTTATGCTGTGGTATATTTTGTTTTGTTTTGAGACAGGGGCTCACTCTCTAGCCCAGGCTAGCCTCACATTTGTGTGATCTTTCTGTCTTTGCCTCCCAAGTGCCTGAACTGCAGGCCTGAGTCACTGTGTTTGGCTGGGGTGGCCTTTGTAACAGGGTCAGTGTCCTCCAATCCTCGTCTAAGTGGACTGGTCAACTCAGGGAGCCTTAGATGGAAAGCAAACTAAAGTATGAATTCTGATGCCTTCAGCCTTGGGAGGCTGTTGAGCAGAATGGAGGGCCAGACCCTGGGAACAGACAGCCTGTGGACACATCTGCAAGCACCATCTGAAAGCTTTGCAACTTACACCAAGTCAGCTATTCTCTACAAGACTGCTTCCTTGTCTAAAACATGAGCAGGCTGGGCGGTGGTGGCACACGCCTTTAATCCCAGCACTCGGGAGGCAGAGGCAGGGGGATCTCTGTGAGTTCGAGGCCAGCCTGGTCTATAGAGCGAGTTCCAGGAAAGGCACAAAACTATACAGTAAAACCCTGTCTCAAAAAACAAAACAAAACAAAACAAAAAAATAAAATAAAAAATAAAATGAGCAAAATACAATTTACCGTCACTAAAGCATCAGCCCTAAAACCAGCTCAGAGTAAGACTCAATAAATGAAGGTTTTTTTTTTTTTTTTTTGTTAAGTAGTCACAGATTTACACAATGATGTCAACTATCATAACCTTGTTCAGTGTCCTCAGGCCATTGGTGGTATTTGCCCACAGTCTGAGGAAGTGTCCTGAGGTCAGCTAGGTGATGACAGTGGAAACCACAAGATAAGTCCAAGAACTAGAACTGCCTGTGTCCAGCCAGGGCCACCAGGGCCACTACCCTTTGCTCCAGGCTGTCTGGACACCCTGCGACTTACGTAACCCAGAGAGACATCTCTTTACACTTCTTCCTGACACAAGACCCAGCCAGAAGGCAGCACACAGGCATACCCCAGATATCATGGTAAAGACAGACCTGGATTGGGGTTTGGAGCCTGGGCACAAGGGTCCAGGGCTAACGTGAGTCAATCATCACTATTTTTAAGCATTAGGCACATTCACTTTAAAAGGTGTTTAACCTGACAGAATAAGGAGTGTGTTCAGTATGTTGTATAAGCAAGACATCTCCAGAAGTTTCCCAACTTGTGAAACTGAAACTGTACCCATTGAACACTTTAATTGTCTAGTCTCCTCCTTTCCCTGGTCCCTGGAAATCACCATTCTGCCTTTTGCCTATGTAAAGCTGACTATTCAAAGTCTGTCATGTAAGTGAAATAATAGAGTATTTGTCTTGGTGACTGGGTTATTTCACTTTGCATAATGTCCCTGGGGTCTGCCTGTGATGTCATCTGGTGTCAGATTTTCCTTCCTTTTTAAGGTTGAATGATATTCCAGTGTGTGTGTGTCACACTTTGTGTATTCATTTGTCCTCAGACACCCGTGGCTGTCATGAACAATGCCATGGACATGGGTGTGTAGATACACTGTGTCCTTGCTTTCAATTCATGTTGAAATATTCCTACAAGTGGGACTATAGGATCATATGTTAAATATATATACACATACATATACATGTATATTTTATATATAGTTTGAGATTCCCTACAGTGTTTTCCATAGCTGTGGAGACATTTTACATTCCAACCAGCTACCCAGCAGTGTTCCAACTTCTGTACATCCTTATAGATAATCTGTGATTTTCTGAGATGTGTCCACATTAAGTAAGAGTCATTCAAATGGGTCCGGAATGGTATGACATTGAGGTATTGATTTGCATTTTCCTGAGCAGAGATATTGAATCTTTCCCATGCTCACTGGCACCTGAGTATCTTCTCTGGTGAAGCTTCTATCCAAGCCTTTGGTCCAACTGTTTTGCCCTTCCTTGCTGAGCTCTATGTCTTGCTATACCCGATGGAACACACAACTGCCTTCCATCACCTTCTTCAGTATCCCAAGCCTCACATCTGGGGATGCTAAACCCGTAACCCACAGAGCATCAAAATCATCAAGGAACTTTAAATACCGGGGAGACACATGCCTGAATTTGGGTCTAGGGTAGGTCGCATTATTAGAGAACCAAACAGAATACCTCTGGATTTCAGGAGTTGGAAATCACTATAAAGTCTTTGTCCTTCATGGGATGTTGCCCACAATTACCTGCTGCTGAGAAAGCGAGAGGGGGCTATGAAGAGAAGATCAGATCTCAGAAGGCCCAACTCCAGAGAGAATCTTGAGAGGACAGGGTGAAGAGAGGCCTGCCCCAATTTGGTTACAACCGATATTTCTTGACAACCCTATCATGAGTCACATCATGCAAGTGTCAGAACAGCCCTCTCCTGTCCCAGAGGCCGTCCAGGAGAGGAGGGGCAGAAAAAAAGCCTAGGGCCTTCTAGAAGCCTGCAGGCTAAGTGTGCAGGTGGTGGAGGTAGTGGTGATGGGGGTGGGGCTTGTCTGCCCCATCTCCTTGTGGGTTGGGAGAGGCACTGTATCTTCCTGTGACCTGGAATCTCTTTGGAAGATAGAAGACTGGGCTAGCGCAGTGGTTCTCAGCCCAGGCTGTACCTTAGATCCACTTCTCATGCCCCCTATGGGGATTCTGGCTCTAGCTGTTCTGGGTGGGTTCTGGGTACTGTATGCTGGAAGGCTCACACCTTACTTTAATGTGCACACTGGGTGAAGACCTTTTCTAGCGGCTCCCTGAATTCCCTCCTTGATGCTTTGCAGTCCCTGCCCCCCCCACCCCCCGCCCCGTTTCTGGTCCAATTATCTATACAGCATTTAGCACACCACAGACGATCCCGACTTCACATAGCCTGTGAGGCATGGACTTGCCTTCCTAACCAACCCAAAAAGGTTAACAGCTGGTATAGCTGCCTAGGAAAGTTCTGCAATGGCTTGCCTCATTTTCTTCCCTCTTTACCATCCTGGTCCTCACTTCCCATTGTTAGCTGTATCTCCCTCTAATCTATCCCCAAGGATTTTTACTCCGATGCCGCCTCCACCTCTAACTGTCGCTGATGGCATCATTATCCTCAGATCCTCCATCTTTGGTTTGATGTAGTGGGCCCAGCTATGAGAGTATGCACAGGTCACCCAGCCACAGACCGGCATGGGAGGTCTAGCCCTGTCCCCCTGCCCCCCAGTCTCAGTACTGAAGCTGAGGCCCTCCTCAGTGAAAACAACCCAGACCTGGGATCTAAGGACAGCTAGCTTTCCCCAGCCCTTCTCCCTTTCCCTGTCTGCACTCTCGGGTCTCTGGCGGGATTTGTGGGAGTTTGTAGGCACTCTGCTGGGCAATCTGTGATGAATGAACAATAGCAATAATTTACAATAACAAAGGTGTGCTAAGTGCCGGGACCTTGTGTGTGTGTGTGTGTGTGTGTGTGTGTGTGTGTGTGTACGTGTGTTTTAACCTATTCCTTCATTTTAACCTCACAACAATCTATCCTCCATGGCCCCCACTTTTCCCCACTTAACTCAAAGCAGAGACCTGTTCACTAAGTTCCTGATTTTAGTCTCTCTTTACACCAAGAATTTCAGAGGGTTGTGGGAACCGATTCTTCAAAGGACTGGGAAGCTAGCAATTACAAATCCCACACAGCTTCCTGGCAATCTCTCCAAGGTCCTCGGAGGAAAGAGGGGAGGATCCTAAACCAAAGGTAAGGGATGCAGAGGAATCTTAGGTTTTAGTATGCATTACAGGATGGATGGAAATCCCGCAGGCTGGATGAAGAGCTGGGCAGTCCAAACATGGCAGTCCACTATTGCCATCTAGTGTTCAGAAGTAGTTATGTCATAGTTGGCAACACGCCCTGATGGCATTCTCAAACTTGCAGGTTTCCAAGCATTTAAAGTTATTAGCTGTCAGGCAGCCTGCCCCAGGACATTGATGGTATCCCCATGCTAATATCTGACCATTTATACAACTCAGCTCCAGACTAAGACTTGGTTCTCTGTTAGTCTCGGGGCCTCAGTTTCCTCAATGTAAAATGTATGAGTTCAAGGACACACTGACTTTGGAAGCATGTGCTCTCAGACTCCACTGCATATCAGTCACCTGGAGAGCAAGCTGGTATGGTTACCTGCTGAGCAAGTGGATGGGGTCTGAGCATCTACGTGTACTGTTAGAGCTTAGAGATCAGCAGTTAGCAGTTCAACCTTTGTTTTTTTAAGAACAGATGGGCTTGGAGGGATTGGATGGCTTTCTCTAAGCCACACAGATACACTTAGCTTTCTCTTCAAGCTTTTAGCAGATACCCTCCACTTCTGGATCTCAGAAGAAATCTGGCTCAATCAAAGTGGACTCTGAGGCCAGCTCTAAGGTGCTCGGCCTGAGCTTGCCACCCTCCCCTCCAATCTGTCCTACCTTTCACCAAAGGGAAGAAGCAGTCCATCTCCACGCTGCTGCGAGAGTGTGAGATGCACAGGGTGCTGCTGGGGACCAGGCCTTCCTGTGGGGGGCTCCGCTCGGTGGTACGGACCAGACACCAGCCGGGCCTCTCACTCGGTCGCTCCAGCAGCTCCACCGTCTGGCCCACCTGGATGCTCAGCTCACTGCTGTGGCCTGCGCTGAAGTCCTGGAGGACCACAGTCAGCTCACATCCACCTGAGAGCTTTGGTGGGTGGTGGTGGTAAAGGGGTGAGAAGTGAGGGCGTGGAGGAAGGGTGTGTATGTGTGAGAGTGAGGTGATGGGTGATGGGCAAGAGGGAAGAAGACAAAGAGTCGGGGAGAGCAGAGGGGAGGAGGAAGGAAAGGAGGAAAGATGGGAGACGGTAGGGAAAGGCAGAGCAGGAAAATGTTGGGAACAAACAGGAATGAAAAAGAAAAGAGAGAAAAAAAAGGTAATTAGCACAGTGCTATCGGGCACTTGGACAGTTCAGCTGAAGCCGCTCTGGACTAACTCCTTGTCTCTCCTTAGAGTTCCTTCTATTACTTCTTTGTCAAGCTTCCTGCCAACTGTGCCTTCAAACCCCTTTTCTGGGCGCCCCGTCCTTTCTTCTACTCCATACCCTCACTGGCAGCCCTCAGCCTCAGACATGCTGGCATTGTGGTCTAACCCGCTCTCACTGGATCATAGGTGATGTTGGGGAATAACGCAAGACATGACCCCTTCTTTCGAACCCACACAGCATCCCTCATCCTTCCCTGGAGCCTAAGACAGGCTGCAGTAACACAAGAGGGGATGGGCTTCACTCCCAGGCGTTTGCCCGGCCACTGGGGGCCAGGCAGTGAGATGGCAAAGGGGGAAGGGGAGCAGTGTCTTATTGTGGAGCACACAGTACTGAACTCTGTGCTTCCCTACTGCAGGGCTGGGAGTGCAGAAGGTCAGAGCAGGGGAGAGACCCTGGAGGGCAGGCACAGCTCTACTAGCTGCACCCTGAGGTGGCTCACTTTTCACCTAGGGGTTTGTGTCCCCTCCTCCCTTCCCTCTGGTCTCAAATCCATGAGGCTCACTTAAGTTTGTACCATGCCTCATAGAATGGAGCTCAGAGCTTCCGGCTTGGAGTAGCAGCTGCATTTAGTCAGGAGGGACAGGAGACAGGAGACGGAAGGCATGAGGCAGAGGCCCTGCCAGAGGGAGTTCCCATACTGCTCCTGGGGAATCCAGCTTCAGTCTACGAAGCTCTGATCAAGGGACCTGAACTGTCTGCAGCAGCACCAGCTTTATCAACATGTCCATCCAGTTCATATGCATTCTAGAGGGCACCGCTGCTGAAGGAAGGAGAGGGGTCGTCATGGTGAAGAGGGGATTAATCACGTGACCGGAGCAAACTCTTAGCTACTAAGGGGACCTGACTGTTAGAATGTGGGGCCCGAGGCGATGGATGGCTCAGTGGTACTTGCCATGCAAGCATGAGGGCCTGAGTTTGGATGCCCAGCACCCATGTAAGAAGCCAGGTGTGGTGATAGATTCCTGTAACCATAGAGCCAAGAGGATCCCAGGGCTTGCTGGTCAGCCAGTCAAGAATGATGGAGGAAGATGCCTGACATTGACCTTTGGCCTCTACACGTCACACATGGCTAAGTGTTCTCTCTCTCTCTCTCTCTCTCTCTCTCTCTTTCTCTCTCTCCTTCCCTCCCTCCCTCCCCCTCTCTGTCTCTTTAGTTTTTTAAGATAGGATTTCTCTGTGTAACCATCCTGGCTGTCCTGCAACTTGCTCTGTAGACCAGGCTGGCCTTGAACTCACAGAGCTCCACCTGTCTGCCTCCTGAGTGCTGGGATTAAAGGTGTATATCACTACTGCCCAGCTCTCTCTCTTACACACACACACACACACACACACACACACACACACACACACACGCACATGCACAGGTTTATCAGACAGAGGCTGGCTGTCAGCTGGTATCACCCCTATCTAAAGAGTGGTGTGTGTGTGTGTGTGTGTGTGTGTGTGTGTGTGTGTGTGTACACATCCCATGGGTAGGAAAGGTACTTCCAGCAGAGGCCAGGAAGGGAAGTCTTTAGGGCAGAGGTGGACAGGGAAAGAGACAGAAGAACATCATGGTCACTGGCTCCTTTTCTCCACTTAACTGCCCTGGTCCCACTAAATGAGCACACAGCCCCTTCCCCTACTTTCCTGGCACTCTCTTCCCAGAAACAGTGAAGATTGTTGTGGAGGGAATCGCTCATATTAGGGTATGACAAGCATGTGCATGAGCCATCACCAGCTCCTGTGCCAGCGCGTGTAAGCCCCAAGATAGCCAGATCATAGGCCTGAGAGTCACCTCGGGAGCTCGTGAAACGCAGAATCCTGGGCTGCACCAAGCCCCAACCACAGATTATAACTGAGTAGGCTGGGGCTAGAATCCAAGGATGTGTATTTTAACAGGGACACCCCCTGCTGTCAAGATTGTGAAAAGATGGTCTCAAGAACACTGAGAACCACTGGCTGGAGGGTTGGTTTTCTGCAGACACCATGCTGAACTTGGACCTAGAACTAGAGTATGAATCCCACACTCCTTTAGACCTTGAGACACTGGGCATACTTATTTTTGGCATGAGTCCATGCCTGGCAGTGACCTAGGCCTCTGATCGTTGGAGTGAGTGCCCTATAGTAGTCCCACCCTGCTGTCTGGATTAGAATTCTCTGCAATAAGTATTTGAGCACTGTACTCTACATCGCGGAAGCACAGTTGTGTCCTAACATTTTTTTTTCTCTCATTCACAGGTTACAGCCCGATAAACTGATTCTTTCTCTCACTGATGGATTCTTCACAGCAGTGGTCTCACCCTTCCTAACACTACGACCCATTAATACAGTTCCTCATGTTGTGACGATCCCCAACCATACAATTATTTTTGTTGCTACTTCATAACTGTAATTTTGCTACTGTTATGAATCATAATGTGAATACCTGGCATGAAACCCCAAAGGGATCATGAGCCACAGGTTGAGAACCATTGCTTTACAGAGTCCTGGTCTAGATGACCAGGGGACTTCCTTACATTCTGAAGAGTTTCTACGGCTGGGCTTCTGTGCCTCGGTGGAGGAGCTTCTCTATGCTAATATCAGATGGTCTGTTTTTCTCCTGGGGCCATGTACACGTATGTGAGACGTGTACTTTACAGCCTTCAGGCTGCACAGCTAAGCCAGGGAGGCTGAAAGCCCCTTTGCAGGCTGTTGAGATCGGACAGAGGAACCTGAGGCCATGGTTGTCAATATCTGGTAAGATGCAGGGCCTACTGTTTCCTAGGCAAGTTACAAGCCCTGTTGGTTAAGGGAGAAGGGTAGCATTTGTAAGGGTTGGGAGAGAGGGGATAAGGAGCCAGGCTGTGTGTCTACAGTTCAAGATTGATCGATGAGGATATTGCTCAGTGGTAGAGTGCTTGCCCAGCATGCTGGAAGTACTGGGACCCCTCACTAGCACAGCCAAATAACCTAGCAACTAACCACCACAAGGGGAAAAAAAAATCAGTCCTAAAAACAAGATCCAGTGTCTGCAGAAAAGTACCACTAGATGGCAGTGTTGTTTCCCAAAGCTGCCCAGTCTTCAGACAACAGGATAGTAGTAGGAGAATCTAGGGGCAGTTTCTTCAGAGCCCCGCCTAACTCATAGCCACAGACAAGCTGTAGATCCAACAAAGACAACCATTATGGCTCAAACACGGGATGAATGCCCATGCACACCTCGCCTCAATGTCTTGATCAAAAAGGTTTACCAGACCAGGTCTCACCCGACAGCAAGGATAGACATGCAGAGTGTCTGCCAGGGGACAGGGTTGGGACAAGGGCATAAGTCGTGTTGGGCAGAGCTGACCCCAAACAGTCCCTTCCCATCTTTCCCCAGAGCACTGGTGTTAGGGTGCCCAGGGGATTCCAGCTCACACTTGATCAGCACTGCTTAGGAGAGAGGACAAAAGATCTTGGCACACTTAACAGTCTTTACATGGGATTCATTCACGATTCCAGTTTTGCTTCATGAATCCTTAACTGCAATGACTCACACCTAATGGAAGTTAATCTCATAGAGCACATTGCTCAATCGAACTAACGTCCCCTACTAATGAAGTCATATTTCTTAGACATGTTTGTGTGTGCATCGTGTGTGTGGAGGTTGGAGGACAACTTAGTGGAGTTGGTTCTCTTGTTCCACCTTCTTGGGGATTGAAGTCAGGTTCAAGGCTTGTGTGGCAAGAACCTTTACCTGCTGAGCCGTCCCCTGACCCTGACACATCTTTCTCTGCCAGACACATCCTTGCCATCTCTGGCTGGCTTGGTCCTGTGAATCTTATAGGCCCAGGGAGCCCAGGTTCACATCTTTTCTTTCTCTTTCCATGTCCCTAGGATTGGAGTGTGCCTCTCTCCACCCCACACTCTCCTGGCTGCCTTGCTTCCTGGTCCTCCACACGACGTTCGTCTGGAAAGTTCTCACTCTCTCCAGAAGCTAACTAAATCTCTGGTCTCAGGAGTGTGAACTGGCTACATGTTTATGTTGTAGAAATGGCTGCAGGTGGCATCTCTGTTTAATTCTTTTCTTCCCCGTAGCCTCTAAAGAACTATTTTAATTCTGTCCTCTGCAAATTATTTGGTTTTCTTTCTGTATTTCTTTGTCTATTTGTTTTCTCATGTCCCCTTTTAGGTCTACAGAATGGATGTTCCTTGCATTTGGCATAATTTTCAATGTTTCTTTCCAGAGATGACCCGACTCCTTTGTGTTTTCTGGTTTTTCTTTTCCCCTGACAGCTTTATTTCCTCTGCTGTGTCGGATGCTGCACACGGCTTGTCTTTTACTCGCTTCCTTCTGACTCATTAACCACTGAGATGTAGACACCCTGCCGTGAAAGTCACCCACTTCTCACTTGCCCATTAGCTAGCTCCATCTTTTGCTCCCTTAGGGCAGGGCCAGTCTAAGCCCAGGTGGACAGCACCAAGGTCCCTATCCCAATCTCTTCTATTTCTTCCACAGAGATGTGTTTTTCCAGATAGCCTTGCTTGTCAATTCCTCCGACATGCACCCACACTTGGGCCTAGATAGCTTTATCCCTTGCCACTCCCCGAGCTCACCTTGGCCTCCTTTTCACGGCTCTCTGCACACTATAACTACTGCAGTTGGTGGCCTGTCCAGAGATGTCACACAGACTATCAGCCTTCCCTTCTGACCCACACAAGTCACAAATCAGGGACAGATCAAAAGGACAAAGAAGTCACCCTCTTCCCTCAGATAACCTCAAGAGACAAACAGGCTCTGCTGAGCCAATCTTTTCTACCCGCTTAAATGTGAGCTCCACTTGTTTGCCTTAGCATGCTGACTGACTTCTCAAGACGGTCCACTGCCTTTTCTTTTCCTCTATGAGGTACACTTGCATCCATTCCCCCCATTCACAATGTTCCCATTGATGAGGCACTCTCTGTTGACATCAGGGGTATTCAGGGAAGATGTCCATCTTTCCTCCTGGCTTCCCACACAAGTCTCCTGAGACTCCTTAGGCCTCAGAAAGCCCTATCACTCCCTGGTCAAAATTGTGAGGCAGTATCATATTTTCATGATATATATTTATATATGTATAATTTATAATATAAAATATATATATATAATTTTGCTATCTGCCATGGATGATTAACTTTTAGTTAAACTCTGTTCAGGAATCTAAGTAGGGAAGTGTTGGGGGATTCAACTATTAGCACAGAAGTCAGGTATGTCTTGTTCACGATTTCTTTTTTTCTAATCCCAAACCCTCATTTCTAGAATCTTCCCCCTTCATTCCTGTCATCAGTGAGTCCTGGCTGGCCTTTCACTCCTCACTCTTGGTCTCCTGGAACTAGAGTTCCATATGGTTGTGAGTCATCACATGGGTGCTGAGTGGGAACTGAACCTGGGTCCTCTGGAAGAGCAGCCAGTGCTCCTAACCACTGAACCATGTCTGTAGCCCCTATGCTAAAACTTTTTGATGTTGTCTACCTGCTTTTCCTTAGACTGCCAGCTGTGAGCCTGGTCCCCATCTAAGCTTTAGCCCACATTTCCCCATTCTGTCCTCGATGGCCATTTCTGGTGAGAGCTGTTCCTCCATTGACTATTCCCAGGTAGATATGGCTTCCTCCACCTTCTACAGCCTGTCCAGCTGCCAGCCTGGTCTTCTCTCCAGGACTTCTCCCCATGCAGGGACACTGTGGAGGCATCTTTGGTAGCCCCTCTGCATATAAGGGGACGAGGAGGGACTGAATGTAAGTGATGGGCATGAGTTATGAGAAAGAGGAACTAAAGTGAAGTGTTTTTCTAGTTCTAATTCTGTCGTGGGCTTTTTGGTTTGGGTGGTGGATATGTGCATAAAACACAGTTGATAATGGAAATGTAAATTTAGTGTAAAGCTTTATAAAGTTTAAAAAAAATTAAAAAGAAATGACTGTGTTTGCTCAGATCTGTTTTTGCTTGCTTAGCCTTGGGAGGTGAAAAGAAGCCTCTTCTTAACAAACAGCATGAGCTGGATCACCCCAGCAAGCACCTTCGCTCTATGGAACACGAACACAAGTGTTTCCTCATGGCTCTCGGTGGCACCAGAGAGCCAGGGCAGTGTTCCGTCTAGCTTCCTACAGTGTCTGTGCCTCTGTGTCCCCAACTCTTCTCAGGAAGCACTTCAAGCTTTTTCTAAGGCCAGGTGGGGAGCCAGAGCTGGCCTCAGACAAGCGTGAGCGGGAGCACGTCTACTGGGCAAGGTTTCATGGGCACCAAAGACGCACCAGCCCCTGTCCAAAGATTCCTTTCTTTCTCCCATGCCAACCCTCCTATTAAATGCCTGGATTCCACCACCGGAGGGCAGAAGCATTTAATTAGGGAATGTCTTCACCAGAAATGTCTCAAAACAGGTCCCTTCCAAGGGCACATGAATGAGACCAGCACTGGGGTGACATGCCACTACACTTCTGTGGCTTTAAGCATGAAGATACCTGTATTGGCAATCATGCAAAAGGGAAAGACTTTACAGTAATAACATAAAAAGCCCCTTAAAACTGTAATGTAAACATCCACCAAGAGGAGAGCAACTGGTTAAGTCATTATGGTACATTCAGAAAGTGAATGACGAAGTAGGTAGTCATCAGATAACTTTCTGTCTATCTATCTGTCTGTCTGTCTGTCTGTCTGTCCGTCTGTCCGTCCGTCCGTCCATCCATCCATCCATCCATCCATCCATCCATCTATTTTCAGTTGTTTGAGACAGGATTTCTTTGTGTAGCCTTGGTAGCCCTGGAACTCACTCTGTAGACCAGGCTACCCTTGAATTCAAAGAGATCCTCCTGCCTCTGCCTCCCAAGCCCTGGGATTAAAGGTGTGCACCACCACCACCCAGCTCCATTTTAATTAAAAAAGCTTTTTTCATATTTATTTTATTTTATGTGTGAGAGTGTTTTGATTACATGTATGTCTGTATCATATGCATCCTGGAACTGGAGTTATAGATGGTTGTGAACCACCTTGTACATGCTGGGAATTGAACCTGGGTTCTCAGCAAGAATAAGTGCTCTTAACTGGTAAGTCACATCTCCAGTCAAAAATGAATTTGGGGGTTTTGTTTATTTGTTTGTTTATGAGACAGGGTCTCACTGTGTAGCCCTGGCTGTCTTGAAACTCCCTATGTAGAATAAGCTAGCCTTGAACTCAAGGAGATCTGCCTGCCTCTGCCTCCTTGTACTGGGATTAAAGGCATGCGCCACCACACCTGGCTCAGCCATCATCTACTTATAAAGCTTTGGAATAGCACCAAAACTGTGTATCTTGCATAATGTATAAACAAAGAAATAAGCCAAGAACAGCATATAGTTGCATATGTAATTACGTGAAGAATATCATTATTCATAGGAACACATGAGAATGTTAACCTTGGCTTTGTTGAGCATAGCCCCTGGGCAATTTCCTCCTTGCTTCCTTATTCTCAGTATTGTCCAGTGTTTCTCACCTATCTGTTAGTTTTATAATGAAAGTAATAATAGCATCCACAATAAAAGCCTTGGAAACAAATCAACAAATGTAACGAGGAGGAAAAACCGAAGCTATTCCAAGAAGGTATGCTAGTTGGAGAAGAAAGGGCAGCGGATGGACAGGTCCACCATGGAAGCTTTGGAAAAGTACCACACGGCTGATGATGCCTCTCCACGGTGGTTTCAAAATACCTCTAAACCCGTGAGCCTGCAATACTGGGAAGCTCCGATGAGCTTTCTGGAAATGAATTCATTTTACAATTTATTGCTGTGATCTATCTTGAATTGATTATAACGTCTGAAGCAAGTGTGAAAAGCAACATTATGAATTAGGAGTATCATCGCACAGCTCTGGGATTTCTTCAGTTTGCATGGTAGCCCAGGGAGCTGCCAGGTCCAATTAAGAGTCTGCAGCTCAGAGTGTGCTTTGTCTGTGTGTTGGCACTGGTACTCTGCCATGGAAGGAGCTTTTCCATTTGTTTTCTACAGGGCTTAAAGAGCTGCCTGGCCTCGGAGGTCTTAAGGCCTGCACAGTAATTAATAGTTGGAAGAACATGGGAAGGGGAACCAGGAGGCCTCACAGCTGGCCCAAGGCTCCTTGTACGTGACCCTGAATTCCTTTTCCTTCTTCATACTCGAATCCTCATTCCTAGGAGGAGGAATCGGACTTGGGACTCTATTATGTTTAGTATTCCATAGTAGACTGCCTCTGTAGTCATGGTGGAAAACAGCCCTGCTTAGTTACCTTGAGCACGTCTCACTAATGTGGTGTATTACTTGTTATCTGTCACCTATGCCTGCATCAGGATATAAGATAAAGAGGAGTAGAAGTCTCCGCTTAAATTTGCCCATCTCCTGGGTCTAGAGCGCTGCCTGCATGTAGCAGGTACTCAATAAATACCCACTGAGCACACCAGTGAGTGTGCCTCACGAACTGCTGCCTGGTGTGTAAGCTACGGTGCTGAGTGGTCTCTCACTGGCTGTCTATCCATTTCCACCACTGTCTCCTAAGCCCCATGGTCCTTTTGCCCTGAGACCCTTCCCCTTTTAAATGATCTCACCTTTTCCATCTGGCTATGACTCTACCAATCTCCAAACCTGACAAAACTTATATAAGGCAAGTCATAACCTATAAGAACCAGGAGAATAGGAGATCACATAGGTGACCATGTATAAGAGAAACCAACCTGTTTTCATTAATTTTTACTTTTTGAATGACAGAAAGGAGACATACAGAAGTTATCTGACATGGTAAAACAGAGAGATGAGATACAAGTTCCTGCCAGTCAGTCAGCTTAGCACAGGCCCCTGACAGGCTGAGGAAGTAGAAGCATCAGGCAGCACCACTGTGTGTGTGTGTGTGTGTGTGTGTGTGTGTGTGTGTGTGTGTGTGTGTGTGTGTTTGTGTGTGTACATACACATCACATGGAGGTGAGGCAGGAGGAAGTTTGAAAGTCTGTAATGACCCTTAACTCTGCCCTCTATCTTGTCCACTCTGTTCTGGAAAGCTGAAATTCAATGTAGGCCTTCCCACAGAAGGGGAAAATGGCTGCCATTGTGTGCCTCTCAGCTCCCAGAACACTAGCAGTCAAACATAAACATTCTGGACAGATTTGACAACTATTCATCGGAGAATCCAAGGGACTTCCAGATACTCAAATACTGACGTCTGTAGAGTCTCCCCACCAGAGCACATCACAATGACACCTGCCAGACAATAGCCCTGTTGCTTATACAAAACATCTGCTGTACCTCATTCATACACGCGAACACTCACCCTCAGACCACCAGACTTCAGAAAAGCCTAACAGAAGCTAAACCAGGTAAATAAGGGTGGACCTGGACCTCACATGAAGCCACTTATAAACAGGACACACTGTAGCGTGGTTATCACCTTGGAGAGTTAAAAGAGGTATTGTATCCACGAAAAAAGAACAAGCTGCTACAGAAAAGGAACAAAAACTCCAGAACAGCAGAGGACTCTCAGAAATTATGGCTATCATGGTTGAAGTACTCCATAATGTGCTAGAATTCTGAATGCCAAGGGTATTTTTTGAGATCGCTAAACAAGAAAATATAATTAGAGAAAGGACCTTACAAGGTGTAGAGAGAAAGAATGGGAAGAAATAAAGTATAAAGAAAAGTTTCCAGAACTGAAAAGCAGGAATTGCTAAGTCGCCAGATAGATACGATGTTTCAAGAGGCTGGTACGAAGAATTAAGAACCCCATCCCAGAACACAGCATTGGGAACTATTTCCTAAGAGGCCATTCTGAAAGTCCTTTGGGAGAATTGAATGAGCTACAACAAATTAAGAGTTTCAGTGGCAGCAGCTTTCAAAAGCAACATTGAAACAAAGAGAACGGAGGATTCCTCCAAAATGTGGAGGGAGAATCATTCCCTTCCCAGGTTTCCAGGCCCAGTAAAGGTTTCCAACCGCATTTCCAAAGCATCAGAGTCCCTTGTCCACAACAGTTCAGTAAAAACCTACTAGGCTGGGCGGTGGTGGCATGGTGGTGGCATGGTGGTGGCATATGCCTTTAATCCCAGTATTCGGGAGGCAGAGACGGGTGGATCTCTGTGAGTTCGAGGCCAGCCTGGTCTCCAGAGCGAGATCCAGGACAGGCACCAAAACTACACAGAGAAACCTTGTCTCAAAAAAACAAACCAAAAAGCAAACAAAAACAAACAAACAAACAACTCCCCCGAACCCACTATGTTTACTACTTGCTATCTTTTAAATTTTTGCCTTTTAAAAAGATTTATTATTTTTATATGCACCTACTGTCCTTTTGTTTGTTTTTGTTTTGAGACAAGATTTCTCCGTGTAACAGCCCTGGCTGTCCTGGAACTTGCTCTGTAGATCATGCTGGGCTCGAACTCATAGATCGGCCTGCCTCTACCGACTGAGTGTGGGCAACACCACCGCCCCCTGTACTGTTAGTTCCTTATCTCTGCCCTCCCCAGGCTTCAGAGACCATGGACCTGACACTGACTTGGGTATGGGTGTTAAGGGCAGCAGCTGTTACCCCATTTCCCTTCGAAGTTCTTTGCCTCTGGAGAGCCCACAAAAGTTACCAACGAGATAGGGCTAGGAGGACCAAAGAGGCAGACCCTTCCCCCACTGGAGAAGACAGTCCTGCCAAGAGAGAGGCCCGCCCCTACCAAACCTTGAGCTTGACCAGGGCTGTCTACACTGTGGCTCTGACTGTGCCTGTGGGAGGCGGTTTCCCGCCATAGGCAAAGAGGAAACGTCTATGAAAACTCCAGCGGACCTTCAGAGGAGGGAGGGGAGGTGGCTGGGAGGAACCTGAGAGTAGAGAGAAGGATGGAAGGCGTGAGTTTAGTGTCTGCTGTTGCCCGACACTAGAAAGTTGGACTTCAGAAGAAACCAGGCGGAGGGCCAGAAGCAAATGTTTTCACAGTGTACAACTGTTATCAAGCCTCAGTTGTTCGGATGTGGGCTCACAAAGTGTCTCTTTCTGACCGCTGTTTCCCTTCCGGTTCCACTCTTCCTGATTACCTGAACAAGCATGCACCCTACCTGGGCACTGCTGGCTGCTGCTCCCTAGTCTGCACGCCTGTAGACGGCGGCCCTCCCTCTCCCCATCCTACCCTTTTTGGACCTAACTTTGCCCAGAGAAGAGCAGAGGCACCATTGGCCACTAGAGGGCAGCAGCAGCTAGGCGCTATCAAAGGAAACCACCAACTTGCTTAGAAGGGAGGCTCCAAAGAGACTCCTCCTGCCCACCTGCAGTACACCTCCAGTCCAGGCAAAAACCACAAGGAGGTCTCTGTGTATCCTAGCTGGTGTGTGGCAGGTGCTTACTGCTTATTGGAAGGAAGTCCTAATTAGGGAATGAGCGACCAGAGACTAGGGCAAGCTGTAGAGTCCAATAACAATCCTAGTGCGTGCCAACCTAGGCTTCCCAGTTCATCACACTATGCACTGGCCTTTTCTCTTCCTTTTTGCATGCCTGCTATGGCTTATCCTGGATTAACCACTTCCCCGCCCAGATCTCAAAATACATTCAGACAAACTAGTTGAGATGTTTGTACCAGGTCTGACAGCGCTGTGAATTACTAAAACTCTTTCTCCTTGTCTGCTGGCCAGCGCCATGACAATCTTAGCCCTCGTTACCCACAAAGCCTTTCTGCAGGTACCTCTTTTGGGGTTACCATCTCCACTCACTATGGAATGTACATCCACTTTGCATGTGACCCCTCATCTGTCAGTGCATCCCGGCATTCCAGGCCTTTCTCATGCTCCCTACTTGTTCAGCTTCTAACTGTCCAAATATTTTCTCCACTTGGTCCCTGGATAATGTCTTAGCTCTGTTATGGTCATTTCTGCCCCCAGACTTGTTGATGGGAAACATTCCAACTGAGCTACGTCCCACTCCTCTTCACTCCTTCTGGAGGTCACAGTTTCTATATCCTCACAGCTCTTACATTCTTTGACGGACATCTTTACAGGGGGATTTCCCATTCGGAACTAACTTTGTCATTTTTATTGACTTTAACACATAAGATATAGGACATGCCCCACACTGTAGATGATTTGTGCATATATGTATACTATAAAACTCTATTTTTCTGGCTTAGTTACTGAAGCATCATTTTTATGGTGGATTTTTTTTTTTTTTTTAATTGTTAAAGACAGGGTCTCTCTCTACAGCCCTAGTCCCTGGCTAATCTAGAACTCATTAAATAGACCAGGCTGGCTTCAAACTCACAGAGATCCACCTGCTTCTCAAGTGCTGGGATTAAATGTGTGCATCACTATGTTTAGCTAATAATAATATATTAATATTGGATTATTAATTTTATCTATTTTCTCCTTTTCTGTGGTACTGTTTTAACAATGGAGTATCCTACAGCTCATGGTTTGCTATCAATAAAAAGAACTGTAGGTGTGTGTGTGTGTGTTTGTGTGTGTGTGTGTGTGTACATGCTTACATATATGCATGCCTGTGTGTGCAAACATGTATGTATACACATTACACATTTCTAAGAGTTAGGAGGCTCTTAGTGTCTCCTTATAATTTTTGCCTTTTTAGCTTTTCTTATTATAAAGTAAGTCAATATTTCTGTCCCACAAACAGTGTGTCTGCTGATGGTGCTGAGCTAGAGACAGCCATGGGAACTGGGCAGGCCAAGAGCCTCCCAGACAACACGGTGACTGAGGACTGGGTTTGCATTCAGCAACTCTGGGTCTGAATCCACAATCTACTGCAGACTGGCTGTGCTCTCTGGGAAATGCTAGAGGGGTGAATGTGGTTTCTCTCTGAGATGCCATTCCTCACCAAATATGCCCCAAGCGCCAACTTAATAGGGGATACTCCCTGAAGGATGGTGCTGGAAACAGTAGAGGCATACTGATTGAGTCTCCACGCTGCATGGGATGTTCCCCCTGGACTGGCCAGTCCCTGGTCCTGTTAAGAAGCTCAATGGTGCTGAGCAGCTAGGGTTAAAACTGTAGGATTCTACCCCCTTCCTTCTGACAGCCATGGCTGGGGTGTGTGTGTCTGTGACTGTGGTGGTGGTGGATGTGATTAGATATTACAGAAGAAAATTAAGCTGTAGGTCCCAGAAGAACATTTAAGCTAGACTTAAGATTTAACAGCTTTGGCAATGGGTAAAATCAGGAGTGTACACCGTCCAAGAACCAGGGATGGGGGAGTCTATTCACTTAAATATGAGCCAATTATACCAAATCTGAATTGGGGGCAGACAGATCATTTCAGACAAGACAGAGAAAATTTGATTTTAAACTATTTAAATATTTTATTATTCTTCCCGCGCACCCCCCCCCCCTCTTTGCTTCCCCTGGATTTTGAAGTGCAGTGGCTAGAGGAGGCAACTCTGCTCCAAACATGTCCTGGATGGCAGGGAGGGAGGGAGGGTGGGCTCAGTAATGGAAACGCAAGGCTCAGGAAGTTCCCCGTGGCCATCTGTAGGTGGAGAACAGATTCTCTTATATCCTTGGGGAAAGTCAGAAACTGGGGGGAGTTCCAGGAGGGAGACCTGGGAACTGCACCTTTGGGGACATGCTGGGCCTCCTCCCAGTACCTGGGAGGCAGAAGGAACTCTTCGTCAGGGATGGCCAGCGGCATGAGCTGCAGAACATCCCTGGTATCTCATCAGTGAGAAAAGGAGTGCCCTGATGGAGCCTAGAGCCGGCAAACAAGAGAGCACATGTCTACCGTGGACACCACTGTGGTGGAGCCTTTCCGAGAGACAACAGAGGAGCTCCATCAGGGTGAGAGGAGGGGTATGTGGCACCACGCCGTGGGCGGACCCCGGACCTGTCTTAGGTATGGATGAATGGCCCACCCACAATAAGGAAGGGGCGGCCTTGGAAGCAGGTGCAGCTCTGTCTTCTATCTCAGCCCCTGCAGGGAACTCAGCTCAGGGGATGCTGTACTCCTGGCAAAGGGCGGGGGACAGAGCGTCTCATCCACTGGGCTTCTACAACACTCTTGTGTCTGTGTGGAGCTCTGACTCTGCCTAGCTGTAGATGGTAGCTACGTGAAGATGTTTTTCTTTTTTAATCTCAGTCATGTGGTTTGAGAAAAGAAAGGTGTTCTACACAGCAGAGCAGGGGGAAAAAGTAGTAAGGAAATCAGGATTCATTTCCTCAGCATAAAACTACTACAGGTCTGCCACCAAGGTCACTGAATTTCCCAGGGCCTAACACTAACCTCAGTGTCCAGCAAAGGAGCGAGAACACGAGGAACCCCGATATTTACAGTCTTACCCTTTCTATTCAAGAAAAGCGGGAAGTGAAAAGTTAGCCGCCATGATAAAACAGATAGGATTACTGGGCAGTCAGGTTTTAGGTATGTGTAGGAACCTTCCCAGTGTCACACACTCTGGAATACAGCAAGGCCACAAAGAAAATGCTCAGACTCCTCCCCCACCCCATGCATCACACAGTCCGGTCTCTTCCAACACTCTTTCCCACCTGCCTCTCCGATCTTAACTTC